>NW_026883200.1:0-465969 GCF_032173495.1 Musca vetustissima | reverse complement strand
ACCTCTATATGTAGAGGAGAACCTCTATATGTAGAGGAGAACCTCTATATGTAGAGGAGAACCTCTATATGTAGAGGAGAACCTCTATATGTAGAGGAGAACCTCTATATGTAGAGGAGAACCTCTATATGTAGAGGAGAACCTCTATATGTAGAGGAGAACCTCTATATGTAGAGGAGAACCTCTATATGTAGAGGAGAACCTCTATACATAGAGGAGAACCTCTATACATAGAGGAGGTCCTCTATACATAGAGGAGGTCCTCTATACATAGAGGAGGTCCTCTATACATAGAGGAGGTCCTCTATACATAGAGGAGGTCCTCTATACATAGAGGAGGTCCTCTATACATAGAGGAGGTCCTCTATACATAGAGGAGGTCCTCTATACATAGAGGAGGTCCTCTATACATAGAGGAGGTCCTCTATACATAGAGGAGGTCCTCTATACATAGAGGAGGTCCTCTATACATAGAGGAGGTCCTCTATACATAGAGGAGGTCCTCTATACATAGAGGAGGTCCTCTATACATAAAGGAGGTCCTCTATACATAGAGGAGGTCCTCTATACATAGACGAGGTCCTCTACACATAGAGGAGGTCCTCTATACATAGACGAGGTCCTCTATACATAGACGAGGTCCTCTACACATAGAGGAGGTCCTCTACACATAGAGGAGGTCCTCTATACATAGACGAGGTCCTCTACACATAGAGGAGGTCCTCTATACATAGACGAGATCCTCTACATATAGAGAGGATCCTATATACCTAAAGGAGGACTTCTATATATAGAGGAGGAGAGCCTCTATACATAGAGGAGACCAGCATCCTCGATATACAGAGGAAGTCCCCTATACATCGAGGAAGTTTTCTATACATAGGGGAGGTCCCCTATAAATAGAGAAGGTCCTCTTTAAATAAAGGACGTCCTCCATACGTATAGAAGGGGTCCTCTATGTGTAGAGGAGGTCTCCTATGTATATGAGAGCCTCTATACATGGAGGAGGTCAGCTATACATTGATGAAGACTTCTATACACATATATGAGGTCCTCTATATATTGAGGAGGACCCCTATGCATGAAGAAGTTTTCTTAGTTATTTTGTCAAAACATTTATGTTGAATAAAAATTACTATTTAAATTAATGCAACCTTCGAATGGGAAACACATTCACCCTTCTCCAAACTTCGCGTATACTTACATATTTGTCTCTGCCCCCTCGGTAATTTAATATCAAATAATATCTTTTATTATTTATCATCGTATTATTCATTCATCACTTAGTCTTAAGCACAGTTCTCTTATTTAACTTTACTAAACTCACCCTTCCCCTACTTCTCCTTTTCTTTACAGCTCACAAAATAATCTCTGCAATGGCGTTATATCCGGCAATCATATATTGGCGCCAAAAATCCAAAACAGTTGCAGCCCTAATGGCCAGAAAAAGGGTACCGTTTCGCTAACCCATCTGCCCCAACGGCCACCGGTCGATATTGAATTTACGGAAATTTCCTATTCAGTGTCAGAGGGACGACGGCGTGGTTTTAAGACAATATTAAAAGGTGTTTCGGGTAAATTTCGCAATGGTGAGCTGACGGCAATAATGGGTCCATCGGGTGCTGGCAAAAGTACGCTGATGAATATTTTAGCAGGATATAAGTAAGTGGCAAATAAATAAAATGTAATAATAATGAATATATAAAAGGAAGAAAAAAGCTGACACAAAAAGAGACAAAGGAGGACAAGTATCCTTAGTGGAAGGAAATTTTAGAGGGAGTCATGCACACACACACACAGAGAAACTCATGAGGAAATTTTATATCATGACAATGTTAATTAAAAGTAGGGGGTAAATCGCTGGAGGACAGACAAGAGCTTTGTCGCTGGATGTGACAATTTTGTTAATCACTTTTGTTTTTGTTTTTTACTTAAAGTTGATATTTATGTTCATTGCAATTGGGGGAGACTTTTTTGCCTAGGGGCTTACAACTAAAATGAATCAAGTTAATCAAATTTAAAAATTATATTTAAATTTGATATTGTATAAAACAAGTGAAAATGGAATTAGGTTAGTTCGGGCCAAACATTTTTATACCCTTCACCCCCACGATACTACAGCGAATGGTTTTGGGATGTATTGGTAAAACTTCCGATGTAATAGGAAAACGGGCGAGGTGTTTATATAAATGACAAATGATATAATCGTGTAACCCGTTAAACATCACATGTACCAAATTTCAGCCACATTTGATGACATATATTCCATACTAAGACGAAGTATCCAAACCCACTGGAAATAATAATATTGTGCTGTGACTTCCAAGGATATCCTTTTTCCAAGAAAATTATTCTTGGTCTTTTATACCCTTCACCACACTGTGGTACAGGGTATTATGTCTTTGTGCGTATGTTTGTAACAGGCAAAAGGAAACGAGATAGACACATGGTTCCTTTTGAGAATATGCATAGAATCACTTTCTGAGTCGATTTATGCATGTCCGTCTGTCTGTCCATGTTAAATTGTAAACAAAGTACATGTCGCATTTATAATCCGAATTGGATGAAATTTGGCACAGGTCACTTATTCGGCCCAAGGATGAACCCTATTGAAAAAATCGGTCCAGATTTAGATATTCCTCCCATATATATTTTTGTCCGATTTTAGGTAAATAGTGCACCAAAGTTCCTATATATCCTTCGATTTGCACGAAACTTGGCGTAGCGTACTGAATTAAGTCTAGAACGATGTGTGTTAAATTTCGTGCCAATCGGTTCAGATTTAGATATAGCTCCCATATATATTTTCGTCCGATTTTAGGTAAATAGTGCTCCAAAGTCCCTATATATCCTTCGATTTGCACGAAATTTGGCACAGCGTACTGAATTAAGTCTAGAACGATGAATTTCGTGAAAATCGTTTCAGATTTAGATATAGCTTTCATGTATATTTTCGTCCGATTTTATGTAAATAGTGGACCACAGTATTATATAACCTTCGATTTGCATGAAATTTGGCATAGCGTACTGAATTGTGCCTAGAATGATGTGTATTAAGTTTTGTGAAAATCGATCCAGGTTTAAATATAGCTCCCATATATATATATATATATATATATATATATATATTCGTTCCATTTTATATAAATGGTGCACCAAAATCCCTATATACCCTTGGATTTGCACGAAATTTGTCATAGCGTACTAAATTGTGTCGAGAATGATGTGTGGTAAATTTTAAATCGGTTCAGATTTCTATGTACATCCCACATATTTATATACATTCCTCCGATTTTACTCAAATGGCGCTACAATCTCCTAACGTTTGTCCGAATTACACGAAATTTTGAACGGGTGTCTGTGATTGACGGGTGTCTGTGATTGATATAAAATGTTTATCAGTACCGTAAAACGTTAGTCCCATGGTAGGCAGACGACTCTAAATATGACCGAATGAAATTAAATTTATCATAGGTTGCAGAAAGACATGCGTATGTTCGTATGCGTATAACCTATCTTCTAACCAGTCTGAAGACAATGGTAGATGGTGTCAAGGATTTCTCAATAGTAGATGTTGTCAAAGATATCCCATCATTCATGAACCATCTCGAACAATGGCAAACTGTATCTTAAAAAATTGTTAATATATAGAAACAAGAATTTTTCTGCGGAATTTAAGTAATACAATATTTTTGTATATAAATAATATTCAAGAATGTATAAGAGAACAATTCCTCCATTAAAAAAAAAATTGAGGAAAAATTGTCGCTAATGTTTATTTTCGTTTTAACAATAACAAATGTAAGAGAACACATTAACGCTGGTATGCAAGGCTGTCCATCATTCCTCTCCAATGTCCTCACATAACTTTCCCAGATGCACTCGGGCTACACAAATTTGTATCCTCTGTTGGCGACTTAATTAGAGACTCCTTTACGTCACAATTACTTCGATCAAGAAACCTCTCGCACTATTTTTCGGATAGTTCCACGGTAACATCCAAATATATTTAGGATCCTCTTGATCTGAAAGAATTTCCTTTCGGTTATCGAATTCGCATAACTACGCAGCGTCGTAATTATTTCTATAAAGAAGTCCCTTGCAATATCATTCTGATAGTTCAGTGAGAATTTTCGATCTGAAGGAATTCCTTTTTGGCAATCGAATTCCTGTTCCGCGCGATTAAGAGAATGCTAAATTAGATAATCTCCGGTAAATCTTATTGTTAGAGATTTCCTAGGCATTGAAAGATTTGGTGGTTACTGTCAGTGGAAAGGTCATCAACAGCAGCATCTACTACTGCCTCGAAAGTATCGATTTACCATTGACCACTATGCAAAGACCGATATACTCTTCCATCACGTTTAATGATTGTTTTATTTCCGTTGTGTTGAACATAATGGTATCCGTGGCATCTTACTCGTCCATCAAAGGTGAATAATCCCAGAGATTGGTCAAGATACTTTCTTGGATGATACGGAAGCAGTCGATTTCCTCAATTAGGTCTGGGAGATTGTCTGTATGTCCAAAACTAGCGTTAATGTCATCAAGAGTAACGAGGTTGGGATGGTTTAATGAAAAGTCCACGATACGTTGGCATTGGTCGATGACATTGAAAAACCCAGTGATACCCTACACAACTACCACGAAAATCTAACTTTCTGCGGTTCTATATTCTGAGCCTGGGAAATATTTCGCCATATTTGCCCCCTCTTGGCCGATTTTATGTCAACAACTCCGCTTTCCGCTTGTTGTCAGGGCATTATAGCTTTGTACAGCTCCAAAAGTTTGTAACGCCGCGAAATATTGGTCCTAAACCCACCTTTAAGTTTACCGAACGTCTCGACTAGCTGAGTCGATCTAGACATGTGTTTCCGTCCGTCCGTCTGTCCATTATAATTTGTAAACACGATACAGGCCACAGTTATGGACCAATCTTCACGAAATTTTGCATGTAGGATGGGTTCTGGCCAATGAAGACCCCTATTGTTTTTGTAAAAGATCGGTTAATATTTAGGGGATGAAATGGACCAAATACTAAATTTTTGTCGGTTATTCTGGTCGCTCCTGAGGCCGCATGCATGGAGAAGGGGATCGGGCCAAAGAATAAGCATTCCTGTTTTGATAAAGATCGGCCAATATTTAGCGGGTCAAATGGACCCTAACTTTTGTGTGAAAAATTACAAAATTTGTATTCTATAGCGTATATATTTACCATTTAAGGACATAGACCCGAGAAATTTATAGTATATCCAAGAGGAGTGGTTGACCTTTAAATTGATACCAATTATATTGTCGTAGGTACTCGAATGCGGGAGTTACACTTAAATATTTACAGGTGCTTACGTATTCATATATTATTTAGTAACCTATTACCACACTGCAGGGCGGAAATATAGCGCTGATCGCTTTGAAATGTTCCATGAGATTCTAGTTATGGTCGAGGACAGCGCCTAAAATGTTAGGTGATGATCAGAAAAAATTTTCGGATGAAGTGGACCGAAAAGTTAATTATTTGTACTTTTCGAGTCGAAAGCCGAACATCACAACACAACCCACGGTGCAGGGAATCTGGACAAGTAATCAGAGTTGCTGTACTGATTATTAGTAACATTTGCTGACCTCTAGCCAGTCAAAAGTGTTCGAATATCGCGAAATATTGCCCAATCTCAGAATATAGAACCACAGAAATTAGATTTTCATGGAAGTTTCACTGGTTTTCAAATATTGTTTTCCCGGTTTAATTGATAATCATCTAAACAGCCGTTGTAAATGTTAGGTCAGATCCCCTTTACCATGTAAATGTGTGATGTTCTGCATCTGTTCGGCCTCTAGAGCGACTAGAATATGAGACAAAAATAAAGTTTTCGTTTCATTGCACCACGTAAATATTATCTCTACCTCAACGAAAATTTCCATGTCAAATTTCAAAGCGGTCAGCGTGACACCGCACTCTGGTGGGATAATAGTAATACTAAAAAATACAATAAAATAACTATAACTATAAATATTTATGTATAACTCCCACATCCGAGTACATACAACAATATAATTGGTATCAATTTTGAAATCATCATTGTGGCCTCTAAAGCGAACAGAAAAGCAGCCAAAAATAAAGTTTTTGTCCATTTCATGCCCTAAATATTTACCGATCATTACCAAAACCCATCCTACATGCAAAATTTCGTAACGATTGGTCCATAACAGCAGCCTCTTTACAAATTATAATGGACAAACGGGCGGAAACAAATGTTTAGATCGACTCAGCAAGTTGAAATAAACTTAAAGGTAGGTTTAGGACCAATATTTCGCGGCATTATAAACGCGGCATTATGACAATATAGTTGTGTAGGGTATAATTAAATTTATTTTTTAAGCTACGCTTCTCAAGTTGGAGACTGAGAAGGTAGGCAAACATCTGTCCAATAAATATCGCTATACTGTTTGTTTTTAGAATCTGTTAGAATCCCCCTCCCCTCCTCTCTCCCTAGGCGGAGCAGAGCTGATAGTAGCCATAGCAGATTCCGGTAGATCCTCTACAAATGTGTGTACAAAATGTCACCATTCTTGGCATTCTAAAAATTTAATTCTCTTAGATATGGTAGACCCTAGCGGGAATCCAAAAAATGGCCAAGACCCATAATTCCATACTTCTAACAACATTTCTTCCTAAAACGTCCACCCATACAAATAATATATAGTATAGCGAAGGCCCTTTGCTAATAGACCTCCACCTGAAAATATATATATTTTTAATATAAATCAAGTTTAAATTAGCAACGATATTGTTAAAAGACCCCTGAATAACTGATTCGGTGATGGTATTTTGTCAGAAATATTATCTAACAGGAAAAAAATCTGCAAAATGTCACCTTCCAACGAGCATAAATCTGAAATTGTTTGAGCGATACTTTACGAGAAATCTATCGTTACCAACATTTTAAATTAGTGAAGTTCGGGAACGTTTTTTAACCAAAAGCTCTGTAACTTTATATTTTGGGAGAATCTCCGTGTGTGTCAAAACCGCTACTAAAATTTTTCAATATCGGTTCCCGGAATAGCCCCAAGATAATGGTAACCACACTATTCGGTACATTGCTATAAGCAATTAAAAATGCACTGAAACCAGTCTTCGAATTTTAAAGTCTTCCTACATATTATTTCCACTTTTAAATTTTCCATGACTGATTTATTTTATAAAACGTGGAACCTGCCTTCATACAATGAATGCATTGTGCATTCACATGTTTTCCCTTATGCATTGATCCTTATATCTTAATATTCACAATACCTTCACATGTGTTTTACAAAAATTTTCATCAATATTTTCTTTCCCTATATGTCCATCCACACACATCCACAAATACATACAAAGCTGTATGTACGCCAAATGCTTTTCAATTTTATCTTTTCCTGAAATTTCCGTTTTGTCTGCATTATAGATTTTCGACGTTATGTGTGTGTATATGTGTCTGTGGTGCTCCGGCATTTTCCTGTCACTTCCCGTATTGAACGAATATCATTTAACAGATTTTTTTTCTCTCCTTTTAACAGGATAACAAAAAATATATATGTATGTACATATACGTCTGAATGCCTGGCTGGATGTTTCAGGATGTACATCAGAATGTCACAATCGGAATGACAGCAAAAATTGTTTTTGCCACTTTGGTGTTTGAGGTGTTGTTATGGCATTTCCTTCATTAAGACTTTGGCTTGACAGGGATTTTTCGTATTGAAACTCGTTTCTGTTTTTGTTCATTCTCCATAACTGATAAATGTTTAATGTATGTGCGCAGATATATATCCGAAACATATGTCCTTTAATAGATAGAACAATAAATTAACTTCGGAATAAATTGTGTCAGGATTGTGGCATACAAATATTCTTGAAAAATCTACACATATTCTTTAAAAAATCCACGCTTCTACTGGACCTCGAAAAATATTCTTGAAAGATCTACATCTCTGTTAGATCATGACCTGGACCTTGAAAAATATTCTTGAAAGATCTACATCTCCGTTAGATCATGACCTGGACCTTGTAAAATATTCTTGAAAGATCTACACCTCTGTTAGATCATGACCTGGACCTTGAAAAATATTCTTGAAAGATCTACACCTCTGTTACATCATGACCTGGACCTTAAAAAATAATTTTTTAAAAAATCCACGCTTCTACTGGACCTTGAAAAATATTCTTTAATAAATCCACGCCTCAGTGGGCCTTGAAAAATATTCTTTAATAAATCCACGCCTCAGTTGGACCTTGAAAAATATTCTTTAATAAATCCACGCTTCTACTGGAACTTGAAAAATATTCTTCAAAAAATCCACGCTTCTACTGGACCTTGAAAAATATTCTTTAAAAAATCCACGCTTCTACTGGACCTTGAAAAATATTCTTTAAAAAATCCACGCTTCTACTGGACCTTGAAAAATATTCTTTAAAAAATCCACGCTTCTACTGGACCTTGAAAAATATTCTTTAAAAAATCCACGCTTCTACTGGACCTTGAAAAATATTCTTTAAAAAATCCACGCTTCTACTGGACCTTGAAAAATATTCTTAAAAAAATCCACGCTTCTACTGGACCTTGAAAAATATTCTTTAAAAAATCCACGCTTCTACTGGACCTTAAAACAAACATTAGGCCTTCAACAAACATTCTTTACAAAAAACACGCCTCTGTTAGGCCTTGAACAAACATTCTTTACAAAAAACACGCCTCTGTTAGGCCTTGAAAAATATTCTTTAAAAAATCCACCCCTCTATTAGGCCTTGAACAAATATTCTTTAAAAAATCCACGCCTCTGTTAGGCCTTGAACAAATATTCTTTAAAAAATCCACGCTTCTACTGGACCTTGAAAAATATTCTTTAAAAAATCCACGCTTCTACTGGACCTTGAAAAATATTCTTCAAAAAATCCACGCTTCTACTGGACCTTGAAAAATATTCTTTAAAAAATCCACGCTTCTACTGGACCTTGAAAAATATTCTTTAAAAAATCCACGCTTCTACTGGACCTTGAAAAATATTCTTTAAAAAATCCACGCTTCCACTGGACCTTGAAAAATATACTTTAAAAAATCCACGCTTCTACTGGACATTGAAAAATATTTTTTTTTTTTAATTTGTTTTTCAGTTGGATCTTAAAAAAATATTCTTTAAAAATCCAAACCTCTGTTATATCTTGAAAAAATATTCTGAAAAAAAGTATTTGTAATAACGCCTCTCTCTTCTCTTTTCAGAACATCTCAACTTAGCGGCTCGGTGCTTATCAACGGCAAAGAACGTAATCTGCGACGTTTCCGTAAACTCTCCTGCTACATTATGCAGGACGACGTGCTAATTGCCAATTTGTCGGTGCGCGAGGCCATGATGGTCTCCGCTAATCTCAAATTGGGCAAAAATATGAATTTGGCTGCCAAAAAAGTTGTAGTCGATGAAATTCTCGAAACTATCGGTCTTATCGAATCAAGCAATACCAAGACTTGTAATCTCTCCGGAGGACAACGAAAACGGCTGTCGATTGCCTTGGAGTTGGTCAATAATCCACCCGTTATGTTTTTCGATGAGCCCACATCGGGCTTGGACAGTTCGACGTGCTTCCAATTGATATCGCTGTTGAAGTCACTGGCACGTGGTGGCCGTACCATTGTCTGCACAATCCATCAACCGTCCGCCAGGCTCTTTGAGAAATTCGATCATTTGTATATGTTGGCCGAGGGTCAGTGTATGTATGAGGGTAGGGTGAGGGCATTGGTGCCATTTTTATCATCGCTCGGCTATGATTGCCCTTCGTATCACAATCCGGCAGATTATGTGTTAGAAGTGGCCAGCGGCGAATATGGTGAATGTGTACCGAAATTGGTGGCGGCCGTCAAGAGTGGGGTCTGCAAGAAATATAGCCAAAAGAATTACGGTCTCGATATAACCAAGGATATTACCAATGACATTGCCAAGGGTAATGGTGCGACGGCGGGAGCGGCAGCCAATGGAGGCAATGCGGGAGTTGTTACCAATACCACCACTGTTGTGCTGGCCGATGAAAAATCCAAATTGGATGAACCCTCGTCGGCGGCTGAATTGGAACTGAACTCATCAGGCATACTAAAACCACCGAAACTAGAAACCCAAGAAAGTCAACAGTCCGATTGTTCCGTTATCAATATGCCGACACGCAACAGTGGTGAGCACACCGGGGAGGATAGCTGTAGTTATAGTTCCAAAGGAGGTCAGAGTACCAATGCCACCACAAATGTCACCGGTTCCAATGGTGCTGGAGGTGGTGGTAGTGGCGGCAACGGTGGTGGCGGAGGAGGCAATTCCGGTGCCGGTTGTACAACCTCACTCCTGGACTCCCACGAAAGTGTCATTGCTATGCCGAATAAATCCGGTTTTCCCACCAGTGGTTGGACACAATTTTGGATATTGCTCAAACGTTCCTTTGTCACGATTATGCGTGATCGTATGCTGACCCATATGCGTTTGGCGTCGCACATAATTGTGGGTGCCATTATTGGCATGATCTACTATGATGTCGGCAATGAGGCTTCGAAGGTGATGAGTAATGCCGGTTGTATATTTTTTACCACACTATTTACCATGTTTACAGCAATGATGCCCACAATATTGACATGTAAGTAAAGAGGGGGGAGGGGTGGAGGGTGATATTATTTATTTTGAAATTGGAAATTATAATTTTGAAAACAAATGATGTTTCTTTAATTACAGTCCCCACAGAAATGTCGGTGTTTGTTCGAGAGCATTTAAATTATTGGTATTCACTTAAGGCTTTTTATTTTGCTAAGACAATGGCTGATTTACCCTTTCAGGTAAGACGAAAAGAAATTTAGAATTGAATGCTTATTTTAATTTTAAACCAGTAAGGAAAGTAGTAAAGTCGGACGGGCCGACTAATTGGTACCCTTATTGATACCCCTAACAGACGTCGCATTTTTACATAAAATCGGACCACATTTTGAGTTCTTGGTGCATCATGTACTTAAAGTCGGGAAAAAATTTCGTGCAAGTCGAAATATATATAGGGACTTTGGTACAACATTTACCTTAAATCGGACGAAAATATATATGGGAGCTTTATCTAAATCTGGACCGATTTTCACGAAACTTAACACACATCATTCTTGACCTAATTCAGTACGCTGTGCCAAATTTCGTCCAAATCGAAAGATATATAGGGACTATGATACACCATTTACATTAAATCGGTCGAATATATATATGGGAGCTATATCTAAATCTGAACCGATTTTCACGAAACTCAGCACACATCATTCTAGACCTAATTCAGTACGCTGTGCCATATTTCATGCAAATCGAATGATATATAGGGGCTTTGTTGCACCATTTACTTAAAATCGGACGAAACTATATATGGAAGCTATATCTAATTATGAATCGATTTTCACGAAATTCAGCACACATCATTCTTGACCTTATTGAGTACGCTATGCTAAATTTCATGCAAATCGAATGATATATTGGGACTTTGTTGCACCATTTACTTAAAATCGGACGAAACTATATATGGGAGCTATATCTAATTATGAACCGATTTTCACGAAACTCACGACACATCATTCTTGACCTTATTGAGTACGCTATGCTAAATTTCGTGGAAATCGAATGATATATAGGGACTTTGTTGCACCATTTACTTAAAATCGGACGAAACTATATATGGGAGCTATATCTAATTATGAACCGATTTTGACGAAACTCAGCTCACATCATTCTTGACCTTATTGAGTACTCTATTCTAAATTTCGTGCGAATCGATTGATATATAGGGACTTTGGTGCACCATTTACATAAAATCGGACGAAAATATATATGGGAGCTATATCTAAATCTGAACCGATTTTCAGAAAACTTAACACACATCATTCTTGACCTTATTGAGTACGCTACGCCAAATTTCGTGCAAATCGAAAGATATATGGGGACTTTGGTACACCATTTACATTAAATCGGACGAAAATATATATGGGAGCTATATCAAAATCTAAACCTGTTTTCAAGAAAATTTACATGCATCATTCTAGACTTAATTAAGTACGCTACGCCAAATTTCGTGCAAATCGAAAGATATATAGAGACGTTGGTGTATCATTTACATCAAATCTGTCGAATATATATTGGAGCTATATCTAAATCTGAACCGATTTTCAGAAAACTTAACACACATCATTCTGGACCTAATTCAGTACGCTATGCTAAATTTCGTGCAAATCGAATGATGTATAGGGACTTTGGTGCACCATTTACATAAAATCGGACGAAACTATATATGGGAGCTGTATCTAAATCTGGCCCGATTTTCAGGAAACTTAACACGCATCATTCTAGACTTAATTCAGTACGCTGCGCCAAATTTCGTTCAAATCGAAAAATATATAGGGACTTTGATATACCATTTACTTTAAATCGGACGAAAATGTATATGGGAGCTATATCTAAATCTGAACCAATTTTTCACAATTTCAATAGTGTTCGTCCTTGGGCCAAATAAGTTACAGACGGATAGACGGACGGACGGACATGCATAAATCGACTTAGAAAGTAATTCTATGCATATTCTCAAAAGGAACCATATGTCTATATCGTTTCCTTTTGCTTGTTACAAACATATGTACAAAGATATAATACCCTATACCACAGTGTGGTGAAGGGTATAAAAATCTACGCCGTTAAAAAAATACACGCCTGTGTTGGTCCTTGAAAAATTAATTATAAAAAAATCCACGCCTTTGGAAAGACTTTGAAAAAATATATTTTTATAAACTTTCCCTCTAAATAATCGTTCATTATTTTTTCCAGATAATGTTCTCCAGCGTCTATGTCATCGTAGTGTATTATCTAACATCCCAGCCCATGGAACCGCAAAGGGTCACCATGTTTGTTGTTATATGTGTACTAACGTCGTTGGTGGCCCAATCGTTGGGCCTGCTCATTGGTGCCGGTATGAATATAGAGGCCGGTGTTTTTCTGGGGCCTGTCACCACTATACCGACCATACTCTTTTCGGGTTTCTTTGTTAACTTTGATACAATACCGGGCTATTTACAGTGGGTCACCTATGTCAGTTATGTTCGTTATGGATTTGAGGGTGAGTAGAGATTAAAAATCAACATTTTTATTTTTTAATTAATTTTAAATTTATTTTAGGAGCCATGGTCTCAATTTACGGCATGGATCGTGCCAAACTGCAATGTGATGCCATGTACTGTCACTTCCGAAGTCCGAAGAAATTCTTAGAGGAAATGTCCATGGATAAGGCGGAATATTGGATTGATGCTGTGGCGCTGATTGGCATTTTCATTGCCCTGAGAATTATAGCCTATTTTGTATTACGTTGGAAGTTACACATGATACGTTAAATGTAGCGATCGCAATGGATCAACTATATAATCCCGAAATTAATACAACAACAAATAGCCGAAGTTAGAAGTTAGTTGAACACCACATGATATAGTATATTAGGTTTAGGAACTATTTTTGTCAGTGTGTGTGTGCGTGTCTGGCGTAAACGCATAGAAATCATAGAGCCAGTCATACCCCCGAACAGAGAAAAAAAACAAAAACAAAAAATTACATCTGTTAACGACTTTATAGGCATACAGACATACATACAAACAAACATACTACATATACATACATAGTATTAGCAATGAGTCAAACATACAAAAACAAAAACAACAAAAAACCTAAAAACAACATTTTTATTCTCAATATGGTGTGATATGTAATGTGTTTTTTTATAAATATATATAACAAAAAATATATATAAAACATATTTATATAAAAAAACGAAAAATTATTTTTTTCTAAATATGTTTGTCTTTCGATATTATTTTTTTTTCTATTCTATAATTTTTTGTAATTCTGCAAACAATTCTTGAAATTACCAACTAGAATTAATATTGTATTGTATTATATTTATTGTGATGTATTCTAATTTTAGGGATTTCTTAAATAATAATTTTTAATGGAATTTATTTTTTGTTCTCTGGAAGCTGTGGCATTATTTTATAAAGAAGTTTATATATAGCAGTTTTTTTTCTATTAATTTGAATTATTGATAGCAATATTGTAATGCAATTTATATGTATTTTCATGAATGTATTTTTTGTTCGTATATAAGTAATATTTAATTTTTAGCGAATTTTATTTTTTTTCTTTTGGTCTTGAGTGATACAGATTTAATATACATATATAGATATTTTTCTTAAATAATAAATGAAATTATTTCGAAGAGATTTTCTTGTTAATTTTGAAGGGTATGATGGAGTATTCATAAATGTCCAATTTCAATCTTTAATTTATGTTTTAGTAACAATTTATAAAAACCAAAAAAAAAAAATATTCACATTACATAGTTAGATATGGACCCCGAAACTTCAGAGTATTCTTTATAATCATATTAAAATATCAATTTGGATGTTTTCCATGAGACCTTTATCTCCATTCTAGCCAAAAATCTACATTAAAGGAAAGCATTTAATTTTGAATTAATACAAAATTGTAAACGATTGTCATACATACAGAAACACGTATAAGGACCCTCTATCATTTAAACCTGTAATTTGTTTAATTTAAAAGAAAACTTAGTACAGGATATTTAATAGTCTCTGAAATGTATTCAAGTAATATTCTTCAAATAGCAAGTTGGGCTCATAGGTTCGTAGTTATTGAATACAATTCAATATTTATCAATCTATTATCAATCTTAATATTTTTTTAACAATTAAAGCAAGGCGTTTTCTACTTGATCCAGTTGGTTATCCTTATCAGGTCCTATAACTAATTGTTGGTAATGCTTTAACCAGTTTCTGAAGTCGTAATATCGTAGAGATTCAAATGTTTCCAAATCTCGTCCATATATTGAAAATAGATACCAATACCAAGTCGATTTTGTAAAAATCGAAAGTAGTCTACTTATATATGGCGTATGAATGTTTTTATACCTTCTACCATATATACCCTACATGATAATATTAGTTTTTCATTCTCTTTATAACTCATCGAAATAGTAATTTCCGACCTAATAAATATTCTCTATCAGGGTAAAATTCTAAGACGATCTAGAAATTCTCGCCCTTCGTCCGTTTGTTGTAAACACGCTATCTTCTGAAGGATTAGCTTATGTTACACTAAATTGAATAGGAGTGGTTTACTTAAGCCAGTCAAAGGCTATTCGAAGTTAGAAGAAATCATTTTGATGTTGATCTCCCTATATTTCTAGGAATTCCATACTTGTCTTAAACCAGTCAATCTTTATTGTGCTCTCTACAGTGCAAAGAAGTTAGAAGAAATATCTTAAGGATAGTCTCTCTATACATCTAGGAATTCTGCGTGATTATTCTTTCTTGTTATTCTTAGTCAAGCCCATCAGTATTTTCAATTCACATCCCCTTATGTCATTAAAATCGTCAATTGTATAATTTCCCATGAATTGGTTTCGATGGCCGGGCGTAAGACTTAGCATTTGAATAGCACATCTGGCGAGAAACTATCTCATTGCCTACCTGTGAGACTAGGTACCAATATGATTCGTACAATATCGTGTCACGAGAAATGTTGCACAGAGTTATATTTTGTCTACAATCAGGTCAAGTTCGAATATTCACGTTTAGGTAGAGCCCCACATAACCATATCTCCGAATTGGACATCATTTTATATTTTCGGACTTCTCATTAGTTGACACATGTACTTACCAAAAATATCGATTCATTTTGGTATTTTATATAACTGCCATATAACGATAATCCCGATTTTCGATCTTTTGAGATTATGGACACGGTTTCCATCGGAATCGTTTTGTAATTTGATATTTTGATTTTTCATTGGACAAAGAATTTTCTTAACAAAAATTAAATTTTGGGCATTTTGGACATTCCGATTTTCATTCGGTAATGATAATTATCAATATTAGTCCACTTTTTAGGATATCCTTCATAATTGCAATATTTTAGAGAGAATTTTGAATACGTATTTGGTAGAAAATCTCCTTACTCGGTTCACTTTTTAGGGTAAACCCCATAAAACGGTACCCATTTCCGTCCGTCCTTGGGTATATTTGACCGGCTGATGCACATGATAACTCTCGAAATGATTAAAAGATTTCATTCAAACGTTGGGCAAGCCTAGATCATGTCCGAAAATGGGACCCATTGGTCACTCTTTCTGGTAACTACCCCACAAAGGGTTTACATTTTGTTATAACATGCGAACAGATTTAAACCAAATTCGTTTGAAAATGGGATCCAAATGGTCCCAATTGTTTATAACGCCGTGAAATACTGGTCGTCATATTTCGATTAACTGAGTCGATGTTCGGTTCTGGTCAAAGAAGATCCCTATTGTTTTTGGTAATGACCGGTTAGCATTTAGGGGATCAAATGAGCCAAAACTTTATTTACATAACTGCCAGTTTTTATGGTCCCTCTAGGAGCCGTAATTATGATCCGAATATCACAAAATTTTAAACGGAGAATTTGATCTGACCAATAAAAAATATGTCAATTTTCATCATAATCGTCCAATATTTAGCGGGTCAAAAGGACCCAGACTTTTGTGTGAAAAATGGCAAAATGAAAAATTTACTCATGAAGGACATAGATCCGAGAACTTGATAGTATATCCCAGAGGAGTGGTTGACCTTTAAATTGATATCAATTATATTGTGTTATGTGGTCGGATGTGGGTGTAACACTTAAACACCATTACCAAACTAGAGGCCGGAAATGTAGCGCTAATAGCTAGGAAATATGCCTATAAATAGTCAATTATTACTACGGAAAACATGATTTGAAAACGAAACATAGATATGAGTAGTTGTTGTGTAGGGTATAATGGCGTCGGACACCGCTCACTAGTTTTAACTGAATTTGTTCTAATTTTATATTTTGGGAACTCATGGAGTGACAAATCTTCGTACCATAAATTATAAATATCTGTCGATCTTTGGGTATATCCGCCATATAATAGTCCACCCCTCTTTTAGATACTTTGATGACTATATTTTTGCGTTACGAAGTGGCTGTAAGTTGGTATTCCGGGACATTGGTGGGTAAACCGCCCCTTTATTATAAGTTCATATAGAAATATCAACCGTGTGTATTTTTATATTATATTTTTTGATATTTTTAGCAGATAATAAAAATCTATAACCTCTAACTCTGAAGATATCAATTACGATTTCCATGATGCGACTTTTAATGCAATTTCAGTAAATTTTCTATTCTAAACCCTTACTTCGAAGTGGCCTTCAAAAGTGTGTATTGCATTATTTGATTAATTCCTGTCAAGTTTTCGGCCTTAGAACAGACATCCTCTGACGTTGTCGCTCATTGGGGATTGATTTAATTTTTATCAGTTGATGATTTCATGGTTTCTTTCTATTTTCGGAATTTTCCTTCTCCGTAAAGCAAATGGAAAATTTAAACCTCCGAGGTTGATGTGGCGTACATACCTTTAATAAAAACATTATGGAAAGAGGAGAACATTTTTGAAATTTTTTCAATTACTAGGCGAAAGACACCACATTCGAATCCGTCTGAAATTTGATGACTATCGGATATTGGTACTGGATGTGGTCTAGCAATTAAGAGAATAGTTAGTATAAACTAGCAGAAAATAAATCCCTCCTTTAATCTAAAAGATTTTATAATTTTTTCCATAAATACCACTAACACTGTTCGAAAAAATTTTGGGAGGTTGGAAAATTCATGGTAATGAAAGCCCTTGGCAAGTATATTAAGAACCCAGAAGGATTTGAAAAGTCCGTCTTCTAACATAGTTTTTTTATCATTCGGAGTCCATATTTTTTTAAATTCAATATTCTGGTATCATTTGGAAAATATAATAACATAATAGTAAAATATTTAATAATCTGTATCACTCAAAATGTATTCAAGCGTTTCACTCAAATCCCGCCAGATTTCTTATATTTTATATTAAATACATTTTATTTTTTATATAAAATTACAACAAATTAATACTTCTCTGCTGATATTACCAAAACAAAACCACGTTTTCAGTTTGTGTTCTTAAAATATAAAAAACAAATATATATATTTAATTTTTCGGTGTGTGTTAGTTCAATTTTTTATACAAAACAAAAACAAATAGTTTCTTTTTTTTCTGTGAAATATATTTTTTTATTATTATCACTATTATTACTCTTAATATAATATTCATTATAGTAATAACTATATATACAAAAAAACATATATAAATATAAACTGCAGAAACACATTTACACAAAAACCAATTATATATAAATTAAAAAAAAAATTGAAAAAAAAACAAAATTAAAAAATTTAAATAAAAAGATTTCACAAGAAACAAATCCATTATTAATTTAAGTATTTATTATAAGTTATTTAGCTTTTAAATAAAAAACAATTGAAGTAAAAAATCAACAATTATAAACAACAACAAAAATACAAAATAAAACATAAAAAATATTAAAAACAATATTCTAAACTCAAAACATCACAACCAATAACAATTCATAAATAAATAAATCAAAAAAAAATTAAATTGACGTTTGCTCTAAAAATTAAATTGGATAAAGAAATAGGAAGGTGATGTAAGTATAAGTTCGGTTGCTGGCCTAATAACAAGTAAAAGCGCGTCAATCAGTGTTGCTGACAGATATATGCCCTCAGCCTATGGTCTGCAGAATTGTACACAGATTTTATTATTAGTCGTTGTATAAAAGGCACATAATTTTAACAAAGAGTTGGATATCTGTGGAGAGGAACCAGAAGTGGTTGCCCTGTAGAACCATCTTAGGATTTAAAGTAGATTTGGTAAAAAATTTCGATGTGCAAACTATGGACAATTTTCTGGGACACAATTTTTCTAACCAGGAAAAGGTAACAGCAATTTAAAGATACCATATAAGAACCTGAAATACCGAATTACAACTACTTGGATTAATACCCTCAAATTACCAAAACGGAGGTGGGACTTTTATTTGGGTGATATGTCGAAAATTTTCTAAAAAAAATATTGATCACCCTCCAAGAACCTGGTATTCTAAATTACAACCTATTTGTGGGGAAATGCGGCTATAACATACAAAACACAGAAAATTGTTTTTAACCAAAAACCTGGAATACCGAATTACAACTACTTGGGTTCGAAAATTCGTGTAAAATCCTCAAACTACCAAAAATGAGCTGGGACGTTTATATGGATACTATGTCACAACCTGGGCTTATATCGAAAATGTTCTGACAAAATATTGCTCATCCTCCAAGAACCTGGTATACCAAGTGTCAGCCCTTTGGTAAGAAAAAAAAAAACAGAAAATTAGGCGGAACATTTATGTGGAAGCTATGTCCAAACCGATGGACCGTTATTGAATATTTTCATCATCTCTTCACTACATCGGCGATGGGGAAATTGTACTAACTCCATCAAAATATTGAAAATGGAGTGCTACCTTTATGAGGAGGCTAAGTCAAAACTTAGACCTACATATATAATTTGTCTGTGAAAATTCAACCCATACACATATTATTCGGCAATCTAGGACCAGATGTACCATAAATATTTTCATCGATTTACTTAACCTTCATGTGCTCGCTTGACACGAAATTTTGCACATGGCGTGGGTCAAATTTCCATAATATCGATTCAGATCTCATATCTAAGATTGTTCGATTTAATATTAGCTTTAAACAATAGGCACTATTGTAGCCGGAAATTTTGCTTTGTTTTACATGTTTGTGGGCGGATTTATAGAAATCGCTTAAGTTATTGAAATATGACGAAAATTCTGGCAATGGTCCTTCAAAGATGGCTGTCCAATCGACAAGGATATTGGACTCATACAACCAAATACATTATAAAGAAACGTTTGTTAAGCTTGGTTTTAATTGGTATAAATATTAATGTAGGATACTATAAGAATCGTAGAAACATATCTTGTATATATCAACCAAAGTGGTGTAGGTTATCATCTAGTCCACCCAGTCTAAAATTCTGAAGAAACAATAATTTGAGTGCTTTGGTTGATTTTTTTTTCAATATTAATTAAAAATTCAATTATTATTTGAAAAATCCTTACGCTAATTGAGCCTTAAAAAATTATTATTTTAAATCCTTGCCTTAAATGTGCCTTATTATTTCAATGCCACGCCTTAATTGGGCCTTAAAATTATAATTTCAAATCAACGTATTAATTGGGCCTTAAAAATTATGATTTAAAAACCACGCCTTGAATGGACCTCACAAAACTATTGTTTAAATTCTACGTCTTAATTGGGCTTTAATTCTTTAAAATTCTTTAATAAATCCAGACATAATTGGGACTTAAAACTGTTATTTAAAAAAGACAGGCCTTAAACGCCTATGTTGACCCTTGAAAATATATTCTTTAAAAAAAATATGTTCTTTCAAAATCAACGCCTCCACGCCCAAATTTAAACCGTATATAAACGGACATTAAATTTGCGATTTTATATGTAAATTTAAAGTTTTTTCATTAAACGCAATAGACAACACTACCGGTTCTCCTCTTCAATACACAGGTTGTTTCATTATTTTATAGCATACTTTCAGACTTACCTAATTAATGTCACAAACAACTGTTATTGTGAATTGTTGCAGCTGTGTATTCAAATTAAAACCCCATAAAACACTTGTGTGTATTGTTAAACAATGTTTATCAATAATTCATGTTTTAATTTTAATAGTTTGAATTCTCTTTGTTAGAAATGGGAAATGTCGAGGATTTTTAACCTTTTGTGGCCCAATGTTGCCCACAGGCAACAAAATGTTTTAGATCTTATATTTAATATGGAGCTAGTACATATATATTGTTTTGATTTCATATGTCAAGACCTGATTATGGACACCACATATTAAAAGAAAAATCTTAAAAATTAAAATTTTTGGTAAAGTTATGAGCTTTTTAATATATTTAAATCGCTTCATATTCGAAATGTGCGAATTCTACCATGAGTATTATTTTTGATTCTTCTAAAACAGAACATAGAGAATAATTTAAAATGATTTTTTGCTCGATTTTGTTTTTGGGTTTCTCGATATTGGGCATTTATTTTTCAGAAACAATGTACTGTATCTCCCGAATGCAGGGATGTATCGATGTCAAATTTTGTCCATATCCTATCTAGGATAGATGCATTAAATCTGTAAACAGAAAATTGTTCTATGATGACGGAAAAAATCGGGACTCAAAGGGTTAAATAATAATTTTGTATAGACCTATTGAAAATAATGATCCATAACTACAAAATACTGTTTTTACAATTTTCTGCTACCTGTAACTTTTTAAGCAATTGCTCTATTAACACAAATAAGCTATTAAATTACATTTTATTAGCAGATATCTCAACTGCTAGATATACAATATATAATCCCAGTATTTAAAGCTACAGGGATTCTCTTTGCATAATTCCATCAATGAGCTTTAAGCTGCACAAAACCGTTTAAATTATCCAAATATGATAATTCGTTCAAAATTTATTTCAATTTTATAATTGCCTTGATTTTCCACAACTCGGACATTCCATTTGTTTACTACTGGATTTATAAATATTGAAAATTTTGACCCATCTTCGGACTTGATCTAGTGTTGGTTAACATAATAAATTGTACAATGTTTGGTTCAAATCAGATAGTCCGTTTACATGATATTATATCTTATTTATTGAACAAGTTTGACCATTTTGTGCGGGAGGTACGAGAAGAAGGGAACCGATATTTCCCACTTTCGAACTTAATCTATGTTTGGAAGAAATATTAAGATGTACAAAATTTGGATGATATCAGTTACACCCTTGGAGAGTTATTGTGGGCATCAGCCGGCCAGACAGATAGACGGACGGATATTTGTAAATCGACTCCAAATTATCTGAAACGGATTTGGTCCAAAGAAACATGGGGTCTAAAAATCTATATTTCGATGAGGTACATTTTCACCGTATCAGAGGGCATACACCCTCATTAGCCATAAGGATAAGGGTATAAATATGCTTTTTATACAACGAGTAATAAAACCTTTGTATAATTCCGTAGACCTTCGCAAACCATAGGCTGATGGTATATATGTATATGTCGGCAACACGACTGACAGTGTTTTACAAACAAATAAAATAAGAAAAAATTGGAAATTTTTTTTTAATTATTTATTGTATTTTTTCAGCATTAGGTTTTGTAAAAGTACTTGAAATATTTTTAATATTATTTTCAATTACAGAAACCCAGAACATATTTTATAAAAAAAAACGAATATTTTCCGTAATTCATTAAAAATAAAATATATGTGCGAAAAATATTTCTAAAATGAAAATATTAAACATTCAAAAATTAAAATTTTGCAATATATAATACTAAAAATTATTATTGTTATTATGAATTTTTAAATTAAAAAAAATAATATAAAGAAACAATTTAAGATGAAAGCAAAATTAATATTTAAATATATGATATTCTGGTTCTGAAACTGTACGAGGCAGGGATTCAAATATGCCACAACTTAGTGTTGGTGATGCAATTGTAACAGCATGTTAGTGTCACGGGATGGGTCGAAAGTGGACAAGAAAATCGACACATTTTCATCTTGAATATTTTCAATAAAAGTTAAGGAAAAAAATTCTGAAAAAAGGAAAAAATTGGAGTTCTCTTGGGGTCACACAATGTTATAATACCCCTACAATATAGTTGTGTAGGGTGTACAAATCGTCTGAAAATAAAAGTCCTACATGGGACTTGACGCCTCTTTACACATGCCAAACTGAATTACTTTTCCATATTCAATTCCAGAGATATGTTTTGATATTCGCCAGAATATTATATACAAACCAAAATACGGTGGTGATGGGGTTAGATCCGAACACCGAATTTTATACTTGAGATCGCCGTGGATGGATATATCCTGTAGTTGGAGGTCTTGGATTCTAGAAAATTTTAAAATAGTCCAACAAAAAAATCTGAAAAAATAACTGAATAGTAAGAAGACGAATTGAAAATAATCCAGAAAAAAGAAAAAAACAAAGGGACAAAATAGGAAGGTCATTCTCCATTATAGTTTGGTTCTGTAGAACACGATTGTCAAGGATTGTTATCCTTGACATAAGTCATTCCATCAAATTGCTTTTAGATCATTCACGCCCATAGTTGAGGAATATGCTTCAGTAGCCAGTACCAATTTTCCATTTTGGATTTTCCGCAAATTCCAAACAAACATTTCGAAATGGAAGACTTTCAAGTTGCGTTGCTCCATTTATAGGGTACAACATCGATGGTCTTAACTTTCGTTAGGAGTAGACAATGATGCGCTCTGGGCTTTGAAAATTCACTAAAGATAACCATGGTTGTGGTTGATGAGAAAGAAATTGAGAGGCCACCAAAAATGCAACGTCCTCTCAGGTTAGTGGCGAATGATAAACTGATAACTTGCTAACAAAATCCTCTGAATTTATACTCAACAATTTTGTTAGTAAATACAAGCAGCTGCTCGTCTTTTCAGTTTACATTGTGATAATTTAAATGTGATTACTTTCAAGGACGACCCCCTTTGATCCCTTTTCATGGGTAGCTGAGGGTAGGTATCTTAAGGGAACCCCACCCATTCTCGATTTTAATTTTTCAAGATTTTCAATGGGCTGGTAAATCGATACCAATGCTTGTTAAGGTTTGTAACTTTGCACATATATATTTGAAGATTTAAAAAGGAAGAAAAATAATTTTAAAAAAATTTTGTTGTTGTTTTGTTGTTGTTTTTTGTGATCAAAGAAAAGTCCTTATTTTTGATGGCAGGCATGATAACTCCTCACTGGAACATCGGAATCCGAAAATTCCAACGGTGTTAGAAAGAGTACATGTCTGGCTCTCGTATGAACTAGGATTATTGACTTCGCTCTAAAATTAACAAAATGGCGGACCTTTGAAAAAATATTTTTGGAAAATCGCCGATTTTTTACCAAAAACCAAGTTAAAAAATATGGAAGATCTTCACCGATTGGCTTTATCCTAGTTCATACGATAGCTATACACTCACAGAGAAACGTCTAAAAATTTGAAATCGATTGGGTTATTAGTTTTTGAGTTATCGTGCCCGCCATTCGCGAAAAAATGTTTAGAGAAAAACGCGTTTAATGTTTGAGAAGCCCTTCAGCCGTCACTTGATGCTGACACAATAAATCGGCTATATCTTCAAGAGTTCTTGAGATTTTTACTTGAAATTTTGTAGAGACATTCTTGAATTAGTTTAGATTGGAATTAAGTCAACAACAATTTTGACCCCGAGAATGGGGGGGTCCCCTTAAGAAGCTACCAGTTATAGTATACGCGCATGTGTTTGGTAATATTGACACAATATTTTCGATGTACTTACCTGAAAAAATAGTTTCTAAAGAATAAAGTTTCATCCCTAAGGAGATTTGAGCCTTCGAAAGAATTAAAAAAACTACCTATGGAGAGAATTGTAAGACATTGGCATTTTTTTGGATTCTTGTCTACCTAGTATAGAAGTAAAATTTCATCAGACAGGTTACTCTCTATTTTATTCTGGACGCCTGGTATTTTTGTGAAGTTAGTCCAAGATAAGCAAGACCAGTTGAAAGAGGAAAAAATGTGACGGCATGTTGCACGTATCTAAATCCAGAAAATATCGTTAATACATTTACTTCTCTTAAATTTTTATTAAATATTTTATATGTAAAAAATATATACATACATTAAAAAATATATAAAATATGTTTTTATTTTAAAATTTGCAAAATATATAATGATGGTTATAGGCGAGCCTGTTATATTGTCGACTTATTAGAGATCGTTTCGATCTCATATAACAGCCTGTAATGAAAATATATAATTGAGCGCCACCGTAATGCTATCTTTAGCAACATATCAGGGCCATGAACCTAAAACAGGACAAGAAAATAAGCTCTAAATCTATCCTCCTTATACTTCTTATTGGTAGATCTTATTAATTTGGACTCGGATATATATAGTTTCGTCCGATTTCATGTAAATGGTGCCCCAAAGTCCCTATATATATTTTGATTTGCACGAAATTTGGTATAACGTGCAGAATTAAGCCTAGAGTGATGTATGCCAAGTTTGGAGAAAATCGGTCCAGATTTAGATATAGCTCCCATATATAGTTTCGTCCGATTTCATGTAAATGGTGCCCCAAAGTCCCTATATATCTTTCGATTTGCACGAAATTTGGTACAGCCTAATCATTTAGGTCTAGAATGATGTCTGCCAAGTTTCGTGAAAATCGGTCCAGATTTAGATATACCTCCCATATATAGTTTCGTCCGATTTCATGTAAATAGTGCCCAAAGTCCCTATATATCTTCTGATTTGCACGAAATTTGGTATAACGTGCTGAATTAAGCCTGGAGTGATGTATGCCACGTTTGGAGAAAATCGGTCCAGATTTAGATATAGCTCCCATATATAGTTTCGTCCGATTTCATGTAAATGGTGCCCCAAAGTCCCTATATATCTTTCGATTTGCACGAAATTTGGTACAGCCTAATCATTTAGGTCTAGAATGATGTCTGCCAAGTTTCGTGAAAATCGGTCCAGATTTAGATATAGCTCCCATATACAGTTTCGTCCGATTTCATGTAAATAGTGCCCAAAGTCCCTATATTCTTCTGATTTGCACGAAATTTGGCATAACGTACTGAATTAAGCCTAGAGGGATGTCTGCCAAGTTTGGAGAAAATCGGTCCAGATTTAGATATAGCTCCCATATATAGTTTCGTCCGATTTGATGTAAATGGTCCACCAAAGTCCCTAAATATCTTCCGATTTGCACGAATTTTGGCATAACGTACTGAATTGAGTCTAGAATGATGTCTGCCAAGTTTCGTGAAAATAGGTCAAGATTTAGATATAGCTCCCATATATAGTTTCGTCCGATTTCATGTAAATGGTGCACCAAAGTCCCCATATATCTTTCGATTTGCACGAAATTTGGCATAACGTACTTAATTGAGCCTAGAATGATGTCTGCCAAGTTTCGGAAAATCGGTCCAGATTTAGATATAGCTCCCTTTTATTATAGATTGATTTTAAGTAATTGACGTACTAAGGAACCAATTGGAACAAAACTTTCTGAAAGTTGTATAACCTAACCAGTGACAAGTTTGTTTGAAATCGCTCAATATTTGGATAGAGCTTCCATATATATTTTCGCCCGATTTCAAGTAAATTGGGCATCAAACTCCTTATGTTAGTCAGATTGACATCAAATTTTGCACAACTTAAAAAATTGAGCATAGAATTACGTAGTTGCGTTTTCTAGAAGTGCAGACATAGCCCAACGGATGACCTATTTATATTTGTTTGAAGTCGATTGACATACTTTATGGATAGATCTAGGTAGATTCACATTTAGATAAATATCAAATTTTTTTTCATCCAATTTTATGTTATAGTCCTGCTTAATATACCCATAGAGGTGAAGGGTATCATATAGTCGGCCCCGTCCGACTTTACTACTTTCCTTACTGGTTATAATGTGGAGTTCTGTAGTTTTCATATTAAGGTGGAGTTCACATCACCTACCATTTGTCGATGTGACAAATCTAGCAATTTTCCTCTGTAGAGTTATTTTGTTTTTTTTTTATTTTTTCATTAGATGTTGAAAGAGCAACATCACCAGAGAACAAATTTCTCAACTGGAACAAATTATAATAAACATTTCACTATTTTATAAATTTGCCACCTACAATAATTTTCGTAAAAAATGCTGGATTGAAAAGTTGTTCATATGAAAGATTGCAGTATGCGATTTGTTGCTAAATATGTATGTAAGACCTTACATTGTCTAGTCCATGGAGAAGCTCTACAAAGAAGAAATGCAAGGACTGATTGTCAAGTCTAAATGGTATAGTTATTAATTTTACTAAAAACTGAATTTTAATTGTAATTTATATTATTAAATATGAAAAACAGTTTTCAAGGTCACTAAAATCCTGCGGGATGAAATTATATTTCAATTTGTTAATGTTTAAGGGGTAGACAAGAATTTAAAAATTGTCATATGTTTTACAGTTCCCGCCATAGGTTGTTTTTCATTTCTTTAAGAATCCTAATTTTCTTGGGGATGAAGTTTTATTCTTTTGGAAATATTTTTCAGGTAGACAAATTTAAAATATTTTTTCATAATTGACAAAAATATGTCGTACATACCCCGACTAAAACAATTGTCAGTTTCTTAAGGTATCTAACCTCAGCTACCTATGCAAAGGGATTAAATGAACGTCCTTGAAAATAATCACACATAAATTAGCACACAGTTACCTGACAAGATGAGCAGCTGCTTTTATTTACTAACAAAATTTTTGGGTATAAATTCAGAGAATTTTGTTAGCAAATTATCAGTTCATCATTCGTCATTAAACTGAGTGGACATTGCAGTTTCTGTGGTCTCTCAACTGAAATATTATTCCTGGCAAATTCTTCCTCATCAACACCACTATGGTTATATTTAGTGAATTTTCAAAACACCGAGCTATTCATTGGCTGCCGCCGAAGACCATTATGACCATCAAAGATTCATCCCCTAAATGGGTCATCCCAACTTGAAAGTCTTCCATTTCGATGTGTTTTCTTGGAATTTGCGTAAAAATCCAAAATGGAAAATTTCGCATTGGCTACTGTGGTAACGCTATGGTCTCTTATATTCCTCAACTATGGGCATGAAGTATTCAAAGACGAAAGAAAGAACTATTGGAAGGCAATTTGAAGGAGTGACTTGTGTCAAGCATAATAATCCTTGGTGGTGGTGTTCCAAACGACCGAATTGTGATGGAGATGGACTTTTCTTTTTTGTCCATTTGATTTTTTTCTTTTTTTCAGGATTTCAATTCTTTTACTACCCAATTATTTTTCAGATTTTCATTCAGTATTCATTCATGGCGATCTCAAGTTCCAAGCATAACCTTTGGTGTTCGCATGTTGCCCCATCACCAGCCTTATGGACACTAAAAATTGGCTTTCCTGAACAAATAACATTCTGACGAATACAAAACCACATCCCTGGAATTCAATATGGAAAAGTAATTCCGTTCGGCATGTGTAAAGAAGTGTCAGGCGATTTGTATACCCTACATAACTATGTTTGAAGGGTATTATAACTTTCTGAGTTCCAAGAGAACTCCTTTTATTTCTATTTTCAGATGTTTTTGTTAATTTTTATAGGAATTTCAAGAGGTTCTTACGTAACTAAATTTCAAAACGAAGTGATGTGACATTTTAAGGATCTTCATTTCTGTTCTTTTTATCTTTTTTATAGAAACTCAAAATAAAAAGACCTGATAAAAAATTGCCCAACAAGATCTCAAAACCCTATAAACTGTAACTGGCGGACCAAGTTTATCTTTATTTCTATTTTCAGATTTTTTCGGTGTGACAAATTTCATTTCAAGGATCATCTAAGTCCATGAAATTACTTCTGGTAGTCGATGTCTTGATCTTTATCCCTTTGCAGAATTATGTTGTTTGTCCATTGTCGCCGCTGAAATATGTAGGACCTTGTATTGTCTAGTTCAAACGGTACGTCTCCCCCGTTCTATGTTGTACATTCTCCTATTGTCCAGTTCAAACGGTATAATTCTTCATGTACAAGATCTACAGAGAAGAAGTATAAGGATCCTCCTCCTATGGGTTTAATCCCTCATGTGATAATCATGACATTACTATGGCGCCCAATTGTATCGCCAACACCCATCAACTGACCCTCTACGATTGGTATGCTTAATTGTGAGGGATCTTACATAGCCTAGTCCAAAGGACACGGTCCCTCATGGAAAGTATCTACGATTAAAATGTGCTGCTTTTCTTGACCGTTTTTGAACCCATAAACCTGATGTGCTAGTCATAACATTGTATCACCAATTGTATCACCAACATCTGTCAAAATCACCTTTACAATTTTTTTTCTTAATGGAGAAGTTCTACAAAGAAGAAGAAGAAGAAGTATAAAGACTCCTCCTATGAGTTTAACCCTCGTTGTTAAAAATGTGTTGATTTTTTCTATCCATTTTTGAGTCCATGATCCTGATGTGCTGCTAATCATAGCAGCATGTGCTAGTCATAACATTGTATCACCAACATCTGTCAAAATCACCTTTACAATTTTTTTCTTAATGGAGAAGTTCTACAAAGAAGAAGAAGTATAAAGACTCCTCCTATGAGTTTAACCCTCGTTGTTAAAAATGTGTTGATTTTTTCTATCCATTTTTGAGTCCATGATCCTGATGTGCTGCTAATCATAGCATTACGGGCGCTTAATTGTGTCAGCAGCATTCTACCAAATAATCCTCTACGACTGGTATGAAACGCCTAGGTGGGAATAGCTATCGATTCGTTTATCTCATCAAAATTGAAGATACAAATCGGAGTATTTGACTGGAGAATTCTCTGGAATCTGGGAAATGGGAATTAGTGATGAGGTCAAATATCATTAGCATGAGTGATGAGGTCAAATATCATTAGCATTTCTTGTGATCGAATTCTATCCAATTTTTTTTTCATGGAAATAATTCTTTTGATTTCAATACCGACTACCCATAACCTTACCCTGGAAATAATGATCACCTGAAACTGGCAAATTTGTGCTTGGTGGAAATTCGAGGACATCATTCTCTTTTATTTTTTCATATTTTGATTCAAATGTTTTCGGAGACTATGAATGCAGCTCATCTATGTATGTTGACATTTTTTATTTGAAATATAAGTACAGCATTCCTCAACTTATATCCTGATTGGACAAATAAAGGACTTCAAATCAACAAATCAACATTACCTACCCTACACTTGACAACATGGATCCTTTAATCCTGGATTATATTTCATTCATTCAACAATATACCGTGACAGCTTCTTGTCTGCCTAGACATGCTTTATTTATTACAACAAAATGTCTTTGTAAAAAATACAGCAATATTTATTTTTGAGGAAAGAAATATATAATTGGTTTCTTTCGTGGACATTGGGATCAACATTAAAAACAATCCTCCTCACTCTGCTCGATATGAAATGGGATGGAAAATACAGTTGTGACGTATTTCTATACTGAAGATGAAATGAGAAAAGGAATATCATTTATTTAATCATAAACTTAGAATTATAATAATAATTCTAGGAGAATATTTAATTTTTTAAAGTTTAATATTTTCATTTACAATAATGACTAATTATGTTAAAAAATAAAAAATATATGTCTCATATATTTTACATTTTTAATGAGTAATTGAACATATTCGTTTTTATTAGAGATGTTCCGAGATACCGCAACTGTTAATAAACATTTTCCAAAATAAAAACAAACAATTTAAATTACTTGTACGAAACCCAATCCTGAACAAATACAATAAATAATTAAAAAATATCCATAATGTATTTTTATTTTCCTTGTTCTTAAAAAAAAAAAAAAAAAAACAAATAAAAAATGTCAATTTCCAGGCGTAGACGTTAAACCAGTAAGGAAAGAAGGAAAGTCGGACGGAGCCGACTATATGATACCCTTCACCATTTTGGGTGTATTAAAATGATGAATACTAACAGACATCGCATTTTTGAAGGACCAGTAAAATTAAATTGGATCCATAAACATGTCATTCTGCAAGCTATACTAAATTTTTCATTTGGTCAGATATAGAGTTGTTTCTTACATTGGAATACAATTATGTAAATAAGTTTAGAGCAAATATCAATCAGACACCGTTGATTATTTCAATAAATAACTTATAAACACGAGGAGTTTGGTGTACCATTTACTTAAAATCGAACGAAAATATATATAAAAGCTTTATCGAAATCTAAACCGATTTCATCGAAACTTGTCACAGGTTTTGAGTTCTTGATGCATAATTTACTTAAAATCGGGAGAAAATATATATGCTAGCTCTATCCAAATTTGAACCGATTCCTACAAAACTTGGCAAACTTTAGGCAATATTATTTTCAGTATGTTGTGCAAAATTTTGTAGAAAACGACCTAACTTTGCGTCTTTTGTGCACCTTTTACTTAAAATCGGACGAAACAATATCTAGGAGCTATATCTAAATCTGAACCGATTTCAACAAAACTTGTCACACTTTATGTTATATTATGTTCCGTACGTTGTGCAAAATTTTGTGCCAATCGGACCCATCTGGGAAATTTGGTGCAGAATTTATATCTAATTTCTAGGTTATACTAACTTCAAAACTTTGTGCAAAATTTCGCGTCAATGTTGTATAAAATCGGACGAAAATATATATATATGGGAGCTATATCGAAATCTGGCCCGATTTTCAGGAAACTTAACACACATCATTTTTTACCTAATTCAGTACACTATGCCAAATTTCATGCAAATCGAAATATATATATATATATATATATAGCGACTTTGGTGTACAATTTACCTTAAATCGGACGAAAATATATATTGGAGCTATATCTAAATCTGGAGCGATTTTCAGGAAACTTCACACACATCATTCTAGACCAAATTCAGTACGCTGTGCCAAATTTCGTGCAAATCGAAGGATATATAGGACCTCTGGTAAACCATTTACATTAAATCGGGAGCTGTATCTAAATCTGAACCGATTTTCAAGAAACTTAACACACATCATTCTAGATGTCAATCATTAGGCTATACCAAATTTCGTGCAAATCAAAAGATATACAGTGACCGTTTACATTAAATCGGACAAATATATATATGGGAGCTATATCTAAATCTGAACCGATTTTTTCCAATTTCAATAGGGTTCGTCCTTGGGTCGAATAAGTGACCTATGCCAAATTTCATCCAATTCGGATCATAAATGCGACCTGTACTTTGTTTACAATTTAACATGGACAGACAGACAGTCGGACGAATGGACGGACGGACATGCATAAATCGACTTAGAAAATGATTCTATGCATATTCTCAAAAGGAACCATGTGTCTATCTCGTTTCCTGTTGCTTGTTACAAACATATGCACAAAGACATAATACCCTGTAGCACAGTGTAGTGAAGGGTACAATCATATATAAAGTGAATAGAATTTACTTCTTGACCCAAACTCTGCACATCGTCGTATTTTTTACCAATTCGAAATCAAAATACAAGTTCAAAAATGGGGGGGGGGGGGGATAGTGGGCCAACTCCTTCTGGTATATCCCACTGAAAATGGTTAACATTTTACTGACAATTAATTTTTTTAAATGCATGCGAACGGACTAATATTTTAATCATGCGTTTTTAATGTTGTTAGATGGAACTTATCGGTCCACTACAACCCAAAAGGGTCAATATTTTACAAAACTAAACATTTCGAGCCATATTCGCAAAAAAAACGTAACCCTCAAATTAAAAATTTGAGGGTTATTTAGAACTATAGTTTAAAACAAAACTAGTTTATAAGAAAACTATAGTTCTAAATTTCAAAATAATAGCTTTATTAAATCCGAATTTATTAAAACAAACTATCTCTTTATTTAATTTTAAATTTGAGGGTTACGTTTTTTTGGCGAATATGGATCGATTTAATTTGAACCGAATTAAATCATCGATTTAATTCATCGTTTATTTGACCAAACATACCTCAAATCCCCCAATTGGTCAACTCGTAAATAAAAACATATACCTTATATAACGAATAATAAAATCTGTCTGTAATTCCGTAGACCTACACAAATCATAGACTGAGGGAATCTCTCTGTCTGACTGACATTTTTTTACTTGTTTCTTAAGAAATTGTAAAAATCTTTCAAATTACAATTTCAAACCAGTAAGGAAAGTAGTAAAGTCGGACTGGGCCGACTAAGACGTCGCCTTTTTGAAGGAATATTGACATGAAATTGAACGAACTTAAATATGTGATTTTTATATCTTTCTGGAACCTATGCTAAATTTCATTTCATTTGGGCATGTTTAGAGTCGTTTGCGCACAGTGGGACAGAGCTGTGTAAATCGATTTAAAGCAAACTTGACACACACTATTCGGTACGCTGCACTGTTAAAAATTTAATCTCAATAAATAAGTCGAATTTATATATGGAAGCTACGAGATATCTATATCTGAACCGATTTGAAGCAAACTTGCCAGAGATTAATTTATACTAATTTCAATACGTTGTGTTAATCAGCCTAGCTGTGGATCTTTAGTGCACTATTTACTTAAAATCGGCGAAAATATATATAGGAGATGTACACATCATTCCAGACTTAATTCATGGAAGCTATATCTAAATCTGAAACTTAGCACACGTCATTCTAGACGTAATTCAATACGCTATGCCAAAATTCGTGCAAATCAAGTGATTTTCAGGGACTTTGGTGCAACATTTACCTAAAATTGGGCGAAACTATATATGGGAGCTATATCTAAATCTGAACCGATTTTCAGGAATCTTAGCACACATCATTCTAGACCTAATTCAGTAGGCTATACCAAATTTCGTGCAAATCGAAAGATATATTAGGACTTTGGTACACCATTTACCTTAAATCGGGTGAAACTATATATGGGAGCTATATCTAAATCTGAACCGATTTTCACGAAACTTAGCACACGTTATTCTAGACTTAATTCAATACGCTATGCCAAAATTCGTGTAAATCAAATGATTTTCAGGGACTTTGGTGCACCATTTACCTAAAATCGGGCGAAACTATATATGGGAGCTATATTTAAATCTGGACCGATTTTCACGAAACTTGGCACACATCATTCTAGACCTAATTCAGTAGGCTGTACCAAATTTCTTTGATACCTCATTTACCTTAAATCGGACGAAAATATATATGGGAGCTATATCTAAATCTGAACCGATTTTTCCCAATTTCAATAGGGTTCGTCGTTGGGCCAAACAAATGAGCTGTGCCAAATTTCATCCAATTCGGATCATAAATGCAACCTGTACTTTGTTTACAATTTAACATGGACAGACGAACGGACGTACGGACACGCATAAATCGACTCAGAAAGTGATTCTATGCATATTCTCACAAGGAGCCATGGGTCTATCTCGATTATTTTTGCCTGTTACAAACATATTCACAAAGACATAATATCCTGTACCACAGTGTGGTGAAGGGTATAAACATATTAATGGCTAGCCCTCCCCTCATGATTACTTCAAAAATTCCTGACAAATATTGATTTTCTGTGCAAAGTATATCAGGTTTCCAGAAAATTGTGTGATCTCTTTATTATTATTTTTTCACAGACAGATTTCCTATGAGTAAATGTTCTATTTAGCAGCTTCGAACGATCGATTTTTAAGCAGGCCAGTTATAGTTTTCCGAAATATACGTTTCGTATTTGTGTGTGTTCTCATACACAGTTTATCGATTCTTCTGCAGAGAATGAAAACCTCTCAAAATCCAGTATCTGTGCGACTTCGGTCGCTGGTTGATATTATCAAAATTAAATATTAATTAAATATGAAATATATGGGAAATAATTAAAAACAGCATTAAATACAAGCAGTCAGAATTAATTTTTGTTTTGCATTCAAAAATCATATGAATTTGTTTCACGAGGTAGAAAGATATTAAAAAATTGTCATATGGAACTGTAAGTTCCCTCCTTAGTTGTTTCTTCATTTCTTTCAAGAACCCTAATCTCCTAAGGGATGAAGTTATATTCTTTAGAATATATTAATTTTTTCAGGTAAACAAATTGAAAATATTTTTCATAATTACCAATCCTTATGACGTATATACCCCTAGTAAAACAATTATTAGCTTCTTAAGATACCTACCCTCAGCTACCTAGGCAAAGGGATCAAATGACCGTCCTTGAAAGTAATCACATTTAAATTAGCACAAAGTGAACTGACAAGATAAGCAGCTGCTTTTATTTACTAATAAAATTTGTGGGTATAAATTCAGAGGATTTAGTTAGCAAATTATCAGTTCATCATTCGCCATTAACCTGAGAGGACGTTGCATTCTCTTTCTGATCTCTCAATCGAAAAATTCTTCCTGGCAAATTCCTCCTCATCAACACCACTATGGTTGTCTTTAGTGAATTGCCTGAAACAGAGAGAGCCCTTCATTGGCTTCCGCTGACGAAAGTAAAGACCATCGAAGATTCACCCCCCAAATGGATCATGGCAACTTGAAAATCGTCCATGTCGAAGTGTTTTCTTGGAATTGGCGTTAACATCCAGAATGAAAACTTGTCACTGGCTACTGTGAAAACTCTATGGCCCGTGAAGTATTCAAAGTCGAAAGGAAGAACTACTGGAAGGTGATCTCAAGAGCAATTTAAAGAAATGACTTTTTTCGATGATGACAATCATTGGCGATCGAGTTCTAAAAGGCCGAATTGTGATGGAGGAGGACTCTTCTATTTTGTTCTTTTGGTTTTTTATTATTTTCAGGAATTTTTTTTCAATTCTTTTCCTACTCAGTTATTTTTCAGATTTTTTTTTTTTAATTTGTCTAATTTGGATTTTTCTAGAATCAAAATCCCCTAACTACAGGAAATATCCATCCACGGCGATCGCAAGTCCCAAGTATAAACTTTCGCACCAAAAATTGGCTTTCGTGAACTAATAATATTGTGGCGAATATCAAAACACGTCCCTGGAATTGAATATGAAAAAGTAATTTCATTAGGCATGTGCAAAGAGGCACCAAGTCCCATGAAGCTCTTTTATTTTCAGACAATTTTAAGACCCAACAAAACTATATTGTAAGGGTAGCTTTGTGTGGCTCCTAGAAAACTCCTATTATTTCTATTTTCAGATGTTTTATTTTTAAATTTTTTAAATGAGTTTTAAGAGGACTCACGCAACTAAATATCAAATTGGAGTCTTGGAGGCTGTGACATTTTATGGACCTTCATTTTTGTCAAAACCTTAGAAACTATACCGAGTGGACGAGGTTTCTTTATTTCTATTTTCAGACTTGTGGTAGTCTCTTTCTCTTTACAGATTTATTTTGTTTACATATTTTTATTGGATATTGGTGAAACGTCGCCGAATTTTAGCTAACAAATTTCTCAACTGTAAAAATGAATATATTTAAAAATTTGTCACCTACAACAATTTCCGAAAAATTAGTGGAAGAAAATTAGCAATCTCTTACATATAGTCAAAGATTGCAGTACGTTTCGATCAGCTGCCGAAGTATATATGACCTTGTCCAAACGGTAATTTCCCTCGTGGAGAAGCTCTACAAAGAAGACGTATAAGGATTGTCGTTCTATGGTTTAAATTCTCCGATTCTCCAAATCAAACGGTATAATTTTTCATGTAGAAGATCTGCAAAGAAGAAGAATTTACATGTGCTGATTTCCTTGTTCGTTTTTTGCGGTGGCGCCCAATTGTATCACCAACATCCAAGTAAATGACCCTCTACGATTAGTATGCTTAATTATGTGGGGCCTTACATAGCCTAGTCCAAACGGGACAATCTCTCATGGAGAAACTCTACGAAGATCGAATATAAGGATCGTCATCCTATGGCTTAATTCCACTTTTGTATAGTCCAAAAGATACGGCCCCTTATGGAGAAACTAAAAGAAGAAGTATAACAACCCTCCTCCTATGGTTTTAATCCCCTCGATGAAAATGTGCTGATTTTCTTGTCCGTTTTTGAACCCATTACCTTGATGGGCTAAGCATAGCATTGCAGTGGCGCCCAATTGTGTCACCAACATCTAACCAAATGATCCTCTATGGAGAAGATCTACAAAGAATAAGTATAAAAACCCTCCTCCCTATGGGTTTAAATCTCCTCGATGGAAATGTGCTGGCTTTCTTGTCCGTGAGTCCTTGATCCTGATGTACTAATCATAGTATTACGGTGGCGCCCAATTGTTTCAGCAGCATCCAACCAAATGACCCTCTACGATTGGTATTAAACACCCAGATGGAAAAAGCTATCGATGCGTATATCTCATCACAATTAAAGATACAAATCGGAGTATTTAACTGGAGAATACTCTGGAACCTGGGAAGTGAAACTTAGTGATGCGGACAAACATCATTAGTGGCTTCAGAAGTTGTGATGAGACTTCTTGAGGTCGATTGTAGTTATTTTTGTTTTCTATTTTCAGATATTTTTTGTTTCTTTTGTGTGTGCGTCTATTTTTCAGAGCGGAACTTATCGACAGATATCATATTGGAAGAATTTCAGAATATATCGTATACTGTTTTATCTAATCCAACAACGGCGATACTCTTTAAATGGCGATGATGACATGAGGTCTTCCATGGCTAATGCAACACAGGAAATTGTGGTGGTCCCGAAAAATTCCTCAGCATTCCTCAATTTCGATTTGAGTATATTTTCGAAAACTAAATCTCCCAACTATTTAGAAAAGTGGAAACATTGCGGCATTTATGATCTTTAAGGACCTGATATTGGTGCAACGTCATACAACAACATTTAAAACATCTGCTTACCAAGGACCCAATAACTGAGAATATACATTTTTGGTGGTCGAATTCTATCCAATATATTTTATATTATAATTCTTTTCATTCAATATCGACTATCTACAACCTTAGCCTGGGAAATGTGATAGCCTGAAACTGGCAAAAATAAAAATTCTCACATAATTGACTTATGGCAAATGTGCTCCAGTGTCCTCGGTGAAAAATCGAGGATATCATTCTTTTTTATTTTCAGAAATTTTCTATTTTATTCAATTTTTTTTTCATTTAAATTGTATTTGAATAATTTTTCATATATTGATAATAATAATTTTTAGTGACATCCAGGGGAATATTTTAATTTGTTGATGTTTAATATTTTCATTTACAACAATGTCTAATTATGTTAAAAAATAAAAATATTTGTCTTATATATTTTTATTGAGTAATTGAATACATTCATTATACCCTTCACCACACTGTGGTACAGGGTATTATGTCTTTGTGCATATGTTTGTAACAGGCAAAAATAATCGAGATAGACCCATGGTTCCTTTTGAGAACATGCATAGAATCACTTTCTGAGTCGATTTTCGCATGTCCGACTGTCCGTCCGTCTATGTTAAATTGTAAACAAAGTACAGGTCGCATTTATGATCCGAATTGGATGAAATTTGGCACAGGTCACTTAATTGGCCAAGGACGAACCCTATTAAAATTGGAGAAAATCGGTCAACGTTTAGGCATAGCTCCCATATAAGGGTACCCCCAAATTTTCGGTATTTTGAGGTTCTTGAGCGCGTTTTTAACTGAATTCGCTGAAATTTGGTACTTTGAGTTCTTATCGGCTCGATTAATGGACAATTCATTGTACTCTCACCCTTGGCTTTGGGGAAAATCTATTACATGTTTCACCTGTGAAAAAATAAGAAGAAACATAACTTAATAGACGTGTATAGAACATGAAAACAAAAAGAAATAGTTGTGGGAAAACATACACACTTATGTTTCGTCATTTGGTTCCCACGTAAAATTTACATATGTATTTCTATTGCATTTCATGTTCTAATTTTTCAGAAAGCTTAGTTTTTTTTGTGTCCCAAATAGCATACAATGTTGTTCATTACAAGTTTGAATTACATACGTACATACGAATGTTTGAACATACACATTTTGCGTAATATTGAGAAACATAGTTACCGGCATTGCCGAACCAGATGACATGCGCAGACTGGAAAACGGAAATAATAGAATTGCGAATGTAAACAAATATCCCCAAACCGACAACAACACAACCACAATGTTCTGGCACAATCCCAACCATGTTGTATGGGTCATTATTTTGGTTTGAGAATTGCGCCATTAACACAACAAATGCATATTATGTAGGACATACTTAGTTCGAAGAGGGTGAGAGAGAGTATCAATAGAAGTGATAATGATTTCAAATGAACCATTTAATGATGACGATTAGTTACTCGGCTCTGATAAAATAAAACTAAAATAATAAATTTAAGCTGTAAATATGCTGGTGTTGTGGGTATGATACACAACAATTGCTCTGACTTCCAACTGACTTATTTCGGAAAACTAGATATTGCTTCAGTATATACTACAGGAATCTCTCCAATACAAACCAAACTCTTGACACAGAATTCACACTTCCCTGCATCAAGGTGAACTATTGATTTTTTAGTTCGTTATCAAATCATATAAAATATACGTTTGTAATCACAAACTACAATTGTATTATGTGTACAAATGTCACTTATGAGGCATTCCATACGAAAACATTCAGACAATTTGGAGTCGATTTACAAATGCCCGTTGTCTGGCTGATGGTGCGCACTACTTCTAATACCTCTCAACAAAATGGTGAAAATTTTACTGTAATTTAATGTTATAATATCATGGAAACTTAGTGTTCGATTTGAACCAATGTTTGCAAAACTAAATATTTCAACTAACTATTAATAATGCATAATGGGGTCATATCGGTCCACTCCAACTAGTCAATATTTGAAAAGGTCAATATTTGGTCATATTTCGGTCATTTCTAATAACTGAGGAAAACATAAACGTCGTGCTAGGTGATGGAGAAAAAAGGATACACATGAAATGCGACTAGTTGTGGATAAAAAACTTCTTAGTAACAAATAATCGATAAAGCAACATCCCTTTTCTTTTGGTAGGGTATATAAGGTTCAAGGTTTTTTATTTCGAATTCGTAATAAAACAATCCGGCTAAGAACTCGCTTTACGTTGTAGTTATGGAGAATCCACTAAGATATTAGTATGAAATATCTTCCACTTGATATTTCCACCGTGGCCTTCCTCTTCTGCGTAAACCATCAGTCGGCTCGCTTTTATATGACTTTTGAGCTGAGGTATCATCATCATCATCCACAACATGACCTAGCCAACGTGGTCGTTGCATACACAGAGTACGCACAGATCGGCCCATAGATCTTTCGGAGAGTTTTTCTCTCAAACACTCCAAGATCTGCCTCATCTGCTTGCGCAAGAACCCATGCTTCAGATCCATGCAACAGGGTAATACCAGCGTCTTGTAGAGTGTGCGTTTGGACTGGCAAGAGGTGACCTTGCTTTTGAGTTGCTTACTCAGACCATAATCGCAACTGTTGCCCAACACTATTCTCCTCCGGATTTCAAAGCTAATGTTATTAGTTTTGTTTATGACGGTACCGAGGTATATAAAATCGTTCAATATCTCTAAGCTGCAAATTTCAAGTTCCACAGTTGGTCCGAGTCTGCTAAACGTCTTGCGCGTCGATACTGCCAATCTCACTTTGGCAGACTCCTTCTCAATTCTTTTAAAGGTTAATGTTACCGCTCGCAATGATCGAACCATTATGTCGATGTCATCGGCGTAGGTGAGTAACATGTGTTGTTTGGTGTACAGTGTTCCATTTCTGTTTACATTTGCATCTCGTATGACCTTTTCCAGCAGGACAACAAACTGTCACCTTGTCTGAATCCTAATTCGGTATTGAAGGGCTCCGAGAGTCCTTTCCGACTTTAACTGCTGACCTTGTGTCACTCGAATGCGGGAATGCCGAACGCAGACATAGCTTTAAATACCTCTGAACATATAGCGCTGTCGAATGCGGCTTTATAGTCGACGAATAGGTAGAATGCGTCGATGTGTTTTTCGTATCTTTTCCAGGATTTGGCGCATTGGTATGGTCCAATAATCGTATCTTTTCCAGGATTTGGCGCATTGGTATGGTCCAATAATGATATTGCCCATTGGCTTCAGTCGTTCACACAACACGCTTAATAGCACTTTATATGCGATAGGAAGGAGACTTATTCCTCTATAGTTGCCACATATCTTCTTTTTTTGTGCACGGGACACAGTATGCTGAGGTTTCAATCATTGGGCATGCATTCCTGCACATTGTACTAACTTTACTACTGCTTCATTATTCTAATTTCTATTGTGACCTCATCTTGGCTAGGTTCTGTGGTATCTTCTTCAACGTTACTATCTGATACCAGAAGCTTTGAAAAATGCTCCTTCCAAATCCTCAACACGCTGTTCAAGCCACCAGGTTTCCTTCCTTTTTACTTGTTGGTAAATTTTCCAGACTTCATTCTGACTCCTGTACAACTCGATTTGTCCACGCTCACGTTTTTCTTGTTCTTTACTCTTTTTATTAAAAGTAAATTCTACTCTTTCTTCTACATTTCAGCCCTCTAGTGTGCTGATGGTAATACTAAGCAGTATCAGAAAACGTCGTTTTTAGAAATTAAAAATAGACACAGTAGATATATGACAATCAGTATTACAAATTCCGATTTTCTTTTAGGTTTAACTTCTACAGGTGGAAGGACTTCTCCAAATCTACCATAAATATAATTGCATGTTTATGGTAGACCATCGACACGTTTCCTGTAAAGCAGGGGTATTCTATTGATGAAAACACTTTTTCAGTTTTTCTATAATCCAGCAACCTTCCACAGACCTTCTATAGGCAGAAGAACAGGTCAGCTATTGGTTGAAGACCTACAGCAGTAGAAGACCATATATTATATACTGAAGCCAGGTATTTTATAGATGTGATACTTTATACCATTCTTCTATAGATATAAGGCCTCCTCCTGGAGACCTTATAATGTTATTAATATAAGGCAGGGACCGAAAATAACAGTTATTTTTTAAAATGCGAACAAAAAAATCTTCATGTTAGAGACATGGGACACCAATAGTGTCATATACCAATAGATTCGTACTGAGGAGCCCATTAAGGATATTGAGTGTTCTTGAGAAAACACTCTCAGTTCCCATGTTAAGGATTATTTTTTAACGGAAAAAGTTGTTTTTTTATAAAAAACAACAAACTGGGATTAAGCCTGACTATTTTGCAAAAACAAAAAAAAAAAGGAAAAAATAAACGTTGATTTTTAACTGTTAAAAATGATTTTTATTTTTTCCGTCAAAAATAAAAGTCTTTTTGCGATTTTTATTTTTTCCGTCAAAAATAAAAGTCTTTTTGGGACTTTTATTTTTTCCGTCAAAAATAAAAGTCTTTTTGGGATTTTTATTTTTTCCGTCAGAAAATAAAAGTCTTTTTGGGATTTTTATTTTTTCCGTCAGGAAATAAAACTCTTTTTATGTAAAGAAGTTTATACAACTTGTAATCAGTTATAAAATTACAATTTATAAATCTCTGTCCTTATTACAATAAGTGTACACATAAGTAATCAAGATCAAAGGTAAACAATATTTGTTATAAATTTTTAAAAAATAGTCTAGTGTACCAAATGTTGATGATCAATTAAAGAATCGTTCCCCTGACTATTAGGTCAAAGGTTATATAACTGGTACCAAACTCTATATGTTTATTTACGTAAAAAGACTTTTATTTTCTGACGGAAAAAATAAAAATCACAAAAAGACTTTTATTATTGACGGAAAAAATAAAAGTCCCAAAAAGACTTTTATTTTTGACGGAAAAAATAAAAATCATTTTTAACATTAAAAAATCAACGTTTATTTTTTCCGTTAAAAAATAAATAATTAAAGTGGATTTTTTTATTTAGGTCACATAATAACAGTTATTTTTTACCTGATTTGATATAAGTTATAACCGTTACGGTCCCTGATATAAGGTTATTAATAAATTTTGTAAATTGAATGTAGATTAATTAAATATTAAAGACCCTAGACATTTTGGATATGTTATGTATATAGAAGATCTTCTAGTTATAGGAATGGTATGGCACCTCTAGAATTTTTTCGACCAAACCGACTTTTAGATTTTTATGCCGATTTTTAAAAAGGTATATTATGAGAAGATTTCGTTTTTTTGGGTCTAGTTTGAGAATACCTTCGGAACTTCTACAAGAAGGCTTATTGCACCTACTTTTTGAAACCGAAATGGGGGTTCCCTTTATAGGCTTCGTTGAGAAGGCCTTTTGACCTTCTTTAACAAGACATCTGGTCTTCAGTGATATATATATTTTCCTCTTCTATCAGAAGACCTTCTGAACATTTGTAAGAAGACCAACTGTGATAAAACCTACTGGACTTCTATGAGAAGACTATCTGATCTTTTATGAGAGGACCTTCTGGACTTCTATGAGAAAGTAGTAGATCTTTACGAGAATTATACCAATATATATATTATAAAAGTATCTCCACTTTATGCCAAATGTCACATAATGAATGTAATTTAATCTAAGAGAACCGCACTGTATTTAGTCTTCCCGACTACATAAGGCTTTAAATTACCTGAAAAAATCGGTCGGTTATTTTATGGAATTATATCGAAACATGCAGCAACTTGAACTTCGTAGACCCTTTTTCTTAAAGTACACCGAATGCCTCATATGATACGACTAGTCATTCTTAATAAATCATATAAAATCGTATAGGTCGTATTTATGCAGCCTCCGTCAAAACATGATGCTTCAAAATACCTAAAATCAGCCGGTCGGTTCTCATGTTAGGCTAAATCTAAAAACGGAACCTTTGGTATTTTTTCGACCAAACTATGTTTTTCAGATTTTACGTCAAATGTCCCATACGACAAGACTACTCACATAACACAATTCGTGTTATGAACTTACATATATTATGAACGCGATGGCAAACAAGTTGTCTATAAAAGTGGCAACAGACCAGTTTCAAGTTACACATTATTTGCAACGTCTATGTTTGCCGGTGTGTGTATGAGTGTGGAGTGGAGAATAGCTGTTGCTTGGGGGTTTTGTTTTGTTTGGTTTCTTCTTTTCCATGCCATTTTCCACAAAATTGTTTCTAGACGTTTTCGACTGCTGTAACAAGTTGAGGAAAAACGACTTGCATTTTCTGAGCGAGCAGTGTCGCCATTCAACCACCAAACAAACTTGGCCAAGAGCATAAAAGAGAGCGACTAGGCCAATATGACAGTGCCACAGCCAGCCAGCCAAACAAAGAAAAACAAACGCAATACCATTGGAAATGTTGTTTTCTTGTGTGGCAGAGCTATGGCTGGCTGGTTGGCTGGCTGACAGCTTGCCACTCATGGATATGGATTTTTAGTTTTTATACGGATTTTGTATAGTTTGGTAGGGTGAAAAAGTGTATTTCGGATTTTCTTTTGATTTTCACAAAGAAATAAAATTAAAAAAATATATATGAAATTAAATTCTAAAAATATAAATAATTGAAAGTGCCTTTTTTATTAATGACAAAAATATATTTGCAATTAAATCTCCATTCGTTTAATGTTAACAACACTTGAGAAACAAATTGCCTAATTAAAAAATCTTACTTGTTGCTACTACTGCTGTTGCTGCTTACTTTCAAAGTCCAATGTCCACACTGCGGATAAACAACCACATGTCGTAACGTACTATTAACCTTACAGCTTGAACCCGTCGTTAGCTCGTTAGCTCAGTTAATGCAATTTTTCATAATTTCTATTAGCTGTCGTTTATATTTTTATTTTGTTGATAATAAGTGATAACATTTCATTCACGATTTAAATAATGCGCAAGGATTTAAAGGATAACTACAATGAAAATCTATTGCTGACATGTAGCCAGGAGGATAACGAGTAAGTTTTTATATTATTGAATTTGAAATCAAATCACAGTGAATTTTTTGGAATAAGAAAAAAAAACTTCCTTAAGTTCTTCCTTCATTTACGAAACAATATTCAAATTTATAGGTAAAATGTATTGTAAAGTTTTATCTTTACAGGTCTTGTTTGGGAATACCTTGTTGTCTTTTTGTTCTAATTTAAAAAGACCTTCTGAACTTCTATGAGAAGAAATACAAAACTTTTCTAAAAAGGACCTAATAGACTTCTATGAGAAGATATTCTGAACTTGGGGCTCTAAAAAATGGTCTTCTATAAGAAGACCTTCTGGTATTCTATAAGAAAATTATATTGTCTAGTCCATCTGGTCTTATATTAGAAGACTTACTGGTCTTCTATGAGAATTTCTTCCTTCTGGTCTTCTATTAGAAACCTTCTGTTATTCTTTAAGAAGATTATTTAGTCTTCTATGATAATACCTTCTGGTCTTCTATGGGAAGACATTTTCGACATTATGAGAATATGAGAACCCCTTCTGTTTATACCCTTCACCACTCTGTGGTACAGGGTATTATGTCTTTGTGCATATGTTTGTAACAGGCAAAAGGAAACGAGATAGACACATGGTTCCTTTTGAGAATATGCATAGAATCACTTTCTGAGTCGATTTATGCATGTCCGTCCGTCTGTCCGTCTGTAGATGTTAAATTGTAAACAAAGTACATGTCGCATTTATGATCCGAATGGGATGAAATTTGGCATAGGTCACTTATTCGGCCCAAGGACGAACCCTATTGAAATTGGGAAAAATCGGTTCAGATTTAGATATAGCTCCCATATATATATTTAACCGATTTAATGTAAACGGTCATTATATATCTTTCGATTTGCACGAAATTTGGTACAGCCTAATCATTTAGGTCTAGAATGATGTCTGCCAAGTTTCGAGAAAATCGGTCCAGATTTAGATATAGCTCCCATATATAGTTTCGTCCGATTTCATGTAAATGGTGCTCCAAAGTCCCTATATATCTTTTGAATTGCACGAAATTTGGCATAACGTAATGAATTAAGCCTAGAGTGATGTCTGCCAAGTTTCGAGAAAATCGGTCCAGATTTAGATATAGCTCCCATATATAGTTTCGTCCGATTTCATGTAAATGGTGCCCCAAAGTCCCTATATATCTTTCGATTTGCACGAAAATTGGCATAACGTACTGAATTGAGCCTAGAATGATGTCTGCCAAGTTTCGAGAAAATCGGTCCAGATTTAGATATAGCTCCCATATATAGTTTCGTCCGATTTCATGTAATGGTGCCCCAATGTCCCTATATATCTTTCGATTTGCACGAAATGTGGCATAACGTACTGAATTAAGCCTAGAGTGATGTCTGCCAAGTCTCGGGAAAATCCGTCCAGATTTAGATATAGCTCCCATATATAGTTTCGTCCGAATTCATGTAAATGGTGCCCCAAAGTCCCTATATATCTTTCGATTTGCACGAAATTTGGCATAACGTAATGAATTGAGCCTAGAATGATGTCTGCCAAGTTTCGAGAAAATCGGTCCAGATTTATATATAGCTCCCATATATAGTTTCGTCCGATTTCATGTAAATGGTACCCCAAAGTCCCTATATATCTTTCGATTTGCACGAAATTTGGCATAACGTAATGAATTGAGCCTAGAATGATGTCTGCCAAGTTTCGAGAAAATCGGTCCAGATTTAGATATAGCTCCCATATATAGTTTCGTCCGATTTCATGTAAATGGTGCACCAAAGTCCCTATATATCTTTCGATTTGCACGAAATTTGACATAACGTACTTAATTGAGCCTAGAGTGATGTCTGCCAAGTTTCGAGAAAATAGGTCCAGATTTCTATATAGCTCGCTCATATATAGCTCACATATTTTAAGTAATTGACGCACCAAGGAACCAATAGGAACAAACCGTTCTGAAATTAGTATAACCTAACCTGTGACAAGTTTGCTTGAAACCGCTTAATATTTGGATGGAGCTTCCATATATATTTTCGCATCAAACTTCTCATGTTAGTCAGATTCACATCAAATTTTGCACAACGTACAAAATTGAGCATAGAATTACGTTTCTAGAAGTACATACATAGCCCAACGTATGACCTATTTATATTTGTTTGAAGTCGATTTACATAATTTATGAATATATCTAGGTAGATTCAAATTTAGATAAATATCACATATATTATTTCATCCAATTTCATGGTAATAGTCCTGTTTAATATACCCATAGTGGTGAAGGGTATCATATAGTCGGCCCCGTCCGACTTTACTACTTTCCTTACTGTTTTTTTTTCTTTATAAGAATACCTTCCTTCTAACCTTCTATTAGAATACCTTCTGTATTCTGTTATTTTATAAGAAGATTATTTTGTATTCTATGAGAAGACCTTTTAGTCTTCTATGAGTAGACCCTCTTCTATGAGTAGAACCTCTGGTTTTCTATGAGTAGACCCTCTGGTCTTCTAATCTCAATAACTAAAAAGTCTTCTATGAGAAGATTTTCTGGTCTTCTATTAGAAGACCTTCTGGTCTTCTATTAGAAAACATTCTAGGTTTCTATTAGCAGACATGTTGGTGTTCTATGAGAAGACCTTCTGGTCTTCTTTTAGAAGACCTACTATTCTTTTGATAGACATTCCACTCTTTTATGAGAATATATTCTAGTCTTCTATAAGCCAATTATCTGGACCTGTATCAGAATACCTTTCGGTATTCTATGAAAAATCCTTCTGGTCTTCTATTAGAAAACCTTCTAGTCTTCTATGAGAAGTCCCTGTTGTCTTTTATGAGAAACCCTTTGGTATTCTATGAGAAGACCGTTCGGCCTTCTATTAGCAGACCTTTTGGTCTTCTATGAGAAAACCTTGTGGTCTTCTTTTAGAAGACCTTCTATTCTTTTGGAAGACATTCCACGCTTTTATGAGAATATCTCCTGGTCTTCTATAAGAAAACTCTATCAAAATACCTTTCGGTCTTCTATGAGAAGACCTCTATTAAAAGACCTTCTAGTCTTCTATGAGAAGACGCTTACATAACTAAGGATATCTTAAAAAATAATCCTTAAAAATCCACACTTGTAGAGCTCAGGACAGCCATATTTTAGGATTATTTCAGGAATATTTCTTTAATCTACGCTTATAGAGATCTGTCTGTTCTAAAACTTACTTACTTACTTTGCTGTCTCGAGAAATAACATTTGTTCCATAAGTTGAACCTAAAAAGATTTCCGGGCGCCTCGATTTTGTGCGCAGTGTTTTTCCATCCATTCAGTTCCACAGTTGGTCTGAGTCTACTGGTCGTCTTGCGCGTTCATACCATCAGCTTGGAATACACGCCATTTAATATTCGACGCACTTTGGCAGACTCCTTCTCAATTTGTTCAAAGGTGGTTGTTTGCCGGTCGCAATGTTCGACCCACTATGTCGATTTTATCGACGTAGGAGAGTAACATATGTCATTTCTGTTCACATTTGCATCTCGTATGACATTTTCCAGCAGGATGTTATAAAGATCACACGACAAACTGTCATCTTGTTTGAATCCCTGTTCGGTATTAAACGGCTTCGAGAGGCCCTTTCCGACTTTAACAGCTGATCTTGTGCCACTCAAAGTGATCCAATAATATTGACAGTCGTTTTCACAGTACGATGGATAGCACTTTATATGCGATTGGAAGGATACTAATTCCTCTATAGTTGGCACATATCTTGCCTTGTCTCCATTTTTTGTGCACGGAACACAGGATGATGAGGTTCCAATCATTTGACATGCATTCCTGTAGCCAAGTAGGGGTATCTTCTCCACCGCCACTATTTGATACCAGAAGTTTTTAAAAATGCTCCTTTCAGATCCTCAACACTCTATCTGTATCTGTCTCCAGGTTTCCATCTTCATCTCTACAGGAGAATGTACCTGCACCAAAGCCTTTGGTTTGGTTTTTTACTCGTTGGTAAAATTGCCGGAATTCTCACTCCTGTACATCTCGATTTGCTCACGCTTTTCTTGTTATTTTTTTCTGAAAATAGGTTTCTCCTCTCTCCTTTTCTGTCGATAATGACCCTAGTAACATTACGATACTCTTGATCTCACCATAGACTTCTTGATGGTGGTCTTTGGTACCCAATTGTTGCAAGGAGTGCTTTCGACTAGTTGAGCGAAGTAGGTTTCTTCTATCTGTTGTGTTGTGCAACTTTTCGACGTCGAGTTTCCGTTTAACATTAGATCGCACTTTTGTTGTTACATTTAGACGAGTAAGAACCTTGTCTACCACAAGGTACCCTGTAGGGAAATGAACCAATTTTAAACTAACTTTAAACTAATTTTAAAATAGTCACTACTAGTCCATTTATCGATTATTTTTCTTTGAACCAACTGACTATTTTTACATGGCGATGATCGCGGTAGTAGTCAGTACCTTTTCATCTGGTTACAAACTAGTTATTTTTGACAGATTTATAGTTAGATTAAAAAATGCAGAGAGTAATCGATCTAAAAGAGATTAATTTGTATGTAGAATTTTCGAAATGACTATTAGTTGGTATATGTTAATATAACTATTTACTAACTTAACTTGGCTAATTTGTAATTATACCAATACTGCAATGTTTGAATCTATGAAATAACGATAGACAATATACAATTTCAGTTTAGAATTCAATATATTTTATTATAAATAGTTCGAAAATTGTATACAAACATAGGTGGAAATACATAAAATATGTCCAATAAATAATTTATCACAGAAAATTAATTATTGCAAATATTTCCAGCAGCGTCTTTTGTAATATGCATTTAAGTAACCTCTTCATTGAATTTACCTGTGAAAAAATTAAAAAATAATAAAAAATAACAACGTTTAAAAAGGGGAAATAAATACTTACATATGTTAGTCGATTGTCTTCATCTATAACGTTATTGAGGGCAAATAAATCCTCAACCGTTTTGACGGGGAAATATTTCCTTACATTTTTGTTCTCCATATATGATTGGTTCGTTCTGATGTTGGATTGCACTCTTCAACGCATTTATGCTGTCTGAAATGGTGAAGAGTTTAAAAATACGTATTTAGTTCTATTATTTTCTATACTTACTATTTAATTCAGTAAATTTGGAGTCCACCGTCGCCTAGAGGTTTCTGCAAGAAGGGCAGTTCGGCAAAGCCACATTTTCCTGTGAAGTAGGCTGATGAACATCTGAAATATAGTGAAATTAAAATTCGAATTAGAATAGTTGTTTTTAATTTATATAATAAATTACTTACTTAAATTCATGCTGAGGCGTTTCACTGATTTTGGCGGGGACTCCATGTTTTTTATTGGATGACTTATGTTAAAAATTTTACAAATATTCTGTATATGCGCTACAAATTAAAAAAATATGTATTACTGTTGATGTTGGTATGATGTGGTTCTATATTTACATATTCTTCTCTTTGCTTTTTACATGTGACTTGCTAGGTAACATTTCAATTATATTATTAAAACACTTACCAATTTATTTTTAATTTCACACTTAAAGAACACAATTACAATTAATTACGATTTACACGTCTTCACTCTCGAAACTTTAAAACAGAATGATTTTTCTTCATTCATTTGCATTCGGTGTTGTTGTGTGAAATGCAATTCTAACGGTTTTTTTGTTTTGCGTGTGTTATTTTTTTGATGACATGAACATATTTTTGTTTTCAATGTGGTTGAGTCTTAGATGACTTTCTAGTTAATTTATAATGAGTTGATTAATAATTTCTTTATAACTAAACATTTTGTAAACTAGTTGATGAAAGTCCTACAGGGTAGTGTTCCAAATCGATATTCGCTCGTCGATCGATCGTCTACAACACTGGATGGATGTCGTCCGTCTATCACAACATGATCAATATGATTTCTCGTTGCATGATCAGGAGAAATCCAGGTATATCGAGATGCTTGAATTTGGTACTGCAAATTACCATGTTTTTTTGCTGCCTCAAAGTCAATCAACCTCGTGCCGTTGCCGAATGTTTCTTCATGAAGCCTGAATTTTTCGACGTTGGGACCAAAAATAGTTTCCCTCCCGATGTTTACATTAAAAACTCCTAGCAAAATTATAATGTCATAGCCAGGGCAGCAGTCATATGATGTTTCTAAGCGCTCGTAAATTATGTCATTAGTCTGTTCATCTTTGTCTTCGATCGGATCATGGACGCAAATGAGACTGATGTCGAAGAACTTCGCTTTTATACGAATTATAGCAATTCGCTCATCTACTGTAGTAAATGTGGAGACGAGGTATTTTATTGTCCTGTTAACCATACATCCGCAACCAAATTCAGTCCACTACCAACCAACAAAACCAACCAAATTTTTAGTCCACACTTACATGCTGAGTAACATTAAAAGTATGATTTAAAAATTCCGTCTCAGGGTACCTTAAAAATGTTATTTAAAAATCCTCGCTAATAGAGCATAGACAGCCTTACAAATTTCTTATAAATATTCTTCATTTTTCCAATGTGTTCACCGTAGAGATAATAAAACGTTCGTTGTCAAATTTATACTAGTATTTATCTGTCGGCTATAATTTTGAATTTCAAAATTATTACCTTCTAAACGATATAGATCATAAACTAATTACCACACATCAAACAATATAGTTCATTGTACAAATAAAATCGATAATGAATGTATGTACAATTTACATACATATAAAATATATACGATGACATGCAACAGTATATCAGACCCCTCAATCAATTCAACAAACGACCCCTAGCTACCTGTGAAATGTGAGTCTTCATATCATCGTCGTAGTCGACATATTCAATTTAAACGTCACAGACCGTCATATTCTTCTCAGTCTGACAGCCATTTCACATTCGATGACGTTGATATGAATTGGCGCTAAAAGAAAACAGCCGAGTGTGATATTCTGATTAATTTATACGAAACATGCAATTTGAATAAATAAAAGTTCAAAGTGGCAGAGCTAGGTGGCCACAAATATTCGAATATTTATATCTACTCTAAATTTTAATTGAGCTTAACCAGAAACATGAGCCCTATATTTTCTGGGCCCAAACATTTGTATAGATTTTCCGGATAACGCAATCTACACCCCTTTTTATAGGTGTGTTAAATCGATGATCCTGATTATGGGCACTACATTCCAGCTTGTCTAGCATTACAGGTACAACAACAACAAAATAAACTATAAACAAATTACAACATTTGCATGACTTTGTTCCTTCCATACCATACACATGCACCCTGGCAAAATTGTTGTGAAACAAATAAAAAGCGTTACAGCGAAACCGGTTAGACGGCCTCAAAAGTTTTCCATAATCACCAGCAATGAAAAAAAAACGAAACAAAAAAGCCACAGTTTGTTTTAACAAGTTTTGCAATAAAAAAATTAACAAAGTTTTGAGTTGCAAAGCCACAACATAACAAATACAAAATATTTACTTTTTGAATACTTTTGACTATTTTCTTAAAATCAGTTGTAGACAACAAACAAGCGTTAGATAATTCTACAACCAAACAATGAAACAAATTTTGGTTCTACCTTAGCTCCCGACCGATTTCCTACAAACGGTCGGGAGCTTTATATGGGTACAGGGCAGAAAAACAGAATATGACCGCTGCCCTGGCCATGACATTGTAATTCTGCTAGGAGATTTTAATGCAAAAATCGAAAGGGAAAATATTTTTTGCCCCACCGTCGTCCATGAAGAAACATCTGACAACGACATGAGGTTGATTGACTTTGCGGCAGGAAAAACGTGGCAGTTAGCAGCACCAGATCATCCAGGTGGTCTTGAGTATATCGAGATGCTTATATACTCAAGACCACCTGGATTTCTCCTGATCAAGCAACGAGAAATCAAATCGATAATGTTGTGATAGACGGAAGGCATTCATTCAGTGTTTTAGACGTTCGATCTAATGTAATACGGAAACTCGACATCGAAATTCTGCAAACTCAACATATAGCAAAAGCTTACTCCCCTCAACTTACCCACCTGGTTGACGAAAGCACTCCTTGTCCCAATAATAATATAGAAGCAAAAGCAACACTTGGGTACCAAAAACCACCATCAAGAAACCCATGCTTCCAAAAGGAGTGTCGTAATGCTACTGATGGGAACACAGCGTATATGGCAACCCTGCAGACAGTATCAACGCGTAATGCTACAGAGAATTATCAGGAGAAAAGAAGAGAGGAGCAACTTATTTTCAGAAAAAAGAAGAAAGAATAAGAAAAACGAGACGATATTTATAGGAGTCAGAATGACGTCCGGAATTTTTACCAGCGAGTAAACCACCAAACTGAGGGCTTTGGTGTAGGCATCCTCCTGTATAGATGAAGATGGAAACCTGGTGACAGATACAGACAGCGTGCTGAGGATCTGGAAGGAGCACTTTGGAAAACTTCTGGTATCAAATAGTGGCGGTGAAGAATAAAATCGACGGTATAAATTGTATACCACCTAACCAAGATGATCGGCTGAAGAGTAATAAAGCAGCAGGTGCCGATGGATTTCCAGACGAACTATTCAAGACCGGCGGTCATATGCTGGTCAGGAGCATGCACCAGCTGATTATTACAATTTGCCGTGCACAAAAAGGAGACAAAACGATATATACCACCTATGGAGGAATTAGTCTCCTTCCCATCACATATGAAGTGCTATCCAGCGTGCTGTGTTAACGACTGAAACCAATGGTCAATGACATTATTGGATCATACCAATGGGATTCAGACCAGGCAAATCCACGGTAGACCAGATTTTCACCATGCGCAAATCTGAAAATAACCCCACGAAAAACATATCTACACATACTATCAATTCGTGGTCAAAAAAGCCGCATCGACAGCCCTATCCATTTATAGTTGATTGAAGTCATGTCAGCGTTCGACCCTTCCCTTAAAATTAATACGGTTATTCAGGAGAACTTTAATTGGCACAAAGTCAGCTGTTAAAGTCGGAAAGGACCTCTCGGAGCCTTTCAATGCCAAAGAAGGATTGAGACAAGGTGACAGTTTGTCGTGTGATCTTTTTAACATCCTACTGGAAAAGGTCATACGAGACGCAGAGGTGAACAGAAATGGCACTCTGTACACCAAACAACACATGTTACTCTCCTACGCCGATGACATCGATATAATGGATCGAACATTGCGAGCGGTAACAGCCACCTTTGAACAAATTGAAAAGGAGTCTGCCAAAGTGGGTCTGGCAGTAAACGGCGAGAAGACCAAGCTGATGGTATCAACGCGCAAAACTTCCAGTATACCCGGACCAACTGTTGAACTTGAGAAATACAGCTTCGAGGGCGTCAACGATGTTATATACCTTGGTACCGCCATAAATAAAACTAAGGACATCAGTTTTGAAATTCGGAGAAGGATAATGTTGATCGACAGATGCTACTATGGTCTAAGTAAGCAGTTTAGAAACAAGGCCACCTACCGTACTTACGCAAACAGATGAGGCAGCTCCTGGAGTGTCTGAGAGAAATATTCTCCGAAATATCTATGGACCGATCTGCGTTGACGGTGAATATTTCCGTCGAATTGTCAAATGATGCCCAGCACAAAAGGCATATAAAAGCGAGCCTACTGATGGCTCCCGCAGAAGGGGTAGATGGAAAGATAAAGCGGAAGAGTACATTTCGAAACAGGGCATTTCAAATTGGAAGAGCTGCGCTCTGCTCTGTCACAAGCCCAAAGCTCTATTACTCAGATTTTTTTGAGAATATTTTTATAGGGCATATTAAGGTAAGCTTTGAATAATTGTTCTATAGAAAAATCTATTCTAAAGACTGACACACATTTTAACTACCAAGTGTTGTAAAATTTACTGCATGTTTAAAATGCCCTATCATGTTTCCATTACCAATACAACAATGACATTCAAATGTCCTTTTTATTAGTTTCCTAATTGCCATTGTAAGTTTACAAATTGGCAGAGTTCTTTGATGTAATAACTAACCAACCAAACAACACTTGACAAGTGCAAATACATTGAAATGACTTCTCTTTTTCTTTGGAACAGAACCATCCGAATTGCATATTTAAATATGTAATGGGTACAACCACAATATGCACAGACGCCAACACAAATAATTCTGAATTTTATAGCTAAAATGTGAAATAGCATAACTTACAAATATTGGAATAAGTTCAACAAATATCTGGGATTAGAAATAAGACAGAAACCAGTAGTAGCAACAAAATCAAACCATAGCATGAAATTTTAAGAGTAAAACTACAACTTTGGATGAGTTGAGACCTTAAAAAATTCTGAACCTATGTTAAAAACATCTTGCTAGAAACTTCTCCTGTCGAAGTAGGTTCCATTAGCGGTCTTCTTAGTACAGCAGATCCCACCAGAGGACTCCTACACATAAAAATAATCAATGAGAGGTGTTAATATGGAGGCTCTCCTGTCAACAGAAAGTTTAATCAAAACTCTTCTAACAATAGAAGAATAGAAACAGTAGAGGTTCTTCTGCAAAAATGTTTTTCATCCTACGAAAAATCATAAGTAAAATGTACAGTTCTTTTGGTGAGAATATGCGGTTATAATTTTTCAAATAATAAAAATGAGGCGGGATCTTTATATGGGAGTTACGTCCAAACATGGAATCATATCGAAATAATTTTATAATAAAGATTTTTCATCCTACCCCAATGTTTGTCACCCTTCAAGAACTCAAAATGTCCAATTACAACTCCTTCGATTGGAAATGCGTATAATTCCTTCAAAACACCGAAAATGAGGCGGAACATTTAAATATGTGCAAAAATATTTTTTACCGTCCAAGAATCCGGAATTCCAAATTACAGCCTCTTTTGTGATAATATGAAGTTAAAGCCTATAAATATTGCGATACCCATATATTGGGGCTATATCAAAGCATGACCTATATTGAACATCTTTTTGCACAATTGTATGTCAGTTTCCTAAAACCCGGAGTTATAATTTTTTTTAAATCCCACTTAGAAAAGCCTTAGAAATATTATATCAAAGTCCACGCTCATAGAGCTTAGAATTCCCTTAGAAATTGTTGTGAACTATGGGTCGCCTTTGAAATATTATTTAAAAATCCACACATAGCTCAGGATATCTTTAGAAGTATTTTGTAAAAATCCACGTTTGTAGTGTTAAAGATATCCTTAGAATTATTTTATACATAAAAAACACACTTGTAGAGCTCGTGATATTTTTAGAAGTGTCATTTAAAAGTTGCAGAACTCAAAATATCCTAAAGTATTTTTTGAAAATCGACGCATGAATAGCTCAGAATGCCCACATAAATATTCTTTAAAAGTCCACACTAAGGATAGCCCTAAAAGCTGTCCTTAAGAATTAAAGATTATAGATTACAGGATAGACTTAAAACCAATGAGCGGAGCAGTACAGTCGTACGGGCCGACCATATAATACCCTACACAACTACTATGGAAATGTAACTTTTTGAAGATTTATTTACGAAGTCTGGGCAATATTTCGCGATATTTCCACCCAACTGAACATTTGAGATAATCAACTTAACTTTCTTAACCTGAACATATGATTTGAATTTTCTTATTTTACACACATATGTCTTGGCTCCTTTGACCACCTAAATATTGACCGATCATTATCAAAACAGCCATTCGCAATAATAGATCAGATCCCCTTCCCCGTGTACAATTTGTGATGACCACTAGACAGACTAGAAATCCTGACAAAAAAAAAAATTTCGATCCATTTCATCCCCTATATATCGTCTGATCACTACCTTAATCCCAATCGGAACTTCTTGTAAAATTCCATAGCGACCAACGCTATATATCCATCTCCTAATGTGGTATTAGGTTACTAAATAATATCAGAATAGATAGACGCCAGTAAATATTTAAGTATAACTCTGACATTAGTGTTGATACATTACGAGTACTTTAATTGGTATGAATTTAAAGGTCAACAACTCTGTTTGGAAATACTATGAAGTAATCGGGTCTATGTTCTATGTTAGTAGTAACTATATGCACCATAGAATGGAAATTTTGCAATTTTTCACACAAAATATGGGACCATTTAACATGCTAAATATTGACCGATTTTCATCAAAACAGTCATCCTTATTATATGGTCAGTCCCCTTTCATTGTTTAAAATTTGATTCTCTGGTCATAATTGTAGACTCTAGAACGACTGGAAAACAGACAAAATAAAGCATTTGGTCCATTTGACCCCCTAAATATTAACCGATCATTACCAAAAATAATAGGTGTATTCTTTGGCCAGAGCCGGTTCTTCATGGAAAATTTCGGGACCATTAGTCCATAACTGTGGTGGTTTAAAAATTATGACGGACACCCATTTCAAGATCGACTCGGCAAGTCGAGATATGAAGATCGGTATACTTAAAGGTTTGTCTAGGACCAATATTTCGCGGTGTTACAACTCTTGGGGCCACACAAGTTATAGTTATGTAGGGTATAATTATAGTTAAGCAGGCTCATGGTGTGTATAAGTACATGAACCTATATTGAAAATGTTTTGGGAATAAAAACATGCTAGAAGTAGTATCAATATAGACAAAATCGATATATAATTTTAATCTGATCAATAATATATAGATTTTATGGAATTTCGGACGAGAATTTTGAGATGCTACACTCCACCATAAGGTATAGAATATAATAGAGGATATCATTAGAAAGAAGTATTCTAAAACCAGTAAGGAAAGTTGTAAAGTCCGACTGGGCCGACTATATGAAACCCTTCACCACTTTGGGTATATTGTACATATGTATCCTAACAATTGCATGTCTATGTTCCCTCTTTCTCAAACCTATCCTAACTTTAATTTCATTCGAGCAGATTTAGAGCCGTCTGCGTAACATGGGGAAAATTTATGGAAAACGATTTATAGCAAAATTGATACACGCTATTCGGTACGGCGCGTTGTTTAAAAATATTATATATATGTGGGAGCTATATTAAAATCTGAACCGATTTTCACAAAAATTAACAACCATCTTTCTAGACTTAATTCAGTACGCTATGCGAAATTTTGTGCAAATCGAAGTATATATATAGGGACCATGATGAACCATTTACATAAAATTGGACGAAAATATATATGGGAGATATGTCGAAATCTAAACCGATTTTCCCGAAACTCACCACTCATCATTCTAGACTCAATTAAGTACGCTATGCCAAATTTCGTGCAAATTGAAGGATACAAAGGGACTTTGGTGCACTATTTACAGAAAATCGGACGAAAATATATATGGGAGCTATATCTAAATCTGAACCGATATTTACGAAATTTAACACATATCGTTTTACACTTAATTTAGTACGCTGTGCCAAATTTCGTGCAAATCGAAGGATACAAAGGGACTTTGGTGCATTATTTACAGAAAATCGGACGAAAATATATATGGGAGCTAAATCCAAATCTGAACCGATTTTCAGGAAACTTGACATACATCATTCTAGGCCTAATTCATTACGCTGTGCCAAATTTCGTGCAAATCGAAAGATATATAGGGACTTTGGTACACCATTTACCTTAAATCGGACGAAACTATATATGGGAGCTATATCCAAATCTGAACCGATTTTCAGGAAACTTGACACACATCATTCTAGACCTAATTAATAACGCTGTGCCAAATTTCGTACAAATCGAAAGATATATAGGGACTGTGGTACACCATTTACCTTAAATCGGACGAAAATATATATGGGAGCTATATCCAAATCTGAACCGATTTTTCCCAATTTCAATGGGGTTCGTCCCTGGGCCAAATAAATGAGCTGTGCCAAATTTCATTCAAATCGGATCATAAATACGACCTGTACTTTGTTCACAAAAATAAATGGACGGACAGACGGACGGACGGACATGCATAAATCGACTCAGAAAGTGATTCTATGCATATTCTCAAAAGGAACCATGGGCCTATCTCGATTATTTTTGCCTGTTACAAATATATGCACAAAGACATAATACACTATAGCACAGTGTGGTGAAGGGTATACAAATGCAATTTAAGTTATATTGCATTTGCAGCTCTGACTATTGTTGCTTCAAACCCTACAACTGCTCGACACAACTCTCTAGCAAATGAAGACATTTAATGCTGGGAAATTGGGTGTACAACATTGCTTTCAACACATAATATAGTGAAACCCTTGAGAAGTGAATATTTCCCAGTTATGACCTATTTGTGGCAACTAAATTGAATTGAAAGCATCGAACATGGTTTTACTGTAGCAACTTCGTAAAGAAAACTTTTACGAGACGAGGTTAAGTATGGTCATTCCGAAAGATGCAACATTTTTATTTCTTTATTTTATATTTTATTATTATAGAATATCATTGCGTCAATTATGGCATTTCGTTCAGACAATGATGTGATATGTAGAGGACAATAGGGCGTCATTCTGTGGGAATAGCTATTAAAATATTTAATTGATAAGAAAATAAAATGAATACAATGTAATGCAATATACGAGCACATATAATATTATAATGTGTGTTTCCAGAAATAGGAAATGTCAATAGGACATAACTGAGATTGTAATTGAATATTACAGTACTGATGCTATCCTCCGCTTTCTATTTCACCTCCCAAATTATGAAATTATACCTCAGGCGGTCATGAGTTTTTATACCACCCAAAAATCGCTGGAAATTATTATTACTTGTTATTGTTTTAAAACTAATTAATTAAGTTTTATCATAAAACGCAAGTAATAAACTGATAATAATATACAAAATTCGTTCGGACTTTGAGTTCATTGTGCTTACGCGGTCTATGAAAGTCAAATAATAAATGGACATTTGAAATAACAAAAAAAAAACAGTAAGGAAAGTAGTAAAGTCGGACTGGGCCGACTATATGATACCCTTCACCAATTTGGGTATATTCGAAAAGACGTCGCCTTTTTGAAGGAATTTTGACATGAAATTGAACGAACCTAAATATGTGATTTTTATGTCTTTCTGGAACCTATGATAAATTTCATTTCATTTGGGCAAGTTTAGAGTCGTTTGCGCACAGTGGGATAGATTTGTGTAAATCGATATAAAGCAAACTTGACACACGCTATTTAATCTCAATCAGACACCTATTGATTAGTTGGTGTACAATTAACATATATAAGTCGAAATCATATATAGAAGCTACGATATATGTATATCTGAACCGATTTGAAGCAAATTTGCCAGAGATTAATTTATATTAATTTCAGTACGTTGTGTCAATCGGCCTAGCTATGGATCTTTACTGCACAATTTACATAAAATAGGACGAAAATATATATAGGAGGTGTACACATCATTCTAGACTTAATTCAGTACGCTATGCCAAAATTCGTGCAAATCGAATGATTTTCAGAGACTTTGGTGCACCATTTACCTAAAATCGGACGAAACTATGTATGGAAGCTATATCTAACTCTGAACCGATTTTCACGAAACTTAGCACACATCATTCTAGACTTAATTTAGTACGCTATACAAAATTCATGCCAATCAAAAGATTAGGACCTTAGGCCATACCAAATTTCGTGCAAATCGAAATATATATAGGGACTCTGGTACACCATTTACCTAAAATCGGGCGAAACTATATATGGGAGCTATATCTAAATCTGAACCGATTTTCACGAAACTTATCACACGTCATTCTAGACTTAACTCAATACGCTATGTCAAAATTCGTGCAAATCAAATGATTTTCAGGGACTTTGGTGCACCATTTACCAAAATCGGGTGAAACTATATATAGGAGTTACATCTAAATCTCAACCGATTTTCAGGAAACTTAGCACACATCATTCTAGATCTAATTCAGTAGGCTATACCAAATTTCGTGCAAATCGATATATATATAGGGACTTTGGTACACCATTTACATTAAATCGGACGAAACTATATATGGGAGCTATATCTAAATTTTAATCGATTTTCTCCAATTTCAATAGGGTTCGTCCTTGGGCCAAATAAGTAACATATGCCAAATTTCATTCAAATCGGATCATAAATGCGACCTGTACTTTGTTCACAAAAATACATGGACGGACAGACAGAGGGACATGCATAAATCGACTCAGAAAGTGATTCTAAGCGTATTCTCAAAAGGAACCATGGGTCTATATCGATTATTTTTGCCTGTTACAAACATATGCACAAAGACATAATACCCGGACCACAGTGTGGTGAAGGGTATAATTATCGCACGACACCCATGGGGAACAATAATAATCAATAAATACTTAAGATAAAATACAATACGACATTGTTGTATTTTTATACCCTATACAACTATATAGTGCGGATATTATAAGTTTGGTTGATATGTAAACTTCGTGGCATCATAATTATGACATATAATGTGGTGCTTTCTGACCGAAAGCCTAAATTTAAAAATAATTTAAATATTCTTCTCTCTCTAAAGACTACTAAACCCATTCCCACAAAATGGTAATTTAGAATTTTTTTTTCAAAAAACAACTCAAGTGGTAATTCCCTACACTGTGACGGGGGTCTATTGTCTTTGTTTACAAAAATAACTGCAAATGTTGTTTCTAGCCACCACAAAGACAACAAACCGTTTAAGCGAGCGGAACTTTATCTTGACAGGTGATTAATTCGATTGGTAACGAAACTACAAATACACAAAAAAATAGGTGCTTTATCATCAAAGGAAATTTTTTTCTGTTGAACTTCAAACATTCTTAATAGCATTCTGATAAAAAAAAACAACAACAACATTGTGACATAACTTAAAAAAAAAAACTACGATATCGTCTTAATTGCTGGTCATCGCGGAACTTTGTTTTTTGTTTTTTTTTACAATCATTTGAAGGTATCGTGAATTTATTAACCACGTGTAATTGTAGGTTTTGGGGTTTTGAAGAATAGGCGAAAACAGGCGAATGATAAATATGTTCCTTATCGAAAATATGAATGATTTTTTCTATAACGATTATTAGCTATTTATAATTTCTTATAACATATTCGGTATTTTATTGAGTAGAATATCACTTGATCAGCTATTGAAAAAGTACTTATATACATAAAACCCTTTCGTACTTTAAAGAATATTGGACCTGTTGACCTTATATAAATAAAAAACCCGTTGGTGTTCTATAGAATATCAACACCTTTAGTCTTCTAAAGACCCTTATAAATAATGTCCGTTCATTATATAGAATAGTAGATTCTATAGAACTTCTATAGAATTGAAGACACTCGATATTCTATATATGACAGAGATGGTCCGTTTGATGAAGCTTTGTGTTTCTAAAGAACAGAAGATCATTTAGTCTTTAATAGCGCAGAAGACATTGGCTTCTATAATTATACCCTTCACCACACTGTGGTACAGGGTATTATGTCTTTGTGCATATGTTTGTAACAGGCAAAAATAATCGAGATAGACCCATAGTTCCCTTTGAGAATATGCATAGAATCACTTTCTAAGTCGATTTATGCATGTCCGTCCGTCCGTCTGTCTGTCTGCCCATGTTAAATTGTAAACAAAGTACAGGTCGCATTTATGATCCGAATTGGATGAAATTTGGCACATTTTATTTCCTTGACCTAAGGACGAGCCCTATTGAAATTGGGAAAAATCGGTTCAGATTTAGATATAGCTCTCATATATATATATATATATATATATTTAACCGATTTAATGTAAACGGTCCCTATATATCTTTCGATTTGCACGAAATTTGGTACAGGCTAACCATTTAGGCCTATAATGATGTCTACCAAGTTTCGTGAAAATCGGTCCCGATTTAGATATAGCTCCCATATATAGTTTCGTCCGATTTCATGTAAATGGTGCCCCAAAGTCCCTATATATCTATTGATTTGCACGAAATTTGGCACAACGTACTGAACTAAGCCTAGAGTGATGTCTGCCAAGTTTCGAGAAAATCAGTCCAGAATTAGGTATAGCTCCCTTTTATTATAGATTGATTTTAAGTAATTGACGCACCAAGGAACCAAGAGGAGCAAAACGTTCTGAAATTAGTACAACCTATCCTGTGACAAGTTTGTTTGAAATCGCTTAATATTTGGATAGGGCTTCCATATATATTTTCGCCCGATTTCAAGTAAATTAGGCATCAAACTCCTCATGTTAGTCAGTTTGACATCAAATGACCTATTTATATTTGCTTGAAGTCGATTTACATACTTTATGGATAGATCTAGGTAGATTAACATTTAGATAAATATCACATATCTTATTTCATCCAATTTCATGCTAATAGTCCTGTTTAATATGCCCATAGTGGTGAAGGGTATCATATAGTCGGCCCCATCCGACTTTACTACTTTCCTTACTGGTTTATAATTGGGGATATTAAATTCGGACGGGTGGAACTTTTTATACTCTCCACCATGAGGTGTACGTTTAAAAGTGTATGTAGTCTTTCATTATCCCCAAAATACCGAATAATGAGCTTACCGTTATATGGCGGTATCCAAAAAAGTGTACCTATATCGATCATTTTTAGTAGTAAGATTTAATATCCAATGGGAAATCAAAGTACCAAATTACAGTCATTTCTTAAAAAAAAAAACACCAAATATTCTAAAATACCGCATATTGGTGACACCGTTATATGAGGGCTACCCCGCAACATGGACCAATCTGGACGATTTATGGTAGGGAGATTATCTACTCAATGAGAATTCCTAGAATCAAATTAAAACCAGTTCTGTTGGAAAACATATCCAAAAGCTTAAAAATACCAAATAAAGAGGTACCGTCAAAAGGGGACAATTATTTTATAAGTTTTTGCAGGAAGACAAGTATGAACCCAAAATTTCAAATTTCCCCTGATTAGGTGAAAAAACATGACCAAATGCTTCAAATACCGAATATTAGGGGTGCGGTATCCTAATATCATTCAAAAAAAGTGCACCGACATATCCCATTTAAATACCAATGTATGTACGAAATTTCAAAGCTCCATCTTAAATATTGCAAATTCTATAGTGATTTTAACAGACACACGCACAATTTTATTCTGATTAAGGATATATTAGGTTGTGGAAAAATAAATCCATTATTTTTATATGAACTGTAGGACTTTATTTCACATACGGAATGTCCGATTTGGGCCAAATATGCACCGTTTTGTTGTATGCACCGCTTGGTGCCAAACCTCGACTGTATGGCGGATGCATTAAAACTTCCCAACCAAGCTCCCGAAGATTCTGGCGACTCACTGTAGATGTGTGTGGCCTAGCGTTATCCTGGTGGAACACGACAACTCTCCTTTTGGACTTTTTGGCCGTTTCTGCTCAATTACTATCTTCAAACGGTCCAGTTGTTGACTGTAGAGATCAGAATTTAGCGTTCGGTCATATGAAAGCAGAGCCTTCGTGGCCGTTAGTCCTGGTTTGACCAACGTTCGATACATTCTTGTTTTCTGTTAATTGATATGGCACCCAAACATCGAGCTTCTTTTTGAATCCAGCTTTGTGTAAATCAGTGTTGAACAGAACTAAATTAAGAGTATGTGCGTGAGAGCGTAACTGAGAGATCATCAACAAAAATGACTGACGCAAAGAGAGACAAAGAGAATACGTGTTTGGCAATCACCGCTATCGTACTATTTTGTGCATTAGTGGGCGATGTTACGGCTGCTAACATGCCGGTCAACTTCGATCATTTCTACGATTTTATCGACTTTCTTATTCCTCAACCTAATATTAAACTAAATAATAAATTAATGCAAACATTTGGCGGTTCGGTTAATGCGGCTACCCGAAAAAAAATTGACCTGTAATTACAATTTTTACTGGAGAGATTTGCTACCCTATAAGAACTCAAAGTACTACATTACAGCCAATTCGGTTTGTGGATTGATCTATGTCGGTTAACAATTATATAAAGATCACATATTTAGGTTCATCTAATTTCATAATAATGGTCCTTCAGAAATGCGAGATCTGTCAGGATGCATTTGTTGAATATACTCAAAGTGGTGAAGGGTATCATATAGTCGGCCCCGTCCGATTTTACTACTTTCCTTACTGGTTAAAAAGTGTTCTGAAACAACCCATTTAAAGGCTACCTGTAGTTAGTAGACCCTTTTAACGATTTTCTATAGTCTGTAGACCCCGTTAACAGCTTTTTAGTTGATATATATATATATATATATATAGTTAGGAGGCCCCTATAAATCAAACGAAAACAATATTGCTGGTTAAGCAAGGTGGAGAAAACATCATGATATTGTTATGCTTTATATGGTGGTACCTTAGAACAATGCTAAATATAATAACATTATGAAGAAAGAAGTCTATTAGAGGAACAGGGGCGGAAGTCCCTACCAATTTGAAAAAGGCTTGACAGCTGATCCGAGGGCATCTGAATAAGAAAGACACCTTTTAGGACACTCTTTTAAATAGTTTCTATAGATTGGATATTATTCGAACGTCGGACTGTAATGATACCGTGTTACCAATTGTTTACAGTTAGGAAAAAGGACTTCTGCGGGACCCATGTTAAGAAATTACTATGTTAACCTCAGTGTAAACACTCTCCCTTCAGAGTTAATGGAAATAGAAGACCCTTGGGGAAATTTTATTTAAATATCCTTCGTACTTCTATATAAGTTAATAGAATTTGAATAGAACGGTCTGAATTAAACCTTTGAAGGGTCTCTGTATTTAGTAGACCCCTTTTAAATAGTTAGAAGACCATTTAAAGGCTTTCTACAGTTAGTAGATCATTCCAAATACTTCTATAGTTAGGAGATGATATTAAATATTTGTTTTAGTTAGGAACGTCTTTATAAAATCGACTGCAGATACCACTTAAAGGTCTTACATAGTTAGGATATCCTTCTAACGGTCTTTACCTTATAAATGTCTTCTACATTTAGAAAGACTTTTTAAAGAACGTCCAGAGTAAGGATAGCATTTAAATGATATTCCAAATGTAATCTATAGTTAGAGGACCCACCTTAAGGTATTCCATAGTATACGAAAAAAATTCTTTCTTTTGAGTTAATAGAAATAGTCCCTCGAGAAAACATTTATTTAAATTACTAACCGATCATTTCCTAGGAAGCTTATAGTGAAGCATGAATTTGAATAGACCCTTTTAACGTGTTGTCTTCTACAGAATATAATACCATTTGAGTAGAACATTTCGTTATTATGAATATAAAATTTTACAAAAAAAATTCGTTGTGAAACTAGAACCAGTTTTAGAATTCTAAAATGGTTTTAAATTTCATGACGTTGAACAATTGCAATTATTTTTTTAATACCAGTTTTCATGGCTTTTTTTGCTTTACTGATCTTCACCTACTCATTGATATTTATCCGTTCGTTTTGAATCTGATTTCCATGTTTTTGTTGATGATGATCATTTACTTGGCGCACGAGGCTACCTACCTATGCCCATACCGGTCCTATACTTTTGATGACCGTGACAATGAACCTGTAACCGTTAAATGTCGCTTTTTTGAACTTGGGTGGAATGGAATGCTTTGAGATATCAGGTTATCTGTTTTTTTTTTTTTTATTTTGGTCAGTAAAAGGGCTTGTCGTAAAAACTTGAAAAATAAAAAAAATTGAAAATAATAAATATGACCAATTATGTGGTAGTAGTTGAAGGAATATTGATGATAAGGGAATGCATGTTCGACGATTATTAGCTCAATTCCCAATGCCTTAACGGTGACTATCTGAGGTACATGAAAATATTTTTTCGGGGTCTTCTACGCTTATCAGCGGTATGATAACACCACAAAAAGTAACTGCCATTAAATGTTAATAAATTCTACTTTAGTTTATGTTTTTTATCAGTACAATATTATTATCAGGTGAATATCGATGTTCACACGAAATTTATTTTATTTTCAAAATGGGAATTCTAATCCATAAGAAAAATATTGAATTCAGAAATGAAAACATATTTCACCGTTTTGGGAGAGGTGATCTAGGTTCCCTTTGCTACCCTGACTTTAAATTATTCCCAAGAAAACTGTTCGCTCATGATGAATATCTAATGAAAGCCCTTCATTATTTTATAAGATTTAAATCCCCTCACCCATCCCCTTGTATTACCCTGTAATCCACTATTTCATCACATAAAAAAAACAGATTTATTTTTTCATTCCACGAACCATGTAAGCTATTCGCCTCGATTTAATTGTTATGAACAATAAGCACCACAATTAAAAATATATACTTATATATTTCTTAACAAACGACGACAACAACACCAACAATGCCTTGCTTTTCAAGATCGCAAAACTTTTTTTTATTATCGGACATAACAACGTTCAGTGTAGGGTTCGAAGTTCAGATTCTACCCATTACTAATGCAAACCACCACACATATTAGAAAAATTACCAAACGAGTAATAATTAAATAAAATACAACAACAAAAACAAAGACGACGACAACAACAACGACGTCGAATTAAATTGCGCCAACAATAATAATAACATGACGCGATATTCCTCCTTATCACAGCCAACAACACGTCCTGAGTGAGAATCAGAAAAATACAAGTCGTCAATTGTGTAAAGAGTAGTAATTTGAAGAGAGTGCATGAGACGATTTCTATAAAGGGAAGTGTTGACCAGCGATTGAGATCCGATTTTTATAAGCATATAGGTAGAACACCTCTAAGATTAAAAAATATAATATTAATATATAAAAATGTTGTTATGGACTTATCCGATTATTTTCAATAAGAGCATAATTAAATAGGACACCCTATTAAATTATTTCCAAAATTAGAGGAACCTTTAAAAGCAAATTTTAGAAATTTCATACAATTAGAAGACGTTTCATAAGCCTATATGTAATATGATACCCTTTTAAAGGTTCTCTATAGCTACTAAATCCTTTAATTTCTGATTCGAAGACTCTACTGAAGTTGTTATTTAGTTAGAGACTCTTCTAAGGGGTTTTTTATACCCTTCATCACACTGTGGTACAGGGTATTATGTCTTTGTGTATATGTTTGTAACAGGCAAAAGGAAACGAGATAGACCCAAGGTTCCTTTTGAGAATATGCATAGAATCACTTTCTGAGTCGATTTAAGCATGTCCGTCTGTCCATGTTAAATTGTAAGCAAAGTACAGGTCGCAGTTATTATCCGAATTGGATGAAATTTGGCACAGCTCATCTATTTGGCCCAAGGACGAACCCTATTGAAATTGGGAAAAATCGGTTAAGATTTAGATATAGCTCCCATATATATTTTCGTCCGATTTAAGGTAAATGGTGCACCAAAGTACCTATATATCTTTCGATTTGTACCAAATTTGGCATATCGTACTAAAGTCTAGAGAGATGTGTGTACAATTTCGTGAAAATCGGTTCAGATTTAGATATAGCTCCCATATATAGTTTCGTCCGATTTTCAGTAAGTGATGCACCAATGTCCCTATATATCTTTCGATTTGCACGAAATTTGGCACAGCGTAATAAATAAGGTCTAATGTGTGTTTAGTTTCCTGAAAATCGATTTAGATTTAGATATAGCTCCCATATATATTTTCGTCCGATTTTATGTATATGGTGCAGCAAAGTCCCTATATATCTTTCGATTTGCACGAAATTTGACACAGCGTCCTCAATTATGTCAAGAACGATGTGTGCTAAGTTTTAAGAAAATCGGTCCAAATTTAGATATAGCTCCCGTATATATTATCGTCCGATTTTATGTAAATGGTGCACCAATGTCCCTATATATCATTCCATGTGCACGAAATTTGGCATAGTGTACTGAATGGAGTCTACAATAATGTGTGCAAAGTTTCGTCCAAATCGGTCCAGATTTAGATATAGCTCCCATATATATTATCGTCCGATTTTATGTAAATGGTGCACCAATGTCCCTATATATCATTTGATGTGCATAGCGTACTGAATTGAGTCTAGAATGATGTGTGCACCAATGGCCCTATATATTATTCGATTTGCATGAAATTTGGCATAGGGTACTGAATTAAGTCTGAAATGATGAGTGGTAAGTTTCGGTAAAATCGGTTCAAATTTAGATGTAGCTCCCATATACAGTTTCGTCCGATTTCATGTAAATGATGCGCCAAAGTCCCTATATCCTTCGATTTGCACGAAATTTGGCTAAAATTCTTCCAAGGGTAATCTATAACTCCTCTACAATTAGGAAACATATTGTTATAATATCCTCCTAATGGTTCTGCTTTGGCTAAATGTGTTCTATAGTTAGGATGCCCTTTTAAAGGGGTTCCATATAATACAATTTTAAAGCTATTGTACAGTTACGAGCCCCTTCCAATATATTTCAATAGTTCGGAGACTCTTCTAAATATGTTCTATACTTAGGATACCTTTTTAAAAGTATTAAATAATTCTAAAATTTGTCTATAATTAGGATATGTTTTTACATTTTGCCATAGTGAGGAGAACCTTCTTAAAAAGTTCTGTAAAAAACCTTCTAAAGATTTTATATTTTTAAAATACAATTCGAAGGGTATTTCATAGGAGTATAGGGAAGTTACAAGAGTTATATGTTTCTCAATAGGTCCCATTTTCGGATTTAATGTAGGATAATAAAACTATTACGAAGTACAATCACTTGATCAATTTGGATAAACCATTAGTTTTTTATGAAATTAAAATTTTAGCTCTTTGTTGAGATTTATCGGAATAAGTGTTACCTCTCTGATCATGGTTGGGCAAAAATATAACGTTTTGGGAGAGATACAAGTATGTGTATAGAGGCTATATAAAAAAGTGATTTTTCATTGTAGTCCCCATATAACGGTACACCAAATATTCGATAGTTTGAAGCTTTGGGGTATGTTTTTCAACGTAATCAGCTGTAGTTTAATCTTTTTGGCTTCTACAGGGTAAAAAATCCTCCAACTAAAATTTAAATTTTTAGGATGGTCTCAATATGGTGGTACCGCCCATCATTATTCGGAATATGGAAGCTTTTGGGCACGTTTGTCAAAATAATTGAATCTAAATAAATATTAGGGATTACTAAACATTATAAGTAGTTCGGAAAAATCTGATCTGATCCAAAACGCTCCAAAATACTGAAATTTTGTGCTACCCAAAAAACGAGAGCTAATTTGGGTAGCACAAAATTTCAGTATTTTGGAACGTTTTTAAACCTAATCTACTGTAATTTGGTATTTTGTGTTCTCACCTAGTGGAAAATCTTCCTACCCATTATAACGGCTAACCCATTTAACGCTATTTGGGGAGTTTTGGCACCTGTTTCACCCACCAGATTGATTGTAATTATACCCTACACAACTATGTTGTCAAGGTATTATAGCTTTATGCAGCCCCAAAAGTTTGTAACGCCGCGAAGTATTGGTCCTAGACCCACCTTTAAGTATACCGATCGTCATATCTCGACTAGCTGAGTCGATCTAGACATGTGTCCTTCCGTCCGTCCGTCTGTCCATTATAATTTGTAACACGATACAGGCCACAGTTATGGACCAATCTTCACGAAATTTTGCATGTAGGATGGGTTCTGGCCAATGAAGACCCCTATTGTTTTTGGTAAAGATCGGTTAATATTAAAGGGATGAAATGGACCAAATACTTAATTTTTGTCGATTTTTCTGGGCGCCCCAGAGGCCGCAGTTATGGTCCGAACATCGTGAAATTTTACATGGAAAAGAATAAGCATGCCTGTTTTTATAAAGATCGGTCAATACTTAGCGGGTCAACTTTTATGGACCATTTACATAAAATCGGACGAAAATTATATGGGAGCTATAACAAAATTTAAACCGACTTTCACGAAACTTAGCACATATTTTTCCAGACTCAATTATGTACACGATGCCAAATTACGTGGAAATCGAAAGAAAAATAGGGACTTTGGCGTACCATTTACATAAAATCGGACGAAAATATATATGGGAGCTATAAAAAATCTAACCCGATTTTCATGAAACTTAGCACACATCATTCTAGACTCAATTCATTACGCTCTGCCAAATTTAGTGCAAATCGAAAGGTATATGGGGGCTGTGATGCACCATTTACATTAAATCGGACGAAATATATATTGAAGCTATACCTAAATCTGAACCGATTCTCACGAAACATAGCAGACTCAATTCAGTACGCGATGCACAATTTCGTATAAATCAAAAGATAAATAGGGACGTTGGCATATCATGTACATAAAATCAGAATAATGGGAGCTACATCTAAATCTGAACCGATTGTCCCCAATTTCAATGGGGTTCGTCCTTGGGCCAAATAAATGAACATTACCAAATTTCATTCAAATCGGATTATAAATGCCACCTGTACTTTGTTTACAATTTATTATTATTATAACGTTATCAAATGATCACATAGTGAATTTATGTTTTTTTTTTTTTTGCTAACCGTGGACCTTTATGACTATTTTGACCTATTATGCAAATTTTGGCAATCAATTTGGTGGAAAATTGTTTCCCACCAAAAATTATCAATTACTATTAAATAGTGATATTTGTTACTCAAATAGAAGTCAAAACAGCAATATACAGTCAATCTGGTTGCAAAATGTGTCCAATTTTTGGGAATAAGGTATATTTATCCGTTAAAAATCAAATATACAAAATTACATATCTAAACTCCAGAATTTAGAATATCTTTATATGGCTACAGGCTACAAGCCTATCTTCTTCGAACTTGGCACTCATGCAAACAAATAAAACATCTGGTGATCTATCCCCTTTAGAGGTGGGAACACTTTTTTACTTGCACCATTTATCCACAAGAATTGAATAATAATTTACTTATTTAAAAACGCTACATTGATATTACTAATATCGTGTTGAGAGACCACTGCATTTGTAGCTCTTTCTCACTCTCAACGATTTCATTTCTCAACACCAAATTTAAAACAAAGGAAAATATTTGATAAATTCACATAGAGCACTAATGCACAAAATAGTACGATAGCGGTGATTGCTAAACACGTATTCTCTTTTTGTCTCTTTTCGACAGTCATTTTTGATGATTATCTCTCTGTTACGCTCTCACATACTTACTCTCAATTAAGTTCTGTTCAACTCTGACATAGAGTTACCATCGATAAACAAATGAGTGAGAGCGAATGAACAAACGCCGATACAAACAAACATATGTTCGATTCTTATAAGAGTTATTTTTGTTGTGCGTTGTATGGGGGGTTCGCTCAATGTATGAGAGAATGAACGAGCGAGCCATCGATTTAGTGGTGAGAAAATGAACTGACTGATAAGTGAATACATTTTGTTGTTGTTGTTATTTTTGTTATTCGTCGATACTTTGTGTGTTCTACTGGTGACAGTAGTCATCAGAACGATTAAAACGAATAACAAGAACAACAGCAACAACAACAATTGGGGACTGGTTAATCAATACAACAACAAGAAGAGTATTTCTACCACCACCAACAACACCTTTACTCGGGTTGTTACTACCTCCAGCACACAAGAAACAACGTCGTATACGAAAAACAAAAACCTATGAACTGAATTGAAAACAAAAACAGCAACAACAACTACGAAATTTACGCTGAGGCAAGAAAAACGCCAAAGTCCCAAAGTAACCGAACAGCCGCCACATTCAATAGAAATTAGTTGCGATCACACCGTGTATACGAGCGGTTGGGATTTTTCCTCGTCTTTCTTTCTGTTTTGTGTGTCGAGATTCAATCGTTCGTTCAGTGGGTTCTTTGTTCGTATGTCTGACAGACATACATTGAAGAGGAGGGTTTCTTAATGGGAACGGTGAAAATATTTTGAACTGTGAATAAGGTCGAGATACAAACAATAACAACAACAAAATCACTCACCACACAACCAGTTGCCGAAAAGCCTTTTTTGTTTTGAATTGAAAAAATAAGAACCGAGTATCGGTTTTCTCGTGGTATTTCGTTTCTTGTATCTTTTCGTAAAGAACACAAAGAAAACGCGTCGTAGTTTTATTTTTTTGTCCCCACTACGAAGAACTCTTGGCAGTGGAGTTTTTGTGGAACTATTTACAAAATTTAACCCATCCATCTATGGGAAAAACGAAATAAATAATAAATAAAAACAAAGATAATTTTTTACTATATCCATGTTTACTGTGATTTGGTTTTGAATAAATAAATAAAAAAAATAAAATAATCTTATCAAAATGGTGGAAAGCGATTTAATAAATAAAAATCTTTTAAGTGACAGCCAGCGGGGCAACAAGGCCCAAATTGTGCCCGTCCAAACCAAAACGCTACAACATCTGCCGAAGCGACCGGCCGTGGATTTGGCCTTTCACAATTTGACATTACGTGTCAAGGAAGGAAATCGTAGCAGTAAGTATTACAACAATACAAACCCCAACAACAAATTTTTTTCTTTACAACTATTTTAACTTAATTAGAATTCGAGGGTATGAAATTTCCATATTTTTTTTCTGCTGAACTGTTTCTTCTCTTTTTGTTGTATTTCTGCCCCTTGTTGTGAACTTTTGAATATTTATTTCAATTCTTCTTCGTATTTTTTTACATTTACATTCCGACTAGCTATGTAAATTTCCATTGTCTACGATTTCACCGTGTTTTTTCTTTTATTCTCAATTTTTTAATTCATTTTTTAATTGCCTGCATTTAATTTTACTGATTCACAGATTCTTTCGTTTCTTTTTTTTTAATTTTTTGTTATTCTACTCATTTTCGTAATATGCATATTCTTTGTCTGTTGTTTTGTTTGCTTTGACTGACAGTCGCAGTATCTATCGGTTCCTCTGCCTTCTCTTTCCCTCATAAAATTGATTAATAATTTTATTATTTGATAGTGATCTTCCTCTCTTCCCATTCTCTTCTTCTTTTTATTGAATATTCTGATGATTTTAATTCTGATGATTTTTTTTTTGGTATTTGGTATCTGCTGCTATGTTTTCTGGCTTACCCGCTGATCAGAATATCTATCCAATGGAATTTTATTCGTTCTAATAAGAATCATACTTGTGCGATCTCTTTTGTGTTTATTTACATTTTATACGGAGGCCGCAGAGCTACCAGATGTGTGTGAATTTTGAATGATTGGGGATTGCTGTGGAATTTTTTATTCTTAATTAAATCATGAATAAATAATTTTAGAATGCGGAATTATTCTGAATAACTCAAATTAAATTTTGTTTTACTACCCATCCATTATTAGGTAATGTTTATATTAAATATGTCGTTCCGTTTGCAACAACTCGAAATATACATGGGGGACCCTATATGAGATACATATTTTTTATTAAATTAAAATTCTATGCTCTATTCTATTCTTAGGAGATTTTTTTTAACCCAACACCATGAGATCCTAATCTCTTAGCCTAAATGATCACTCCCAAGCCAGGATGGAAAATAAACAATTGAAAAAAAAACGTTAATGAATTACAACAAATGATTACAACAAAGTCTTAAAACCACTATTATAATATACAAAACGGGAAAATGGGAGTGGAACCAAAAAATGGGTCTATATTTTTAATTTTTAATGGAAAGATTTGCTACCCAATCAGAATTCAAAATACTAAATTACAGTTAATTCGGCCGAAAAATACGATCAGAAACCCCAAAATACCGAAAATTTGGTGGTATCGTTATATGGGGATTTCCAGAAAAAGTGGACCCATATTTATATATTTTAGTGGAGTTAATTTGGTACCCCATAAGAATACAATTTACCAAATTTCAGCGAATTCAGTTATAAAACGTGCCCAAGAACCCCAAAATACCGAAAATTGGGGGTACCCTTATATGGGGGCTACCAGATAAAGTGATACCCAATAAGAACTCGGCCATTCCATTATAGTAGTAGTTTCGGCTACGGAAACGTGCCTAGGTTAGTCTGTGGGAGACCATTATGAAGCTGGGCAGAGGCAATAGTCTGTTGGTGACCCGTGGTTCAACTTGTAACAGCTTCGGCTATGATCCTGACCGTGCTGGTGGTAGTATATACTCAAACCGCGTGTAGAGCTTTGGCTCGGTGTGGAGTTGCATTACAGCCGTGTGCCTGTCCCATAGAAAGGCAGGGGTTTAAATGGCCCGGCTTCTCCTCCAAGAAGGTTATCAAGTCCAAATACATGTGATCGATTGGTACCTGAATTTTGGTGTGGGGGCGTTGATTGACGCTTTGTTTTAAATAGTGTTTACAGCACCATTAGGTTAGACCGCAAGGAAGGTACCCACGCACTCTAAGCATACACCGGAGATTGATCGATGTTAATGTAATTGGCAGAAGTCCTAGAAACGTCCCCCTTTTGACAAGGAAGAATACCAAGGCTAAGTTCAATTTTCAAAATCTCATATAGGCTGGCCACTGGAAACTGGCGTAACATTTTATGGACAGATGAAACAAAAATTGACTTATATAGTGGACTAGGCTCCAGACAGTATGTTCGAATTGCCGGTGTAATCAAGCCCTACGACAAACTTATGGTAAAAATTGCCAAACCATCCGTGAGCGGAACTTAAACTAGATTTAGGCTCATAAATTTCATTAAATATTGCTTACTTTATGTCAAATGTCTCTGATCGAACAAAGCTCGATGTCGAGGGTTAACATTTTTGTTATTCGTTGGGAAATCATTTAATAAAAGAGTGAGTTTTTGTGCGACCTCAGCGTATGCGGTTTGAAATCAGTGAACCGTTTGTATTTGAACGGAGCCCATCGATATCCTTGCCATGGACCGACGCCTATGGATTCAGATACATTTTTTTAGAAAAATAAACTATTCGACAGTGCCTTGATACCTTAATTTTTTAACTTCGAAAATGCTATAGAAACCAATATCTGAACTCGAAAACTGACTTTTCGATAAAATCTGAAAGAAAGGATCTTAAACAACACAAATGACAACCAATCCGACAGAGTTAATATTTTTTTCAACCGCATTGAGGTATAAAGTAGATTTTCAAGAGAGCATCCCAGCCGATATATGGGACAATTCTTCTTTCACAATATCTAATACGATTCTTCTTTCCGAATATCCCAAATTAAAATCTAGAACCAAAATCAGAAAGTTTTGCACAAAGTTTGCAATATTTTTTATTTAAACACGTTTATTGACTATAAAATTAGACATTAACATTTGTATTACCCTTTTTACAACAGCCAAAGCAAAGTCTCTTCCATTATATTTACGTCTATAAATATTTAATTATACCTTATTTTAATTAATAATGTTGAGATTTTATTTAAACCTGTTTGCTTTTCAAACTTTCATTTGAAAAAAATACATTCAAAATATGTTGAGTTTGAAGTGTTTGATTAACAGAGTTCTCTTTGTTCGATTATAGCCGCAGGCTTTGCTAGAATTTGAAGATTTCTAAGCACCATCTGTTTACCGTATTCTTATTTATTATTTTTTTTTTTGAGAAGATAGCTATTGATAGCCGTACATGGAATGTGTTAATAACAAATTTAAACGAGGAAATATTTTTTTTTTTAACTGACTGACATATGTTTGCATTTGCAGACATATGGACAAGTTTTGGTGGCACTTCTCAAATGTTAATTGGATAATAATTGTGGTTTAGAAATTGTGAGAATATAGAAAGAAGAGAGAAAATTAACAAAACTATAAAATTGCAAACAGATAAATAAAACATATGAATTATTTACAAGTATATGTAAAATAATCCGTAAATTAGAAAGGAGTTGCTACCATAACAGAACCCAAGGGGTGATCACATTTAGTACAAGAAGAGCTAGAGTGGCAAAAGAGTTGCATCGTGCATTGTAGACATCTGGGAACAGCTTAGACTGTACCCAGTAAATACCATAATAAATGTATAAGCGTTCATAGGTTTACTACGGCAAATATAACCAGTAAGGAAAGTAGTAAAGTCGGACTGGGCCGACTATATGATACCCTTCACCACTTTGGGGATATTCTACATATTTATCTTTACAGATTTTATGTAAACTTTACGTACGTTATTTGGTATGCTTCACTGTTTAAAATCGTACATCAATCAGGCACCCGTTGATTATTTGGTTTACAATCAACATGAATAGGTCGAAATTATATATGGAAGCTATGCTATATCTATATCTGAACCAATTTCAAGAAAACTTGACACATGAAAGATTATAGTAACTTCAGTACATTGTACAAAATTGTGTGCGGGTCGGCCAATCTTTGGGTCTTTAGTGCACAATTTGCATTAAATCGGAAGAAAATATATATTGGAGCTATATCTAAATCTGAACCAATTTTCACGAAACTTAGCACACATCATTCTGGACCCAATTCAGTACCCTATGCCAAATTTCGTGCAAATCGGAAGATATATGTGGACTTTGGTGCACCATTTACATTAAATCGGACGAAAATATATATGGGAGCTATATCTAAATCTGAACCGATTTTTCTCAATTTCAATAGGGTTCGTCTTTGGGCCAAATAAGTGACATATGCCAAATTTCATCCAATTCGGATCATAAATGCGACCTGTACTTTGTTTACAATTTAACATCTACAGACGGACGGACGGACATGCATAAATCGACTCAGAAAGTGATTCTATGCATATTCTCAAAAAGAACCATGTGTCTATCTCGTTTCCTTTTGCCTGTTACAAACATATGCACAAAGACATAATACCCTGTACCAGTGTGGTGAAGGGTATAAAAATGGAATAATCACACATATGTCCGATATATATTTATCGATTTCTATGGCCAGTGTCTTTATTATTATAGCAAATTTCCCAATGGATAGGTTGCTTCTCACAAAGAATACTTTTATTTACTTTTTGCACTATTTCCAATTGAATTTTGGAAGAATCTAAAATAAATCCATCATCAGTTTTACTTGACAAAAACAAGCCTATTATTCGCAGTTCTCATTAGCTTTACAAAGAATCAAGTATTCGACGATAATGAGATTTTTAACACACATGGACGAATTACAAGGGAACAAAGTGCAATGAAATAAATATCGGCAATTTATAAGCATATAACAATTATATTCAGATGGGCAGAGAGGAATGATTTGAATTGTGTATATATAAATTCATTTACTGATTATCATTTAAATATATTCATAAATAAAAAAATTCATATACACACAATAAACACCCAATAGATTAAAATTATAATTGAAAACAAAAAATAAACAACAATGCATAATGTGGAAAATGCAATTAATCATATATAGCAATAAAAAAAATTGATTATATCAATTAAAACGCAAATAATATAATAATAATAATAATAGGAAAAGCGACTGTACATGATTTTTAAAAAGAAAATATATAACGTTTTTATTTATTTATTAAAATGAACAAACTTATAGTACATTTACATTGTACCGTATTTATTAAATCCAATAGATCTAAATTCTCTCAATTCAATTACATATGCATATTTGAAAAAAATCCACATAGAAGAGGTTAACCCGGCAAATAGTTATATTGTGAATTCCGTTTTACCTGTTTTTTTTTCAAAACACGTGTATCCTGATTACAAGTAGAATCGGTTAAAATATATCGACCATATATAGGGTTCATTAATACTGATAATGAAATAAATTGGACTTGGTGTAGAAATCTGATTTTTGAACTCTATCGATGACCTTATTTTCCATTGCACTTGTTCTGTTTCTTTTCAATTTCCCTTTGTTCATTTGCAACAATGGAAATGTTAATCATAATTTTAAATTCAGAAGGTAGTAGAATGATTCATCCGTTACACTGCATTTGTTTGCAAATAAAGATATATGTGTATATGAGTTATATTGAATTTAAAATTATTTAATATTCGCTACGCATTTCATGAACTATTTCTAAGAAATACACAGATTAATATTCCGTTCCGGTTTCTGAAAATCCCTAATAATTGTCAGATCATGGTGATAAATTATTCTTATTAAATAGTAAAAAAATAAAAAAGTGACAGTAGATATTGTCGACAGATATATATAAACTCAGCCTATGGTTGGCGGAGGTCTACGGGATTACTGTCTAGTGCCAGTTTATGGAGGAGATACCAGAGATGGTGGACCTATATAACCCTTAAGCACTAAATCTATAATTAATATAAATATATGAGTAATGTTTACACCAATCCTATGTGATCTAAACATGACAGACTAATATATACTATTCGCTTTATCAAATAGTTGACCAAATCTGCTGAGTTACCCGAAGAAGTTGCCTAAAAGGATTTCAGGATTTAATGTAGGTTTTGTGAAAGTATTACGATTTATAAAGTTTCGACATTTCATTCGCTTGATATAGAATTAAAAAATTTTCAAAATGTTAACACTTTGTGGGGGAGGTACTTGATGGAGTAGACCGATGGGTCCCACCTTCGGAATCGATTTGGACTTATTTAAAAATATGTACAAGGTTTGGATACATATGAAATGTACAAAAAATCAAAATGTTTACCCTTTGTTGGGGTGGTACCCAAAGCAGTGGACCGATTATTCAGATCTTCCAAAATTATAAAGGCTTGATTAAAATATGAAATTGTGCAAAGTGTTTGAGAGAAAAATTCACCGAAAGATCTGCGTCGACGGTGAATATCGGCGTCGAATGAACCATGAGCCTTACCATCTGTATACGGACATCGACATAATTAATCGTATGGAGCTGTACGAATGAATGAGGATCTCACAGCTCAAAAGGCATATAAAAGCGAGCCTACTTATGGTTCAAGCAGAAGGTGAAGGCCATGAATTCAATGGAAAAATCAAGTGGAGGATGACATACCAAAACATGGTCTCTCAAATTGGATAAAATGCGCCCAAGATCGACACGCCTGGAAATCTTTTTTAAGTTCGGCTTATGGAAAAAATGTTCTGTCTCGAGCCAACTAAGTAAAGTTTGGTTCAATTCTTCTATATGAGGGCTACGTCATAGTAAATTGCAGACTGAAAATTGGAAATACCAATGTACACAGGTCATACTGTAATACTCTCTACGTAATTCTAAGATATGGTCAATTCGTTTGGAAAATGCCCCTAGGACCATCAAAATAACTGTAATGGGGTTAGACCTTTATATAAGGGCTATACCTAAAGATCGACGATACATATATAATTGTTGGTAGGAAGTTTCCCCACTCAATGAGAATCCCAAATATTAAACCAGTGAGCGGGACAGTATAGTCCGTCGGGGACGACCATATGATACCACGAAAATCAATATTTCTGCGGTACTATATTCTGGACCTGGGCAATATTTCGCAATATGTGCACCTTTGTGACCGATTATATGTCAACAGCTCCACTTTCTAACCCTGCCACATTTTCGAAGTTTCCTCACAGAAAATTATAGGCGCCGTCCTTTATCATAACTGGAACTTTATGTAAAATTTCAAAGCGATCAGCGCGACATTTCCGACCTCTAGTGGGGAAATAGTAATTCTCCCACATCCGAGTACATACAACAATATAATTGGTATCAATCTAGTATATACTATCAACTTCTCTGGTCTATGTCCTTCAGGGGTAAATATATACGTCATGGAATACAAATGTAGTCATTTTTCTCACACATGTCAGGCTCCATTTGACCCGCTAAATATTTACCGATCATTATTAATATAGGCATGCTTATTCTTTGACTCCTTCTCCATGTAAAATTTCGCGATGTTCCGGTCATAATTGTGGCCTCTAGAGCTTCCACACATCCTCAAAATATTAACCGATCATTACCAAAAACATTGGCCAGAACCTATCCTACATGCAAAATTTCGTGAAGATTGATTCGGATTGGACGGACACACATGTCAAGATCGAGATATGAAAATAGTATACCGATCTTCATGGTGATGTAAAGGTGGGTCTAGGGCTAATATTTCGCGGCGTTACAAACTCTTGGGGCTGCACAAAGTTATAGTACCTCAAAATATCGAAAATTAAGGGGATCCATTATATTGACGGGGATCCATCATAGACCGATATTGATAATATGTTGGTAGGAATCCAAAATATTAAACTAGAGTTGCCAATTCGGTTAATCATGGACCAACATTGATAATATTTCCTATCACATATTTAATTACACTGAATTCTCCTCGAGCATTTCTACTGGTCATTGACATGCATGATGACCTGGATAGAAGAGGATTTGAGTACATAAATTTTCAAATTTACATATCCTCACAGGAAATCGATCGGCCCAGAACAATAAACTATTTGCTTAACGTAATGTTCCCTTAAAAATATTTGGTTATCATATCATGGTATTTCTGTACTCTTTTTCCGAATGAAGTTTCAGTTCTTAAATATATCGACATGATATTCCTTCCAAATGCTACATTAGCTTGGTTCCGAATCGAATTAGTTCAAAAGAGCTATTCCGTAAAAGCAACGATCGGTACTGGGTCCGATTTGTTCATTCATTTGGTCCCTCCAGTCGTTCACTTTTGATCTCGTTCACTAGTTCCTTTTGATTCAATCATTCGTCTAGATTTTCCCGTTCATTGGCAGAATGTACAGTGGTACCAATTGAACCATCAAATCATATATTGACCTAATCTGTGAAAAACAATCTAGCCTTGAAAACGAAAGATGTTCGTGAACATATCTAAATGTTTTTTAATCATAAGTCTTCCACAACGCTTGAACATCTTACTCTGTTAGTCTTTTTGTTAGTTTCGTTAATTATTTCATAGTTTTAATACTAGCTAATTATATGATTGATCTGTTGTAACATGTCCTAGATGTGGGGACTGCCATCTATCGTTGCATAAAATCAATACCTCGTTGAGTTTTGCATAGTGGTTAGTGTCCTTGCTAATTCAGTATTTTCATTGTCCTCTGGGTGGCGCTATCTCCTGCCATTCCTCTTTTGTCAGGAGACTTCGGATGCATTTCATCTGGAAGGGACGTAAGCCTCTTTTTATAATTATACGAATACCAGATTTAAATAATTTTCCGCTGAAATTTTGGTTCGTCGCTTAGCATTCTGTCAAATTTTCCACTAAGTTTATATTACAACAAGTTAATGTTTGTATTAGAAAAAGGGTGCTCAAATTTGAAGGGACCAATATTTTATTACCATCCTAAAATATTATTGAGTTTGCCTAAATATGGATTTGTGATATACAAATTTATTTTTTTGTATTAGAAAAGAACCCTCAAACTTGCAGGAACCAATTCAAAAATTCCATATATCTATCTCAGCAGTCCATATTCCGAAACCACCAATTCTAACATCTGTTGTGTGCTAATTATCCCCAGAAAAAAGGAAACTTTCACTTGCACTTCATATTGATGTTGATTTGATCTGCTGTGTTAAACAGTTATAAGTAAATATTTGTTGTAAATACTTAGGTTTAACATTAACACCGATACCGACGCACACACCCAGGCATCTAAACTAACAAATAGCAAATAAACAAAATTATAGACAGTGGTATATTAAATAAACATTTATGATAATTGTTTACCTTTGACAAATAAAAAACAAATTCTAGAATAAGTTATTAAATAAATAATGTCAGTGGATTGAATTCGAACAAAAAATGTGCAAAGGTGTTTTCTCTAGATTGGAATGCAGTTTTCAATGTTGGAGATACACAAGTGGATTAAGATTGCAATTGTGATCGGATAACAATTAGTGGTAATTACGAAAATTAGTTAATAATAGGAAGAATGATTTTCTTCTGTTATTATTCTTAATTACGATAGAAAAGGTGATTTCCATTTATACCTTAAAGTTAAAAAAACGTGACTATTTTTGATTTATTTTTAATGAAGAGACACTTAAAATTTCCAAATGAAGATTTTCTAGTTTGTGCCTAAAATGTGAGATATACGAGGAACAGGCCCGTTCGTCCATATCTCGTTTTTAAATTCTAATTCATGAATATTTCGATTTCAAGAAAATCGACGTTGGGTGCCAATAAAGCCGGCCTCACGTTGGGCACCAGTGAAGAAACTCAAAACAACAAGATTTACAATAATGTTGGCTACTCCTTGTTTAGGAACTACCTCCAGCTTATGATCTGAGTTGATCAACTTGGGCAAGCGTGGGTAATGATCTTAAGCCTTCAGTGTTCGCATAAACGAATTAGAGCCGGGTCTCCAGGACTCGGAGTGTAGCGATTTTATTGAAATTTGATTGAGCTTAGGTACTAGTTATGAGAAGCAAGATCCGCGTCTAGTATTGGTTGTGTAATAATGTAGTAGATACAGAGATGTAGTTTTTAGTACTATTTACAAAATATTTACATAGTTAACCGTTAATTTCAAATATTTAAATAAGAGCTGCATTTAAATGATTAATAAAACGTATGTGTTTATACTATAGCAAATAAAATATGAATAAAACTAGAGTTGATCCGCTTCAGATTTAATTTCTGTGGAGCAATCATTGTATGATTACGATCGAAATCTACTTTCAGAATATGCCCTCGGCTTGAACATATTGTGTGCTATTTTCTAAGTTTGTCTTACAACAATAGAACACTTGTGTTTGGCATAGCTGTGATAAGTACTTCCTCCACAAAGCGTGCTTCTAAGCACGTACTTATTTTGTTGTCTGGGAACAAAATATGAGCTTTTGTGCGTAATATTTTTTAAATATATCTGACAAACTTATAACAATTGGAAATTGTGGCGATAAAATAATACTTTAAATATGATATTCTACGCACGCTCATATTAAATGATTGTCACAATTTATGACACGTACTATTCATATTTTATTGAGCCAGATTTGTCAGAAAATCTGAAGTTTTTTAAGATTTCAAAATTTTCTTTGAAGATAGAACTCTTTTCATTTTCATAAAGTTTTGAAATTATTATAACCTTTACAAAGCTATGATGCCTTAGCTTTTTGAATGTCTCCGATTCTACCTCCTCGTATATGCGAAAAATTTTCGGTTGGCCATAAGGTTTACTGACCTTTTTGTTTAATTTTCGCAAATAATACAAGTACTTGTTGTGTATGTACGTGCTTATTTAACAATAAAGTCAATAAACTGTAATAAAAAATTAATTAAATAAAATGCAAAAACGTAAATACAAATAAATAAATCGATCATTAGGTCGTTGCTAAGTCAACTGTCCCCAAAAATTGTTTTTATAAAATTTGATTGGATTTGGTCATTTAAAAGACCGGATAATAATTGATTGTATTTTGTCATTTATAAGATCTCGAATCATATCTGATAAAATTCTAGACCTCAGTCCAAAATATAGACCTATAAAAATTAAAAAAAAAATATGTTGGTTATAATTTTATAGTTCAAAATTAATGCCCATTTAGATATTCGTATACAAAAATATATCTATATCAAATACTATCCTTTCTAACTTTATACTGGTAAAATTCACATGATTTCAGAGGTCGATTCTTCGATCATATATCTGAAGAAGATTCCTCGCTTGCGGAAAATTACCCAGGGCATAGCTATATCTGCAATTCAGATTATTATGCCAAATTGCCATTTACCATTGTCGAAAATTATGCCAAACAATTTATTTATCACTGTAGAGTTCTGATGTTTCCGGTTAAGATAAAGGATATCCGAATTTGGATATCAGATGACACTTGGAACGTTGTTGTTCAAAGAGAAGAACTTGAGATGCAACTGAATAACAACAATATCACAAGAGAATAGTATATACAATTGGCAAAACAAGTGAAGTAAACAGCATTAAAGAATAGAATAAAGTAGAATATTGACACCCTGTATCAAATTTTAATCGATTTAAGGGAACCACCCCCCCCCCCCCCCCCATTCTCTATTTTAATTTTTCAAGATTTTCAAAGGGCTGGTAAATCAACACCAATGCTTGTTAATGTTTGTAACTTTGCACATATATAATTGAAGATTTAAAAGAGAAGAAAAATAATTTACAAAAAATTTTTGTTATTGTTTTGTTGTTGTTTTTTGTAATTAAAGAAAAGTCCTTATTTTTGATGGCGGGCTTGATAACTCCTCACTGGAACATCGGAATCCGAAAATTCCAACGGTGTTAGAAAGAGTACATGTCTGGCTCTCGTATGAACTAGGATTATTGACTTCGCTCTAAAATTGACAAAATGGTGGACCTTTGAAAAAATATTTTTGAAAAATCGCCGATTTTTTACCAAAAACCAAGTTAAAAAATAAGGAAGATCTTCACCGATTGGATTATTAGTTTTTGAGTTATCGTGCCCGCCATTCGCAAAAAAATGTTTAGAACCGGCACTTGATGCTGACACAATAAATCGGATATATCTTCAACAGTTCTTGAGATTTTCACTTGAAATGTTGTAGGGACATTCTTTAATCAGTGTAGATTCGAATTATATCAACAAAAATTTTGACCCCGAGAATGGGGGGGGGGGGTCCCCTTAAGGAAATCTTTCGACATCATCAGACTAACTTTCATATGGGAAGCATTGAGAAAAAAGGGAGTACCCCATTCGAATAATAAAAGCGATGTACGATGATGCAGAACTTCCATTTTTTCACAATGGGAACATAAGCAAACCGTTCCGAGCCGAACCGTTCCGAATAGTTATTTACTTGTTTTGAGGCTACTCAAATGCACTCCCCCACGTTTCCAATATGATGCCTAAGTCTCTTCTCATTTTTCGGAATGCATCCTCTATAACATCGAGAGAATAATTTCTATTTCTCTTGTGAGTTGTCTCCAGTTTGATCGGAGCCGAGCCGAGGGAATAAGACTCAATAGCCCCATTTCTTCTTTCTACAGTCTCTATGTTCAGAATTAAAGATTACCCCCCACCCACAAGATATCCAAAATTCAGTCAAAATTAGAAGACCTGAGGGTACTGTCCTGAGATCAATCATGAAATCGAAATCACGAACAATAACCCAAGAAATAAGACGTTCGTCCAAGAGTTGGGCAATCTAGTTCACGGAGCGGAATACCTCTCTTTTACAGTTCTATTTGCTTTTTGTTCATACAGTTCAGTGGTAATGCGATGAATACTCAGAAGCTACAAGCTCAACTGCAGGACGATAAGAAGTGTATGGGTATAAAGGAACAAGATCAGAAAAACTATAAGAGCTGGATCTAGTTCCTATCGTTCCTTTATCGGAATAGTTACAATGAACTAATTCGTTCCAAAACGACACATCTCTAAAAATAACCTAAATAGTTTAGAAAGAAGAAAGAACGAACTAGTTCATTCGATCTTTATCGGAATAGTTCAAATGAACTAGTTCGTTCCGGAACGACTCAACTGTAAAAAAGAAAAATATATGTGAAAACTAACAGGCAACAAACCGAGTAAGATGGTGATGCGTTGTGGAAGTCCTATGCTCTCAAGAGAAGTAACAGGAGAATACATATAATATTGACAAGCCACATTACCACTGAAAAAGTTCTATAAATATTCTAATACATTTCCGATCATTGCTGTGATACTGTGGTGGGTTTGATTCTATCGAAATTTATTCTCAAACAGATAGACAGTCGAAATCGAGTTTTGGAAACTGACCTTCTACAAACGTCTCTACATCTGTACAAATTTTGTAGTATTATTTCTATTTATATTAGTCCAGAACAATTCTCTTTTATCGAGGGAAGGCCTCTTTTATAGATGAAGTTCCATTGCTATTTGAATTTCGATTTGAAAAGTTGTATCACTTTTTGAGTATGAGAATATGCCAAGTATGTAAAATTATAATTAAATGAAAAGAGTATAACGGGCATCTACTCAGCAAGTTCCCTCAGCGGAGACCGCAGAGTTCAGATGCCACCGGGCGGTGGTTGTTGTTTGTTTTTCTCACCCTGGTACATGAGAGATTCTTGCTATGTTTCATATCGTTGACTTTTTAGCTGAACCAGTTCGATATTTTTAGGTTTACTCCGCAAAAAATAACTAAGTCATTCATTCCATAGTTCATTTTAGTTCAATCGTTCATTGGTACACATAAGTTAATTCGGTCAGTGAACGGGAAGAATAAGAAGAGTGATTGGAAGGAATGGAACTAGACGAACGAGAGCAAAAACGATCGACTGGATCAAAGAGAGCTAGTAAACGAAAGAACCGGACCTTGTACCGATCGTTCCTTTTGTGGAATAGTTTTTTGTAACCAGTTCATTGCGCAACGCAACCCACCTGTAATTATTGTATATTAATTATTTCGTTCAACTGGAGAAACTAGATGAACGAGAGCAAAATTGAGCGAGTGCATTGAAATTAATTAGACGAAAGAATCAATAGGACTTAGTAATGATCGTTCCCTTTTAAGAAAAGTTTCGTTGAACTTTTATGTTGCAGAAGGAACAAACTCTTAAAATTACAATTTGTTTTCTTTCTGTGGAAAAGCTACACTGGACCTTCCATGGATAAAAGGCCGGTTTTATAGAAGTTATTCATCTATACAGGATTTCAGAATTATAATTATTGTATATTAATTACTTCGTTCAACTGGAGAAACTAGATGAACGAGAGCAAAATTGACCGAGTGCATTAAAATGAATTAAACGAACGAATTAATAGGACTTAGTAACGATCGTTCCCTTTTAAGAAAAGTTTCGTTGAACTATTATGTTGCAGAAGGAACAAACTCTTAAAATTACAACTTGTCTTCTTTCTATGAAAAAGCTACACTGGACCTTCTATGGATAAATGCCGGTTTTATAGAAGTTATTCATCTATACAGGATTTCAGAAAGATATCAGTTCATTTGTAGATGGAATATTTTGCAGATCTTCTACAAGTCAGATCTTCTAAATATCATTAAAATCGAATGTAATTTCTTAAAAAAATCGAACTTGTGGCATTAGTTCTCATACTTTCCGAACATTCACACCAAACGGCTGGATTGCTGACCATATGATTTAAGCAAAATGAACGAAAGAATAGGACCTAAAAGCAAAATGAACGAAAGAATAGGACCTAGTGCCGATCGTTCCCTTTTGGTGAATAGTTGTATTGAACTAGCGAAACGACCCAATGTAAAAACTGCATTGGGCCTTCCATGGATATAATGCCTACTTTATAGAAGTTCTTCCATCTTTTGTGAATAGAATGTTTTAGACAGATCTTGTAGAATTCAATCTGTAAAACATCATAAAAAACCAAGAATAATTTCCTAAGAAATCGAAATTATGGCATTAGTTCTCATACTTTCCGAACATTCACACCGACCGGCTGGAATTGCAGATCATATGTATCCCAATATAAGTGAATTAGAGCAAAAAACAGAATGAACTTGATAAACGAAAGAATAGGACCTAGTGCCGATCATTCTCTTTGGGAATAATAATTGGATATTGCATTTTATCTATGTAAAAACTATACTTGGTCTCCCATGGATATAATGCCTATTTTATAGAAGTTCTTCATACATACAGAACATCTGAAAGGTAGCACCTGTCTTTTGTAGATGGAATATTTTGCATGGACCTTCTAGAAGTCATTCCCCAAAAATATCATAAAATCCAAGAGTAATTTCCTAAGAAATCGAAATTATGACATTAGTTCTCATACCTTTCGAATATTCACACCAACCGGCTGGGATTGCTGACCATATGATTTCCAAAATAAAAACAAAATGAAAAATGAACTCTATTTGTGTATTCCCCTCACGCAATGTGTGTGACGATGAGTTGTAGTTCGATTGGTTAGTTGGTCGGTCGTTCGTTTTGGTGGTGGTGATGGTGGTCAATTGGGTAGTTTGTCAATGTGGATGGAAACTTTGGCATAATTTGCATGCTTCTGCGAAATTAGCATATCAACAACAACACCACGAAGTCATCAAGACATCATTATAACGCAAAACGGAGCCACAGGCACCTACCTCTGCTCTATAGTGGCTAACTGACTGGCTATTCAGCATTTACTTCCGCATAATGCTAATCGCGGAGTATATGGTCGCAGTCATTGCTAACTCCACACAATATTTTTGTTGTTGCCATATTTTAATTCTGTCTGACGTATTGGGAAGCTTTAAATATTTTATTCATCATTTGTTGTTGTTTTTGTTTTTGCTCTACACGTTCGTTATGTTAAACTATTTATGGTGATATTATTATTTTTAGTTTTGTGTATAGGTCTTCCAATTATGATTTGCTTTTATTTTTGTTTTTTTTCTTAGTTCCTTGTTTTAAGTTTCTTCTTGTTCATGCTTTAATAAATTAATAACTTATTACTAAGGGTCTACCGAAATTTGTTTGGTTGTGGTAATTTTTTGAACACGTTCTGTTGTTATTGATTATTGTTCGGCATTATTTGTTGTTGTTGTTGGACCTTTTTTGTTTGTCTTATTTTGCAGTCAAAACAAAGAGGCCATTCAACTATGATTTTTCGATTTTTTTTTGGAAGTCAATTCGGTTGTTGTTGTTGCTATCGATGACGATTATTATAACGCTGAGGGCGATGGTGATGATCATTATAATGACTATGAGGTTTCTTTTGTTTCGATTTTTTTTATGTTTGTTTGTTTATGTTCAACACCTGAATAATTTTTGTGTAATGGGAGAAAGAGAAGTATGGGGGAAGTGACATGTGTAAAGGTGACTTACAAAGAAAGGGCGTTGAAGTGAAAGTAATGTTTATTGAAAGAAATGTCAGGTAGCATAATACATTTGTTAAATATGGGAGGGGTAAAACAAATTTTTGGGGAATGTTCTACTACTTCTATGTGTGTTTACATAAAGGTTAAGAGTTCAAAATAAGTTATGTTTGTTTACTTCGTCAATACCACAAATGGAAAATTATCTATCGGGATTTAAAAATTAAAAATTCCAAAAATAAGAACAATTTATGGAACACAGAGATATTCTACAGAGTCGGGTCGTTCCGGAACGAACTATTTCAAAAGAACTACTCCGCAAAAGGAACGACTTCGGGTTCTTTCGTTCATCTAGTTTATGCTACTCCAGTCGTTCCTTTTTGTTTTTTTTACAGGGTTCCTTTCGGTACATGCGTTCTTCTCGTTCTCTGACCGACATAACTGCCGTATATCAATGAACGATTGAACTAATGGGAACTATGAAACTATGTAAATGACTTTTGGAGAGCGAACCGAAAAAAAAATCGAAAAATATTCATAAAAATCCATGCTTATAGCTCTCTTTTTCTTTTAAAAATTATTCAAAATTAACCACGTTTTTAAAAATTATAAACCTTTAAAACAATTATTAAAAAATCCACGCTTGTAGTTCTGATAGTCCTTGAAAAATATTATTAAAAAATCCACGCTTGTTGTTCTGATTGTCCTTAAAAAATTATATTTAAAATCCACGATTATATCTATGATAGCTCCTAAAAATATATAAAAAAGAAAATAACATTTATAGTCCTTGAAAATATGATTTGAAAAATCCACGCTTGTAGTCCTTGAAAAATACGATTTGAAAAATCCACGCTTGTAGTCCTTGAAAAATACGATTTGAAAAATCCACTCTTATAGTTCTGACAATCCTTGAAAATATGATTTGAAAAATCCACGCTGGTAGTTCTGATAGGTCTTGAAAACTATGATTTAAAAAATCCACGCTTGTAGTTCTGATAGTTCTTGAAAAATATGATTTAAGAAATCCACGCTTGTAGTTCCGACAGTCCTTGAAAATATGATTTGAAAAATCCACGCTTGTAGTTCCGACAGTCCTTGAAAAATACGATTTGAAAAATCCGCGCTTGTAGTTCTGATAGTCATTGAAAAATATGATTTAAAAAATCCACGCTTGTAGTTCTTATAGTCATTGAAAAAAAAGATTTAAAAAATCCACGCTTGTAGTTCTGATAGTCATTGAAAAAAAAGATTTAAAAAATCCACGCTTGTAGTTCTGATAGTCATTGAAAAATACGATTTGAAAAATCCGCGCTTGTAGTTCTGATAGTCATTGAAAATATGATTTGAAAAATCCACGCTTGTAGTTCCGACAGTCCTTGAAAAATACAATTTTAAAAATCCGCGCTTGTAGTTCTGATAGTCATTGAAAAATATGATTTAAAAAAATCCACGCTTGTAGTTCTGATAGTCTTTGAAAATTCCACGCTTGTAATTCTGATAGTCCATGAAAATAGGCTTTGAAAAATCCACGCTTGTAGTTCTGATAGTCCTTAAAAAATCCACGCTTTTAGTTCTGATAGTCCTTGACAAATATGATTTAAAAATCCACGCTTATAGCTCTAATATTCCTTCAAAAAAACCGTGCTTATAGCTCTCATAGTCCTTGAAAAATATCGGTACTAACAAATTTACGCTTGTAGCTCTAAAAGTCCTTGGAAAATATTATTTAAAAAATACGCTTATTGCTCTGATAGTCCTTTTAAAATATTATTTCAAATGAATGCTTATAGCTTATACCTCCAAAATCTACGACTTCGGTGGACTTCAAAAAATAATTTAGACATCAAATATTTTTTTGCTGGACTTAATATATATGTATATATATATACATATATATATATATATTTTTGTTTTCTCTTTTTTTTAAAAAATCCACGTCTTTTTTGGACTTCAAAGAAATTTTTGTTTTGTTTTTTTTTTTTTTGAAAATCCACACCCTGCGGGAACTTTAAGAAATATTTTATCAAAAAATCCACGCCTTGCACGCAAGGCGTGCATTTTTTAAGAATATTTCTTAAATGAACTTCCAACTTCCAAAAATATTATTTAAAAATCCACGCCTTTGATGGACTTCAAAACATATTTTTTTGAAAAATCCAGATCTGTGGTAGATTTAAAACTATTGTTAATTTCGTTTATCATTCTTTTATAATAGCTAAGTAGATGATAGATCTGCTATAGCGTAGGTAATGGAGCTGCTATTTATCGTTGCCTAGAATCAACGGGTGCTTGAAAATTGCCAAGGATCGGGAATAAACTCCGTACAAAATTAAAGTTAAGTTTTAGTTGTGCAGGGTATCATATGGTATACCCCGTCCGACTATACTGTTCTGCGTATATTGTTTTTATAGCTACTTATTTTCAAATTATTTTTCCAAACTTTGCCGTTTTGCAGATCAATACCGACTCAGATCCACTCATTTGTATGGCCTCCATATAACTATAAAATAAGTAGGCTACATTTTAGCAGCTAAAAATCGAAAGTATTAATTTTACCGTTAAGGTAGTGGAATTTTTTAAAATGAACACTAAGTCGTATGAATGAATCCGCCTAGTTCGAATTGAAATCTACAAAATATTTTTTGTATTATTATATTTTATGTTTTTGCATTATTATAATTTATGTTAATCGTCATATTTTATGATTTTTTTTTTATTCATACGAGTCAATCTGTATGAAACAAAAAAAGAAATATTTACCACATATTCTTGCAAATATGTTTAACGAATCTACAGAGATAATGATGGAATGATAGATGAAACTGTGGAACTTTAGAATTGAAGAAACCCAAAACTTATAAAAATAAAGAAGTAAAGAAATAGGCATAATGTGGTGACTAAAGTTTGAGCATGGAACATGAAGGTTGTCAATCTATTTTGAGTTCTTCAGTTTCGGTCTTCATTTTTGCAAGACACACACATGTGTATTTATTTCGGAAACTTGGTATGGAGCTACACAACTCGGCCCTATAAAAATAGTAATTTATTTATTCATAATGTTTTTTAGTGCTCGAAAGATTAACTTAGTAACAGGCCCCCTCTCTGCGTCTGTCTTTTCCTTGGTGTGTTTGTTTCTGGGGCCATTATTTTAAGCCATGCGTAATATTTTAATTGTAATGTTTTTTTTTTCGTTTTTATTTTCATTAGTTATGACTTTATTGTTGCAACAGCGATGTACTGAATGCTATTAATTGTCCATCGCAGGTTTTTGTAGTATTTGTAGAAAAAAAGATTAAAATATTTTACATAGTTGAATAATTACGAACATATTTAAGGGGGGTTATGAAATTTAAATGGACTGTATGTATCTAGAAATATCTTTTCTTAATGTATGACTTAGTAAGCGATTTTTTCTAGCTCACCGACATATTTGCACAAAATTATAATACCCTCTATGTAGATTTTCTAATAAAGCCGATACTTTTTCTATCATCTACTTATATAGAAAATCTCCCCATAGATAGAACTTCATCTATAGGATGAACAAATTCCGCAGACCAGAAATATTGTGAATTTATTAAAACACAACCCCCACTCCTTTTGTTCTATACAATTTTTTCCTGGTCTTCTGTAGGTACCTTATTTCGTTGTTAGTACACATTCCATTGGTATTCTATATGTAGAATTTCTATAAGTCGAGAATCAGCTATGTATCTTCCATAGACTTTTATAGGTATGTTATTGGTAAAAGGCCTTCTGCGAACATGTATGCCTCTGGCCTTATATTTAGCATATCAATCTATACCATCAAAATTAACGGTTTAGGTAGATATCTTTTAAACCTCCCTCTTTATGATTTTATGTTGACTCTAATTCGACATTTTATGTTCCATTCGGTTACGAAACTTCCTACCAAAAATTATAAAAATCAGTCCATCTTCAGGCGTCTGTGTTGCCGCTTTGGGCATTTCGGACCGAATTTTGTCCGAAAAAAAAAAAAAAAATCAATTTGGTTCGACGCATGACCATTCGGTGGCGGGTGCATTTTCTAAGCGAAGTGATTATAATTTAGCATTCCGGAACATCCTTCACAGAAGATCTTCAATTCTGCATAGATCCAATACAAAGGTCACGATCCATTATCTTACAGAGTTCTAGCTCATTTTCCCAACTTCAGTGTCTGTAGTTTTGTACTTCGTTTTCTCCTGGCAGCATTCTACCAAGGCATAGCCCCATAGAATAGTACCGATTTTGGGTACATTGAATGTGAACCTCATGGAATTCGGACCTGCCAAAATTAAAGCCGTGTTTTACTTGTTTAATTTTTATTATATTGAGATTATTATTTTTTCACATAGTGTAGGGAACCAAATATTCGATGCGTTTACATTTAATGCCACTTTGTTTACTTGTTTAAATTTGAATTTCATTGTTTTTTTTCTGCTTTACTTATTGTTGCAAGGTCAGTCACACTACAAGTTTTTCCCATTTGTTTCATTTATGCCATTTCGGTTTTATAATTTTCATGAACTTATCTTGCCGTTGCTGTTGAAATTTCCACAACCGAATTGTGTAAATGTTTCAGCGTAGCTTAAACGTATTAACAAATGTAATGAATATTTGTGTGTTTTCGTCATATTTTGTGGTTGTGTCAATACTTTCGAAATTTTTTTTTTTAATTTTAATATTTTGCAATACCAAGTACCGAAAACATTTTAAAAGCCCTCATATGAAATGATGCGGAAACTTGGAAATGACACAGAAAAAATAATTCGTATATTTTATGAATAGTGTTCTGAAAGTGTTGCCAATGTCCGGATTTCTGCATTTTAAGGATGCAGTTCATAAATCTTGAAATACAGGTTTCTTCTCTAAGAGAGGGAGAGATGGAGAGAGCGAAAAACAACTTTGGTTTTTTGGTGGTGATAGTGGGGTTTCTATGGCACAGAAACTTTTTGTCAACGTTTTGATTTTTCTAATATCATTTTATGTTTTCTTTTTTGTTTTGTCCTGATGGCATTTATATCCAAATAATTTGGAAACTACATACGCGAATTGTTTTAACAACAAACTTGTCTGAAATAATTAAACAATGGAATGCACGGTTGTTAACAGGAGAAGTAGTAGGTAAACAAATTATTGCAATACCAACAACCACAAAATGAGGGAAGAGACAGCGGACGACAACAAAACTGTATGCACCCGAACAATAAATTGTTGTGTTTTTTTTTCGGGAGGAATACATTTGTTTTTGCCAAATGAGAGATAGGGAATAAGAAATGAGCGCAATGAGCGAAAAGTGGTAAAATGGATCAAAGTATGAAAATAGCTCTGATATTAATGAAATTTTTACATTTTTTTGACAATAAGAGGATTTCTTATGATTATAATATTACTTGTATTCTTTCATGTTCAACATGGAAATAATAAACTACCCCTATCTTTAGTCTTAAAAACTCAAATAATTTTTGTACCGATTTATTTGGTTATTTAAAATATTTACTAATTTATATTTTCTTTCTTGTTTTTTTACAGATGCCAAAACAATCCTCAAGGGTGTCAGCGGACGTTTACGTTCCGGTGAACTCACCGCTATTATGGGACCATCTGGGGCTGGTAAAAGTACCCTGCTGAACATTCTGTCCGGTTACAAGTACGTTCAAATATATCACTAATGGAATATTGAAATATTTTATATCAAAAACTAGTTAAACTGTATCTGTATGTCCAGGCCCACTATATTCTATAAGACTTCTTAATACCAAATACGCTATTTAGGTCTTCTTAGGAACTTTGTAAGGATTTTATGTAGAGAATACCTTGAACCACAACCTATTTAATAGGCAACAAAATGACAATATATAAATCTTCCAAGTTCCATAGTGCTTTCCAATAAGAAGTTTTATCATGGTATTCAAACAATATATTTTTGAGATATATGTTCGTTCCATTTACAAACGCTGGGGCCACACAAACGTATAACACTCTCAGGATATATATTTGTGTGGCCCCAGCGTTTGTAACACCGTAGACTATTACTCCCAGGCCCACCTTTAAGTATACTGATCTTCATATCTCAACTAGCTGATTCTATCTATCTATGTGTGTCATTTAGTCTGTCCATTTGATATTGTGAGAGACGATCGTTTTTGACAATTATGGGTTTATGTTTAGAAGATATTTATCTCTGCCTTTTTTCTAGAAGTGGGATGGTCGTCCTTTAATCTGATATCCATGTTTATACCCTCTACCATAACACGTGGATAAATTCATCGGGTACCCCATAAAGTATATATTCTTGATCAAAATAAAATTCTATGTCGACATTTGCATTCCCGTCTGTCTGTTGAAATCACGATATAGCTCGCAATATATTTCATAGAGCTTTGGAATTTTGCACATACATTGCATTGAAAATTTGATATATCGGTCCACGTGTTGGTATATCCCCCATATAACGGTACCAAATATTCGGTATTTTGGGAATTATTGGCACGTTTTTTAATGGAATTTACTGTATTTCGTTACATAGAGCTCCCATTGAGTGACAAACCCCCCCTAACAAAAATAATCGATATGGGTCCACTTTTTAGGATACTCCCCATACAACGATACTTCCTATTATTCGGTATTTTAGGTGCTTCAGACATGTTTTCCAACAGAATCAATTGTAATTTGGTATTTTGGATTCACAATGGATATCAGATCTGACCATGAAAAATTATCAACATTGGTTTATGTTTCGGGGTAGCCCATATATAACGATATCCCCCAATATTAGTCATTTTGATGATTTTCGGAACATGTTTATACTTAACTGGTTGTAATTTGTTATTTGAGTTGTGGTATGTTAGTAAATCTTCATACTAAAAATTATCAATATTGGTCTAGATTTGATACACCCCAAAAATCGATATTTTTGGGAGCATCTACCAATTTAGGAACAATTTAATTTTTTTTTTTTTTTTTTTTTTGATTCTCATTGAGTAGAAAATGACCCTAATAAAAATGATCAACATTGGTCTTATTATTCGATAGTATTGGCGTTTTGAGCTCGTTTTTTTTATCAGAATTGGCTCTAATTTGATTTAGAAGCGTTCTCATGAGTTGTCAGAACTTCCTACTAAAAATGATTAATATTGGTTCTCTTTTCTGGGAATCCCCCATTTAATGCTACACCAAACTTCGGCATTTTGGGGAGCTTGGACACATGCTTCAACCTAATTAGCTGCAATTTTATATTTTGGATTCTCATAGAGGAACAAATTATCAATATTGGCCCAAGTTTCCCGGTAGCCCCCATATAATGATACACCCATTATTCAGCATTTTGCGGAATTTAGGCACATTTTCCACCGAATTGCTCAAATTTAATTTATCAAATTCGTATGAGGTGTTAAATCTTTTTTATATAACCCCATATACGAGTTCCGCTAATTTATCTTTATAAATACATTTTTAACCGAATCCTGGCGAATAAAAACTAAATTAGAAAAGTCTGTTTATGTTTTTTTTCAATAAATCCACGGATTACTTCTAAAATTTTATAAAAAAAATACACGCATATAGCTCATGGAGTACTTCAAAACAAAATCTTAAACATTTATGCATGTAGCATCCGATAGCCCTTCAAAAAATCCTCGCTCAAAAATATTCCTTAAAAATCTCTGATATCCCCGAATAACATTTTATTTAAAAGATTTATTTTTAAAAAAATAAATAAAATGTACACCCTCCACCATGGGTGTATATTTACTTTTTTTCTATTTCGCATGCAACACCTCCAAATTTTTGTTGAAGACTCCATAGTACATAAATACAGTAAAAATCGTTTATAACGATATATTGCAATTTATACTATCCTTACCTGGACCACAATTCCTTACCTGGACTGTAATTACACCATTCAGCACACTGTGGTACAGGGTGTCTTTGTGCGTATGACAAAATTTTGCACAGCATAGTAAACTAAGTATGAGAAGTTTTTTTTTTAATCGCTACAGATTTAGATATAGCTCACATATACATATATTTTCATCCGATTTTAATTAAATGGCACACAAATCTCCCAAAGTTTCTGTGATTTAGACACAATTTTTGCACAGCATAGTTAATTATTTACAGATTGGTGTGTGTGTGAAGTTTTGTTGAAATCGATTCAGATTTAGATGTAACTCCCATATATAGTTTCGATTTTAAGTAATGGTACACCAAGGATCGAAAGTTAGACATTTTCAATATATATATATATATATATAGATATTTTCAATAAAGGTCCATTGCATGGTCGCATTGTCGGTATTCTGAAGATTTTACCCACATTCTCTATCCGAAGGCAATTTCTTTTTTACATTCCCGGTTCCTGTAGGGTTAAAAATAATTTTTTAAAATATGGGTACAAATATACCTTAATTTTTGGTCATAGTCCCCTATGTAAAGGTCCTGCACCATTTTCAGTATATTGACGGATTTGTGGCAGAGTAAAAATCTGGGGTATGTTGGATTTGCCAGGTCTGAAGTCCAATAATGCCATTGACCATTGGCTTCAGTCATTCACACAACACGCTGGATAGCATTTTATATGCGATGAGAAGGAGACTTATTCCTCTATAGTTGGCACGGGACACAGGATGTTGAGGTTCCAATCATTGGGAATGCATCTAGCCAAATTGTACTAATCAGCTGGTGCATGCTCCCGATTGAATAGTTCGGCTGGTAACTCATCGACACCTGCTGCTTTAATATTCTTCAGCCAATTGACTGATATTCCATGAAAAGTTATTATTTAACAATTCTGAGTTCATTAAATTGAAAAAAATGTTTTCAAAAAATCTACACTCATAGCCCTGATAATCCTTAAAATATATTCCATTCAAATATAGGCTCCTCACTCGAATATTCGATGAGCAAATATTATTTGAAAATGATATGCTTATATATCACATATTCATTGACAAAATGTTTTTTTTTTTTAATCTAAGCTTACAGCTCCGATATACCCTAAAAGTATTACTCTTATTAAATCTTCTATTCCAGCTCTGAGATTCCTTAAAAATATTATTTTAAAATGCTACTAAGTCCAAACCTATAAAAATATTTTTTTAATCTACTCTTATAGCCCTTGAAAAAATATTATTTAAAACATATATGAGTCCCATTAATGTTGTTTTTCCAACATGTGTTAATTCCAATATGTATATCAAACGAAAACATTTGCAATTGTGTATTATCGATAACTTCCTATCAGCAAAAAAGTCGGTTATCAACCTCTTTTTTGTCGGTTTGCAGCTGGGCGCATAGAAGGTCCAATAAAGTCAATTAACTTTTTTATGATGACCTTGTGCAAATCATAAATAGCTATGGAAAAACAGCAACAACTCAAAGCAACAGTAACTCACAAAGAAAATTGACCATTGTAATAAAAATAAAATCAAGAAGAAGAAGCAAAATAATACAATTAAACATTAATTGAAGGCCTGACAGGCTAGCTAGCGGTAGGGTTTTCTTTGATAGTCCAAGGAAAATGTTAATGGCCATTTATGGGTAATAATTATTATAAGACCATTAATTATGCAATTTCAGTTATATACTGCTAAAGGTTAGGAAAATTAATATTGTGTCTTTGGCTTCGGACAACATATATATGGAGCGATTGATCTGAGGTCACCGAAAACATAATCTTTTTAAAAATTTTCCATCGAGGGAAACCTTTAGAATATTTTCCACCTATCAACGTTATACAGAGTGTATTAATATATCTTCTGAATGGTCGATCTATACAAGATCTCCATAATGTCATCCATAACTAGAATGATACAAGAATATTAAAAAAAAATGTATTTAGGAGATGATCATTTTATAATCAGAAATATCGATTTAGTTCTGAATATATAGTCAGTATAATAATCGAACATTTCTTAGATTTAGAAAACAATAATTTTATATAAAAAAATATCACCTTATTTCTGAATACCTTATATAGTCAGTATAATAATCGGACATTTTCAAAATGTATTTCCCCTTTTCTTTAGGTTTGTATAGCGTTCAATATGTTCGCTCAAACCTAACTTATCACTGCGTCGCAGTTTCTTATTTATTTTTGTTGTTTATTAGACTTTGTGATGTGTTCAAATAGTTCAAATCGGGTTAACGAATTATTATCAATACACTTGTCTAGCACATGTTTTGTGCAAAATAAACACAACCAGTAGTCTACTGAAATGAAAAAAAAACTAATTTTGTGAATAAAATAATAATACGAGATACTAGAAGTAGCTAGATTGCATTTCAATGCTTATATTCGTACATACATATATATATATATAGAAAACGGAAGCTGTTTCTCATTAACACATATATAAAACTAATTTTACTTTGTTTCGGGTTTCAAAAATAGATTTCAAGTGAATCAAATAAGTTTGAGGTTACCAAAAAAAAAAAAAAATTGAAAATTAAAATTAATTTGATTGATATGTCTTATAGTTTCGAGAGATACACTAAAATGTTCCAAAAAATATACATTAATGACTCTGGAAAATAGGAAAATATTCTAAAAATGTTTCTTATATAAGTCCCCTAAATAAAATATTCTTAAAAATAGCACTCTTGATTCCGAGGTACCCCAAAAATAGTTTTGAAAATTGCGGGCCATAACAAATTTTCAATGATTTTACTGAGGGTGCTTCAATGATATACTAAACCAGTAAGGGTATATTCAACAGATGAATCCTAACAGACGCCGCATTTTTAAAGGACCAGTAAAATTAAATTGGATCCATAAACATGTCATTCTGCAACCGATACTAAATTTTTCATTTGGTCAGATATAGAAGCTGTATCTAAAATCTGAACCGATTTCAGGAAACTTAACACACATCATTCTAGACCTAATTCATTACGCTGTGTCAAACATGGTGCAAATCGAAAGATATTAAGGGACTTTGGTACACCATTTACCTTAAATCGGACGAAAATATATATGGGAGCTATATCTAAAACTGAAAAGATTTTCACGAAACTTAACACACATCATTCTAGACCTAATTCATTACGCTATGCCAAATTTCGTGCAAATTGAAAGATATATAGGGAATTTGGTGCACCATTTACATTAAACCGGATAAAAATTTATATGGGAGCTAAATAAACTTAACACACATCATTCTAGACCTAATTCATTACTATGTGCCAAATTTCGTGGAAATCGAGAGATATATAGAGACCATTTACATTAAATCGAAAGAAAATATATATGGGAGCTATATCTAAATCTGAACCGACTTTTCCCAATTTCAATAGGGTTCGCCCTTGTGCCAAATAAGTGACCTATGTCAAATTTCATCATCATCATAAACGCGACCTGTACTTTGTTCACAAAAATACATGGACAGGCGGACATGCGTAAATTGACTCAGAAAGTTATTCTATGCATATTCTCAAAAGGAACCATGTGTCTATCTCGTTTCCTTTTGCCTGTTACAAACATATGCACAAAGACATAATACCCCGTATCACAGTGTTGTGAAGGGTATAAAAATTTACATGTGTCTTCGAAGGTCCTAAATAAATATTTCAACAAATCAGCCTATATAAAAATAAAAACAAATATTCTAAAAATTCCTCAAATGGCTATCAATTATTCTAAAAACCCTTGCTAACTACTCGGATGGTCTTACAAAATGTTAAAAAAATGTATATCTCTGAGGGTTATATGAAACATTTAAAAATCCTCACTTATGGCTTCGAGGGTTCTACAAAATTATTTTAAAGTACTTTCTCGCTTATGGCTCTGAGGATCCTAAAAATATTCTAAACAGTTACGCTCATGGTTCCGAGATCTTACAAAAGTACCTTTGTGGATTCGAGGCTCCTACAAAAATATTCTACAATTTCCGTTTATGAGAATAATACATGATCCAAAAAAAATATTTTGTGGCTTCGAGGTTTCTTCAAAAATTTACCTCATAAAATTTAAATTTTGTAATTTTACACAAAAAAGTTGTGGTTTATTTGACCTTCATCATCAAGACATCCCTTCGAAATAGATGGTCAGATCGCCTTCCCCATGAAAGCAAACAAAACAAAAATAAAGCTTTCTTTAAAATATTCTCAAAAAAGTATGGCTATGGTTCTAAGAGGTCCGCTAAAACATCTACTTATTCCTCCAATGCCCTAAATTATATATTATAGAATTCCTTATGGATTAGGGCCCTACAAAATATAGTCGGACCATGTAACAGCCTACACAACTACAACCAGAATCAAACTTTCTGCGGTTATATTTTCTGAGCCTGGGCAATATTTCGCGATATTTGCACCCTCTTGGCCAATTATAGGTGAACAGCTCCACATTCTAACCCTGGCATATTTTCCAAATTGTTTTCGCGAGGTCAATATAAATATAAATTTGGTCACTTTAGATTTTAGTTCATTGCAGAATATTGACCGATCCCCTTCACCCTGTAAAATATGTGGTGTTCCATAGAGCGACTAGAAAATCTCGCAAAAATAAAAATAAATATCATATCAACATCACCGAAAATTATAGGCATCATCCCTCCTCTTGGATGTACTATCAACTTCTCGGGTCTATGTCCTTCAGGAGCAAATATATTTGCCATAGAATACATTTTCCCCATTATTCACTCAAATGTCTGGGTTCATTTACCCCCGCTAAATATTGACCGATCTTCATCAAAATACTCATGCTTATTCATTGGCCAGACTCTCTTCCTGGTTCAAAATTAGGGGTCTTCTTTGGCCAGAACCCATCATACATTCAAAATTTCACGACTATTGGTCTGTATGGTATTTAAAAAAATTGAAATGGACATACGGCCGACGGACGGAAGGACACAAGTGTCTAGATCGACTCAGCTAGTCGAGATATGACGATCGGGTCTAGGACCAATATTTCGGGGTGTTATTGGGGCTGCACTATAGAATACCCCCTTTTTGGAACTATAAAAGACTCTCAGCGGGTATTTTATAGTCAGATGTCTTTCAAAAGGTCCTAAAGCGTCTTTAATAGTCAAAAAACCTACAGGAGGTCTTACAAGGTCAGATATTCTGACATTTTTTAATGAAAGCTTTGAAAAGTCGGTCATACTCAAAGAATAAAGAATATCAGGTCCATGTAACCGGTTTTTAGAAGAATATTTTTAACAGACAATCACACCCATACACGCCTTTAGTACGGAAAGCATGTGTGATACATAGGCATGGTTTTTAGAAGACCTAAGGGTTTGTTTTTTTTTTAATTTCTAATCTCCCTTTAATTGCGGAAATATAAAAAAACTCCCTCTAAATGACCAGTATTAAAAAATAACATTCGATATGTTTTGTTATCTCTACTTATTTAAGTTCAACAAAAGCAAAAAATCCGAAATTATTCTTGTCATTGCTTCACCATCGTGTATATATCCATTGTGGACTTTGACTGCACAACACTCATATCTTCTGACATTCAGTCAATATTTTTTTGTCGTTGTTTTACTAAATTTCACTTAATTATGAAAATAACAGCAGTGGTAATTATCGCTTTGACGTGTTGTTTTTTTTACGATTCATACACGAAAATAATGCCCCGTCGTCATAATTGTGACAGGTGAATAAAGTTCAAATGAGAAAATAATAAAAAAAAATTAAGTACTTGGTTACTCCGGAGGAATTTCCAAGTTTTTTTAATCATTTTAGAAAATTATCTAAAGAAGGGATACCAAAGTCTCAATTTCGAAAAAATATAATAATATAAAGTCTAAAATTTGCCCCTTTTAAAAAAATCAGAATTATATGCACTTAAACCTAACCTAGAAAAATAATTACAGTGCTTGTGAGTGTCTCTAAATTTTCCGCCCCTTATAAAATTCCGTTTTGAAATAATTATTAACACATGTCTAATTATGACATATCATTGACATTGCATTGATTGACATTCTAAACTGATTTCGTTCCATTAAAAAAATAATTAACGCTTTTAACTTTTTTTATTTATTTATTAGGCATGCACATGAAATAAATTTAATTTCTAAAACTTGTTCCCAAGTGACAGTTCGAAAATAAATCTACGAACTTATTCTCAGAACTGCACGTTTGAATTAAAAAAATCTGACTTTTAGAACTAAAAACCAGTAAGGAAAGTAGTGGGCCGACTATATGATACCCTTCGCCACTTTGGGTATATTCTACATATGTATCCTAACATATGTAGAATATATCTGAACCGATTTCAGGGAAACTTGCCAGAGACTAATTTATATTACATCAGTACGTTGTGTCAATCGGCCTAAATATGGACCTTTTCACGAAGCTTAGCAACATCATTCTAGACTTAATTCAGTACCCTATACCAAAATTCGTGCAAATCAAAAGATATATAGGGACTTTGGAGCACCAATTACATAAAATCGGACGAAAATATATATGGGAGCTATATCTATATCTGAACCAATTTTCACGAAACTTAGCACACGTAACTTAACTTAACACATGTAATTACGCTGTGCCAAATTTCGTGCAGATCGAAAGATATTTAGGGACTTTGGCGCACCATTTACCTTAAATCGGACGAAAATATATATGGGAGCTATATCTAAATCTGGACCCATTTCCAGGAAACTTAACACACATCATTGTAGACATAATTCATTACGCTATGTCAAATTTCGTGCAAATCAAACGATATATAGGAACATTGGTATACCATTTACATTAAATCGGACGAAAATATATATGGGAGCTATATCTAAATCTGGACCGATTTTTCCCAATTTCAATAGGGTTCGTCTTTGGGCCAAATAAGTGACCTATGCCAAATTTCATCAAATTCGGATCATAAATGCGACCGGTACTTTGTTTACAATTTAACATGGACAGTCAAACGGACGGACGGACATACATAAGTCGACTTAAATCGACCTCTGTCAATCAATGCAATATCAAAATTTATTCCGAAGCTATTAAAGTTATTATAATTCGAAATTTTATTAGAATGATTTTTACCAAGACTACCAGAGCTATAAACGGATATTTTTAAAGTCCACGTCTTTAGGTTTGAATGTGCCCGAAAAAATAAACGCCTTTCGCTTTGAAATTATTTCCTTAAACTCCATGGAAAATCCACTTTTTTACCCCGAAAGTACCGCCAAAATATAAGACCTCCTAACGGCCTTATGTTTATCGAGGAATCACTGAATGTATTTTTGCTATAGAAGACATACTGGGGTTATTTTAAATATAGAAATCGTACTGACGTCCTTCTGATTATGGAAGACCCTTCTGAACATTTAGGAAGTCTTCTGACAATAGCTCTTCCAAACATCATACGACTATAGAAGATCTACTGAATACTGTTTGATTATAGGATAACTACAGAACGTCGTCTAATCGTAGAAGCATTCCTGACCATAGAAGTTAATTCGTCGAACCATTTTTATACCCTCCGCCATGATTATACAAGACCTTCTGAAGGTTTTCTTGCTATAGATGGCATCCTAGGAATATTCTAATTATAAATGCCCTAATCCAGGAGGTCATAGGACTATAAAACATCTTTTGAATATAGAAATCCTCCAGAGTATGTATTGGCTATAGAATACTTCCTGGACGTATTCTGAATATAGAAGCTCGCCTTGTTACAGAAGAAAATACGTCTTTAAGTTCGTGGACCGATCCTCCTTTATATGAGGGTTATGTCAAAACATGGACTAATTTTGAAAAAAATATTATACTTAAAAAATCCGTACCTGGAGCTCTGTTGGTCCCTGAAAAATATTCTTGAAAATTCACGCCAAAAGCTTTTCTTGTCCATGAAAAAATATTCTTAAAAACTTACGAATATTCCTCTGAATGTTCTTGAAAAATTATTCCTTAAAAGTTCACACCTGGAGCTCTGAAGGCCATTGAAAAAATATTCTTATAAAACCCACACATGGAGTTCTGAAAATCTTTGAAAAAATATTCCTAAAAAATCCAAACATGGGGCACTGAAAAATTATTATTAAAAAACCAAGTCCTTGAAAAAATATTCTTAAAAAATTTCCTGCAAAGATTTTTTCACCCTCCGAAAATTCGGATTGCCAAATTACATAAACTTTTGTGAGAAAATGCCACAAAGAACTTAAAAATAGTGAAAATAGGGAGGAACCATACTAGATGGGAACTATGTCAAAACATGGACCTATAAAGAACCTTTTCTGAAAAGTGTTTTACTCCCTCAACTGGATTGATTTGGGTTTAAAAATCCGTCTAAAATTTTCCAAATACCGAAAATGGGGTGGAGCTTTTATATGTGAGCTATACCAAAACATATATATTTATATATATATATATATATATTTATAAAGTCCAAGCGTAAGGCTCTTATAATTACTTACTTAGTTGGCTTGTTACAGAACGGTTGTTCCATAAGCCGAGCTTAAAAAAGATTTCCAAGCGTGTCGGTCTTGTGCGCAAGTCCACCAATTTGGAAGACCACGTTCCAAGATGTTGTTGTCATCTATAGCTCTGATAATCCTTGGCCAAATATTCATTATGGCTCCGATAATACTTGGCAGAATCTTCTTTAAAAAATCAATATTCTTAATTCTTAATAAAAACTTTTTTTAAATGCACGCCTATGGTTTTGATAATCCTTGACCAAATATTCATTATTCTACGCCTCAGATACTTCTTGAAAAAATATCCTTTAAAATGCCTATAGCTCTGACAAACATTGAATAATTGCTCTTATAAAATCCAGCCAAATTACTTAAAATGTATTCTTTAAAAAATCCCCTCTCTCTTCTCTAATCCTTCTGCATGGTTGTCAACTTATCCGTTCATTTTCTTTATTCTTCTCCTCTTTTACTAAATTTGTTATTAACTATTTTTTTTCATTATTTTCCAGAGCCAACAACATCGAGGGTAGCGTAACAATGAATGGCCATGAACGTAACATTAGTGCCTTCCGTAAATTGTCTGCCTATATTATGCAGGACAATCAGCTGCACGGCAATTTGACCGTCCAAGAAGCCATGACTGTTGCCACAAATTTGAAGCTGAGCAAAAAATTCACCAAAGCCGAAAAACAATCTATGGTAAGTAAAACAAATTGTTTCCGAACATTCAAGAAGTTCCTCAAACATTTTAAATATTAGCACAAAACCACGATTTTGTTTCTTGGCAGATCTTAAAAAAATATATGTTGTCTTCCTTTTCACATTTTCGTAAAATTTTGGCACGTTCCGCTTTACTTTGGTTTAACACAAAACAATAAAAATAAGTGTTGTGTTTTCGTACAACAACAACAAATTCGTTAAATTTTTATGACAAATGTACGGAAATATTTATTATAGTCCATTTCATAATTGTAGCATGTTATGTGCTTTTTAAGTAATTTCGTTGTTTTAGGTACGCGCTCGTAGTCGCATTAACATTAAGATGAATTATCTGCACGAAAGATTTTGAAAATTTTAGTTATGGTTTAACATGTTTATTTTTCAGCATATCTCTGTCTTTTTCATGACTCATTTTGGAGAAGTTGCTGAGATGTAAAGTCTCTACTAGATAATATGCCTATAGAAACCTCTCGATTTTGTCTTTCTAGAAGATCTTCTGATTGTAAAGAATCTTCTGAAGGTTCTGATTTAAGAGAACCTGACGAAGGTCTTCCGAGTTTATAGTATATTCAGAAGGCTTTCTCATTTTAGAGAATCTCCAGAAGGTCTTCTGATTGTAGAGTATTTCCGAAAGGTTTTCTGATCTTAAAAACCCTCTCGAAGTTCTCTCTTGACGCTTTAAAAATCTAAGGCAATATCAAATACCTTCAAGAGATGGTCATCATCTTAAAGCCTTCTCCTGAGAGTTCCAAAGATCTTCTGATTTTTGACAATCACTTGAAGGTCTTCTAATTTTAGAGAACCTCACAAAAGTCTTCCGATTTTAGAGAACATCCCGATTTTTTCTGATTCTTAGAAAACCCAAAGCCTTAAAAATCCACGTTTTTGGTTCGGAAGGTCCTTAAAAAAAATCCGCGACTTTTGTTCTGATGACCCCTGAAAAAATCCAGGCTTTCAGTTCTGAAGATCCCTGAAAAATATCTTAGAAAAATCCTGGAGATTTGAAAGTCCTTAAAATATTTTTAGAAAAATCTTCGCCTGGAGATCTTAGAAAAATTCTCGCCTGAAGATCTGAAAGTTCTTAGAAAATATTTCTTTAAAAATCCCTGCCTGGAGCTTTGAAAGTACTCACGCCTATGGTTGTCCCTGCTAAATTATTCTTAAAATCCACGACAGGAACTCTACAAGTCTTTGACAAAAATCTTCTTTAAAATATCCAATCCTTATGCTCTGTATGTCTTTGAAAAATATTCTTACAAACCCCACGCCTGGTGCTCTGAAAGTCCTTAAAAAATATTCCTAAAAAATCCACGCCTTCCTAAAAATTCAAACATGCAGCTCTAAAATTTTTGAAAAAATCTTCTTTAGAAAATCCACCTCTGATATTCTGATTGTCCTTGAAAAAATATTCTTCAGAAATCCACGTTTTTGGCTCTAATGGTCTTTGAAAAATATGCTAGTGACAAATGCTGACGGTCTTCTGAATGCAGAAGAATCTCTTTTGGAGCTCACCTCAAGGTCTTCCGGCTTCAGGATCTCCAGAGAAGGCATCCGGAGGGTATTTTAACTATATATGCCCTCTTTCTGTCGTTCTGGTTATGAAATACCCTTGAGGATCTCTTGTAGGTCTTCTGATTATAGGAGGGAGAGTTTTTGACTGCCTTCTGACTATAGGAGCTCTTCTGAAAGTCTCTTGACTTTAGAAGACCTTCTGAGGGTATTTTAATTATTTGTGTCTTCTTGACGACGCTTGGGTCTTTTAATTAATCATGTCCTTCTGATGTATTTCTGATTATGAAAGGGCCTTATGAAGGATTATAGAAGATCTCCTGTGTGCCTCCTGACTATAGACGCTTTTCTGAACGTCTTTTGACTATAGGTCGTCTTTTGACCTGGTCGTATTTTGACCTGGTCGTATTTTGACTGTAGAATTTATACTGAGGGTAATCTTACTATAGAAAGCTTCCTGAGAATCTTTTCAATTATTGATGACCTCTCGACGACGTTTTGATTATGAAAGGCCCTTCTGGACTCGTTGATGATCTTCTGCAGACTGCCTGAACTAGTCTTCTGACTACGACCTCCTGAAGATCTGAATACGAGAGACTCCCGTGAGGGTCCTCTAACTGCACAAAACCATCTGAAAGCCTTCTAACCATAGAATACCTTTGGATGTTTTATTAAAATATAAGACTTCCCGATGGTCTTTATACTACAAAATCCTTTATAATTATATACCAATTTGAAATCTTTAGAAGCTCATTTAATTTTCCTAAAATTTTTCCCACTAATTCCCCCTCAAATTCTTCTTTCTTCCCATTTCAGATCGATGATATTCTTTTGACACTGAGTTTAAGTGAACATCGTAATACATTGACACGCAATCTGTCCGGCGGTCAAAAGAAACGTCTTTCAATTGCCTTAGAATTGGTCAACAATCCCCCAATCATGTTCTTCGATGAACCCACATCGGGTTTGGACAGTTCCACCTGTTTCCAATGTATCAATTTACTGAAAATGTTGGCGGAAGGTGGTCGTACTATTATTTGTACCATTCATCAACCTTCGGCTCGTCTATTTGAAATGTTCGATCAATTGTATACGTTGTCCGATGGTCAGTGTGTCTACCAGGGTAGCACCAAACAGCTTGTGCCTTTCTTGTCCACATTGAATTTGGAATGTCCCAGTTATCATAACCCGGCCAGTTACATTATTGAAGTGGCTTGCGGTGAACATGGTGATCATACACGTCGTCTGGTCGATGCCATCGGTAATGGTAGTAAAGATATTCGTTCTGCTGCCGATTATGCTGAACTGAAGGCCCGCAACGATTTGATGAAAGTGCAGAATTTGAAAGCCATCTTGGATAAAAATGATGCTGCCAATTCGACGGGTGGTAAATTTGAGGATAATTTGAAACTGAACAATGGTATTTTGAAATCGAATTTAGTCAATGATATTGCCAAAGAATCGGCAACAGCTGGTCCTGTTGTCAGCACCAATGAAAAAGGTGATGCCATGATTGAATTGGAAAAGACAGATAATTGTACCACGGCATTGTTGTCATCGGAAATTACATCGCCCGAGAGATATCCCACTTCACAATTTCATCAATTCTGGATTGTTTTGAAACGTACCTTGCTTTTCAGTTTCCGCGATTGGGTAAGTTGGAGGGGTTTGTTTTATTTTATTTACTGTGGAATGTTGTTAATTATGTTTTTGTTTTCCAGACCCTTATGTACTTGCGTTTGTTTGCCCATTTATTGGTTGGTTTCCTAATCGGTGCCTTGTACTATGATATCGGTAATGATGGTGCCAAGGTTTTGAGTAATTTGGGTTTCCTCTTCTTCAATATGTTGTTCTTGATGTACACTTCGATGACAATTACTATTTTATCATGTAAGTATACGAAGTTTAAATGTAATTTAATTGTAAATAAGGCATTTTATCAATAAAAGACCTCATGGCGGCATACTGTATATAGAATGCCCTGCTGAAGATCTTCCGGCTTGAAAGACGTTTCAGCACATCCTGAAAGTATTTTGACTATAAAATACATCTTGGCGGCCTTCTTACTATAGAAAACATCCTGAGTATATTTTATCTATGAAGACCTCCTTAATTTCGCAGTACTTTTATATGACATCCTTAAGATCTTCTGATTATAGAAGAGTCTCTGACGGCCTTCTTACATTAAAAAAATCGTGACCATAAACTGGCATCAATGTAGTCCAATTGCCAGGAAGTATCATTTTAATTGAAAATGTTTTCAGAACCATTAAAACACCTAATGTGAAGTGGTTCCCCATGTCAGAATATTGACTTAGAGCCAGTTTCTGTACAATTCACGCTGTTATTGGATTTTTATTTTATTTTGCAAATTGATGTTTAACCATCCGAGTACCTAAAATGTCGAATTGCGTCTAGGTCATTTACCCTTCAAAGGTGAAATAAAATCCACAAAGAAAAAGATATAAAAACCCTAAAATGTGTCGAAAGCTGCATGTACTCATGTTAAAAATTTTCAGATAATATGAGGTTCTCTGATAACCCGATATATCATAAATTTCAGGAGCTTATGTTAGGTAATGTGTCTAAGACTTTAAAAAACTGAAATGAGGCGAGATATAGAAGTCCTCATGAATGTCTTCTGACTATGAAAGATGCTCCGGGTCCTCCTGAAAGCCTTCTGCCTATATGAGACGTTCTTAGGGTCTTCTAACTATGCAAGACATCCAGAGGGTATTTTAACTACACAAGTCCTCCTAACACCTTTTGCATATAAAAGATTCCCTGAACGTCTTCTGACTATTAGCAGTGCTTCAGATCCTTTCTGAGAATCTTCTTACTGTCGAACACACCCTGAGGGTTTTTGAACTATGTATGTCCTCCTGATGACTTTCTGGTTATAAAAGTCTCTCAGGACGCTTTGGAGGTCCGCTGATTATAGAAGAGCTTCTGACGGCCTTTTGACTATAGAAGCTCTTCTGAACGTCTATAGAGTACATCCTGAGGGTCTTTTAATTATTTATGTTCTCCTGAGAAAAAATCTTAAAAAATCCACGCCTAGGGTTCTGATGTTACAAAATATTCTTAAAAAATCCACGCTTTGGGTTCTGACGGTCCTTAAGAAATAATCTATAAAAATGGACGCCTCGGGTTCCAATGATTCTGATGGTCCTTGACAAAATATTCTATAAAAATCTAAGCCTCGGGTTCTAATTACTCTGATGTTCCTTGGTAATAATATTCTTTAAAATCCACGTCTTGGGATCTGATCGATCTTGGTAAAAATATTCTATAAAAATCCAAATCTTGGCTTCTGACGGCCCTTTAAAAAACATTCTTTAAAAATCCACGTCTTGGGATCTGATCGTTCTTGGTAAAAATATTCTTTAAAAATGCACGCCTTGGGTTCTGATGGTCCTTGGTAAAAATTCACACCTTGATTTCTGATGTCCTTGGTAAAATTTTCTTCAAAATTCACGCCTTGGGTTTCAAAAAAAGGCATGACTTTAAATCTGATAGAAAAAATCTTCGTAAAAACTACAATCCACAGGTTCGGATGATCCTTACAAAATATCTCAAAAATCCACGCCTTTGGTTCAGATTGTTTAAAAAAAATCCAATCCTTTGACGGCCCTTGAACAAATATTCGTAGAAATATGATCTGATGGTTCTTGGAAAATCCAAGACTATGGGTCTGATGATCCTTATAAAAATATTTTGAACGTCTTCTGAACATGGAGGACCCTTTAAACCTCCTTGAAGTGTTCGGCCATAGAATAGCCACAAGGACGTCTTGCTATGGGAGATATTATGAATATGTTCTGACTGAATGGCATATAAAAGTCTTCTGACTAAGAGCCTTCAGAATTTCCTGTTGATATTATAATCATAGAAGAACCAAGGAGTGGTTATAGAAGTCATCCTAATCGTCTTCTGACTCTAGAGACACCCTTCAGTCCTCATGAAGGTATTTTATCTATTAAAGACCCTTCAGAACCTCTGAGAAGGACCTTTAATTAAATATTTTCTACAAATTATTTATTTGCGACTTTATTGCCTCAAGGGCCGTCTGGATAAAAGTTTAATCAAATTCTTTTGTCGTACTTCGAACACAGAAGTGACAGAGGGACGTTTGATCATAAACATCTTATGAGCAGAAAAAAATATCCGAAAAGGCCTTCTGACTATGAGTGAAGGTATTTTATCTATTAAAGACCCTTCAGAACATCTGAGAAGGACCTTTAATGAATTATTTTCTACAAATTAATCAAATTAATGCGACTTTATTGCCCCAAGGGCCGTCTGGATAACGACTTCTGACTATAAAGGTTTAATCAAATTCTTTTGGACGTACTTCGAACACAGAAGTGACAGAGGGACGTCTGATCATAAACATCTTCTGAGTATAAAAAGCATCCGAAAAGGCCTTCTGACTATGAGAGGCCCTTATGGATATCCTAAAGTTTATCTGAGTATATAAAAAACCTCCTAAAAGTATTTTATGTGTATAAGTGTATTCAGGACGTCATATGAGGGTAATCTCTCTCATACTTCCTCACGACTTTAAGGTGTTTCTTAATACAAAGGAATTCTCTCTCGGTGATCAAGTTGGGGGGGGGGGGGGGTCATTGTTAAGCCGATAAGCCTTACTATCCAATACTTCTTTGGGTTTGATAATTTACATCCTGGAGGCAACAGCGAGGAGTTGTCTTTGGAACATCTACCAGTGACTCCTTTCATATCAGTTGCAGTCAGTCTCATAGGCATTGAGTTTCGGCTAAAGTCGACACACAGTCAGTAGTTTTCACCTTGAAGGAGCCCATATCATCAGCGAACATACTCGTCTGTCATATCGACTAAAGGCTAAAGAGCTGATGACATTCTTCTCTTCTGGAGGGCTCTCATGACTTAGGTGGGAACTGACACAATAAAATGTTACACGGAGAAGGAAATGCGGCCAAAGAATGAACATAGCTGTTCTAAGGATGATCGGGTCGAATATTATGTGTGAAAAACTCTCAGACCATAAGATCATTCGGACTAAGTAATTTCCTCCGACACCCTTCTATTAGACCCGCTGACTGTTGCAGTTACCCAATAAATAAATTGGACTTTCCACTATCCACAAATAGTGCACATGTCCAATAGCATTTCGGTATGCCCTCGCTCAAGAGTATAGACTTAATAGCGCTTCGACAGTCTTATTATGATTAAATTCGCGAGCGGATATGCAGGACTATTCTCACATGTTTGAATTTTTAGTTGAATTCCAAACTTATAGGTCTTGAAACGGAGACTGAAATACAACACTTATTCCAACGATGTAAAAGTCAAGCTGTGGTCTACAAACATAGTCTTAACATTTATTATCTCAAACTCTAGCCCAAGTATCTTTAAAAATATTATTCACAATAACATTACTCTGCATGTTCTCTCATTTCAGTCCCTCTCGAAATGCCTGTATTGCTAAAGGAAAACTTTAATCGATGGTATTCGTTGAAATCGTACTATTTGGCTATATCCGTGGCGGATATACCATTCCAGGTAAGTTGAAAATGCCTTATTTAAAATTTGAAATTTTTTTAAAATATTAAAACCCTGTTTCCCCCCACAGGCTATTTTCTGTACCATCTATGTGGCAATTGTCTATTATTTCACCTCACAGCCGTGGGAGTTGTTCCGTTTTGCAATGTTCTTGGGCGCATGTCTGATGATCTCATTTGTTGCACAGTCCGTGGGTTTGGTTGTTGGTGCTGCTATGAATGTACAAAACGGTGTATTCTTGGCCCCTGTAATGTCGGTGCCATTCTTGCTCTTCTCCGGCTTCTTTGTATCGTTTGATGCCATCCCCGTGTACTTGAGATGGATCACCTATTTGTCATACATCCGTTATGGTTTCGAAGGTACTGCCTTGGCTACCTATGGTTTTGGTCGCGAGAAATTGAAGTGCCATCAGACCTATTGTCATTTCAAATCACCCATGACCACTTTGGAGGAATTGGATATGGTTAATGCCAGCTACACGTTGGATATTGTTGCTTTGGTCGTGATCTTTGTGGTGCTGAGACTTTCGGCATATCTCTTCTTGAAATGGAAGTTGAAGACAGCACGCTAAGATGGATGCGGATCGGAAAATTGGATGTATGCGATTTTAGAAGAATTTAAATTTTACATTTTTTACATCAACAAAACAAAAAAGTAGTGGAAAAGAAAGGGGATTATTGTATTTTCTTTTTTTATGTAAAATGAAGATAAAAAAGTTTTACTTTACTTGTTACAACTAGTATGTAAGATATCCAAGAAAACAAAAACAAATTCTTTGTCTTTTCAAAAGCCAAAACGTGATTAAACGTGATTTATATACTTTTTTTTAAATTATTAAAAGAACAAATTTTTATTTGAAAACAAAACACACAAACACAAAAGTTTTTATTAAAAAACAAAATTACCAAAAACAAAACAACAAAATAAATATACCAAAATATGCCTTAAAAGCTATTAACGGTGGCCGAGAAGAACAAAAACATTCCGTTACCACAAATGTTCTACAATAACAAAGACAATGCTCTCTACTTACTCTAGCAGGATTCCACATTGTTTCGCCACACACACAGCAGGGATCATTACCCTCATACATCCTCGAAATCCCTTGGCATGGTATTTTGTTGTCTATCGATGATAAATTATTCCTTTCTTCCCGTTTAGTCTTTAAGTATTGATTCATATTTTATTTTTATTGGTTAAAAGAAGTTCTGTTTTTTATATAAGTTCTATAATTTGATTATTTATATTTTCTGTCATAGGGGAACAAATCTTGTCTTTTCTTTCGTTTGTAATTTTAAGCTTGATGCTTAAAAAACGATCATCAATTTATACGAAAGTCGCTTAATTCGACTCAAATACACACCAAACGAATTCCTCCTCCCATTTATGTATATATGTGAAACAAATAAGAATGTAGTATTTGTAAAATGTGAATAAAATTTATATATATTTTTTATAAATAAATATATACTACCTTTTTGTGGAAAATTAATGTACTGTTATTACAGAAGGTCCTCAATAGGGATAGGGATTTTCAAATCGATAAAATATTTTAACGACAAAGTAATCAATATTTCGATTAAATTTGGGATGAAGGATGAGCGGATTTCGGATTAATAGTAGCTTCACTCGAAGACTAGCGAACCATTGTGTTTCTTCAGAAAAATATAATTAGAATGAAATAGAAGACGGAAGGAGAGATAGAGGTAAATGAGGTTTGGAACTCAGCCATGACCATTTTTAAGCAAAACTGTAAATGTCGAGATAAGGGTCAGAGAAGATTTGTGATCAAATTTAGAGTAGCCTGACGAGTATTTCTTTATATTACAAAATATGGCTGAAATCACCAATTCTATTTCCTTTCTGGCAAGAATAAAGTACTATTAGACATTTTATATATTTTCCACGGCAACACGAGGCCAAGGGTTGGTCCAGAGTTCTTGGCTTTCGGAGCTACTTTATTCAAGATAGGTAGATAGGGCGTTGGTATTTTACGCTTCGTGGGGAACAGTATTAATTCAGACTTCCTGAAATTAAATCCAAGGCCTTTATGTGTGTGTACATAACGACATATATTGTCGGGATCCTCGTAAGACACGATTCGCTCCAAATTCTTCAACTTTCGCCTTCCGAATTGCATCAGCAATGATGGCATCTTTGCAACAGGTTAATGTTCCTCCGTCGATACCATCGTCTCCATTGTCATAGACTGTCAGAAGGTTTTGGTTTCCTTTGGAACAGCCTCCACTGAAGTTGCCGTAGATGCTGCGAGCACGTACCTGAGATAGAAATTCTGTATATTTTGGCATATTTAACAAGTCTATGCAGCCATGGGCGGATAGTCCCATTCGTACATCCTCACAACATTTAAGTGTTTTCTTATCCGATGGAGTTTGGGCTCTGGTCGGTATATCTTTGCCAGTATCGAATTGCCCTTCAATGTGCATTTCTGTTTCTTTGAAAGGAGTCGACAGCGAGTAACTTTCAAGCACCCATTGTGACTCCTTTCAGTCGGAAATATTCATATTCAATCAAGCTGAGGAGTGACTCACTCTGTCAATGTTAGATTGTCGTGTAATAATCAATACAGTTCGACCCTTGGATTTATAAAACGAATTTGGCTCCAATAGATAAATCAGTAACCCTACGTTTCTAGGCTCCTATCCTGAAGAATGGCACCCTAACTTTGGTTACAAAATCTCGGTCTACCAGTGTTCTATAGTCTGCAGTGTTTTTGAAGATGGTCATGTTGGGCGCCACAACAAGAATTAGGCATATTTAACAAATCCTTGTCATGGTAAGGATGTAAGGACTCTTGCGATGTTTTAAAGGAAGATGTCCAAAGCAGCCACACCAACATCAGCCGAATAAGTTTTTGGGTTTAATTTAAAGTTACAGAATCCATATGCCACTGATTAAAAAGAAGAAGGACATGATGTCGACCATGGTATGGACTTGGAAAAATAGAACAAGGTATAATTGTGGCGCACAACATAACCCTGTTCATAATACACCAAAATCAGAGAGTCGTCGTTCAGGGTCGGCGCCTAGGTACCTATGGTTAGTGATTAATACAAGGGAGACAAATTCGCCTCATAATTCCAAGGGTCATGATGTAGACCATGGCATGACATCCTTACCATGGCGCCCAACATAACCTTAGTCAAATACCTTGCCAACTATACAACACTGGTGAATCGTGGTTTTATAACCCACAAAATTAGAGTAATTTATCAGGGTAGGATTACTGAATTATTTAAGGGAGCCAAATTCGTCTCATAAATTAAGGGTCAATCTGTATTTATTAAATGAATCGCATGTGTAGACGATGGCATAACATCCTTGCCCCATGAAAAAACAAAAACCGAATTCAAGTCATGGCGCCCAACATGACCCCGTTCACATACACTGCAACCCATAGAACACGTTTAGACCCATATTTTATAACACCCCAAAATTAGGGAGCAATCTTTCAGGGTAGGAGATTGGAATCCAAATTCGTCTCATAAATTAAAGGTTCATTCTGTATTGGACGGAAGCATTGATTATATGAACTATCAAAATTTGAATTAGTGGCAACACTAAAATCTTTTTAGAGCATACTTTCAGGCGCTTAAATATCTGATGAACTACATTATGATGTTCATAATTAATATTATGTTCATCATTCAAATCCGATATGGAAAGTAAGAAATCCAAAAAAGAAGGTAAACATATTGAAAAGTGGATGGATGGGCCCCAAAAACCAATAGTTTCATATAACGATACCGCCCCATTTTCGGTATTTTAAAGGCCCGGGGTTTTGAAACATACATACACACATCTATTGAGAAAATTATCAATATAGATCCAAGTTTTAACATACTTACTTACTTAGCTGGCTTGTGACAGAACTTTCATCCCATAAGACGATTTTAAAAAAGATTACCAGGCGCGTCGGTTTTTTGCGCCGTTTTTCCAATTTGAAAGACATTGTCGAACATGGGTTTTCACTTGATCATTCCATCTAATTCGTAGCCTTCCGTTTCTGCGTGAACCATCAGCTAGTTCGCTTTTATATACTTTTCTCAAAAACATGACCTAGCCCACGTAGTCGCTGCAGCTCGATACGACTGACAATGTCGATGTCCGAGAATAGCTGGTAAAATTCATGGTTCATTTGACGGCGATATTCACCATCAACTCAGATCCGTCCATAGATCTTTCGGAGAATTTTTCTCTCAAACACTCCAAGAGCTGCATCATCTGCTTGCGCAAGTGCTTCAGATCCATATAACGGCACGGGTAGTATTAGCGTCTTGTAGAGTGTGAGTTTGGTCTTGCGGGAGGTGGCCTTATTTTTAAACTGCTTACTTGAACATAGTAGCATCTGTTGGCCAACACTATCATTCTCCGAATTTCCAAACTGATGTCACTAGTTTTATTTATGGCGGTAGTAAGGTATATAAAATCTTTGACTACCTCGAAGCAGTAGTTCTCAAGTTCCACAGTTGGTCCGAGTCTACTGGACGTCTTGCGCGTTGATATCATCAGTTTGGTCTTCTCGCCGTTTTCTGCCAGATCCTTCTCAAGTTCCAAGTTTTAACAGAGTCCCAATATATTTGATGCAGTCATTTTCGGCGTTCTGAAGGTTTTGGCCGTATTTTCCCCACCAATTCCCAGCTGTAAATTAGCTGAACATGTTCTATATATGTTCCTGTTTTGACACATCTCACATTTAAAGATCCCGCCCAATTTTCGGTATTTTGAAGGTTTCAGTCCCATTTTCTTAAAGATAATTTCTGATATCTGCAAACCAATGGATCACGCCTCGTTTCGGAATATTGGAGGTTTTTGCAGCATGTCCCCTCCAATGTGGCTGTTATGCGGAACTTCGGGTTATCAGATATACTGTCAGATTTACAATGATATGTAAAGGATCCAATATTTTACATTTGAGACATTTTATTCATAAAAGTGCTCAGGTGTAACCACATATTGTTGTTGGTTTTCCAAAAACGCTTTTTGGAAATATAAAGATGTTTTTGGACGGGTTCACAGGCTGCGAATAATGTCCCAGCAAAATGCATCGGGTAGCTGGGCATTAAATATACAGAAGCTTCTAAAATCGTAGAGGCTTTAATGGCGCCCAAATAACAAAGGTCTAAAAGTCACTTCACAACTACAACTTGTTAGGTTAGGTCCAACGTGAGAAGGACATACACATAAGCCATATGAGGCCTGTTGTGCGCTCTAGAAGTGCGGAGAAAGTTCAAATCAAGAATTAGTGAAAGTGTATATTATAAAGAAAAACATTTGGGTTTGATTCCCTATGAATCTAGGAATTCCGTGTTTCTGCGAACTCCTTCAATCTATTCCATTCACACCCCCTCAGATCGCTTAGTCCGTGAAGAGTGTCATTTCCCAAGAATTGTCTCCGAAGGCATGTAAATGCTGGCCAATGGCACAGGAAATGTTCCAGCGTTTCACTGTCTTCCCCATACGCTCTGCACTCGATACTTCCTTTGCATCCAATCTTGAGTAGATGTACTTCAGGCCGAGGTGTCCCGTCAGAATACCCGTAAGTCGGGTATTTCGGTACCCGGTTCTTCGATAAAAAGTCTCAATCTAGTTTTTCCTCCTAATCGGGAGCCATCTGTGTAGCAACAGTTACCAGGCGGCATCTGAACTAGTGTTCCGCTATTCCATTGTTCTCTATCTGGTATTATAGTTTCGCACCGTGTCACTACTCTCGTTTCAGGTATACGGTCTGAATCAAAGTTGTTGAATGTCGACTCAGTAGTTGCCTTTAAAATGTTTTTGTGCGGTGCGGACAATAGACGCGTATGTTAAAATTGGTCTAATAACACTTCGATAGATCCCGTGTATCATCTTTGGATTGAAACCCCATATAGAGCCTACGGCTCTTCACAGAATCACCAGCATCTTTGGGCCTTGTCAGCCCTTTGCTGTATGTGGTCTTTCCATTTAAGTTTCTTGTCTAAAATTTGATATGGCTATCTTCTTGTTTTGGAAGATGGGCTCTTCGTACTAACCTATTTTTGTCTTTCTAGTAAAAAGACATATCTCCGTTTTGTCCGGATTTACGTTTAAGCCCCTCAGTTTTGCCCAATCGTATGCGATTTTTAGCACCGTTTCGGCTTTCCTGCATAGTAAGTTTGGATTCTTTCCGCTAAGAAGTATTATAACGTCATCTGCATAACAGACTGGTTCAAATCCTTCGTCGGTTAAGTTCCTTAAGAGTCCGTTTATGGTAGTTACCCACAGGAGCGGTGACAAAATCCCTCCCTGTGGTGTTCCCTGACCTACTTTGTCTCTGATTGTTATATCATGTATGCTACAGCTTATCCATCTATTCCTTAGCATATAGTTAACCCAGTCTATGATTGTCCGGTCCACTTGGAAGGTATCTAAGGATTGGATAAGCGTATTAGTGCTGACATTGCTGAAGGCTCCTTGAATGTCAATGCATACCGTTAAGGTATACATCTTCCCAGCGAAGGTGCCCTTAATATAGTGTACTACCTCATGTAAAGCGGTTTCCACTTTACATACACATGTTGTTTGTATTTCAGCGTATCAAACTGTTCTTTATCATGGTGTCGACTTGTTAAATAATGTCAATTTTCCCACTAATAAATCAGAGTTGGTCGCCTACTAAGGGATTAAGACATGAATGTTATTGGACAGGTTGCGGATAACATAAAGCTAAGTAAAATGCATTTGAGACAGGAGGAAACGATCAAATGTCTATGATCCCAAAATTGTCGAAGCATAAATGGCGCCCAAATAATCAATTCTATATAACCATTTCTATAATATTGTTTTAAATTAAAAACAACACACAATTTATTTCATATTTAAGCTATTGGCTTCCAGTTATCAAACTCATCGTTTCCTACCTAACAATCTGAGAATATGTGGAGACTTAATTCTTTTTGCAACGTGCTTTTTCTTCATACAGATTTCCCAATTTACTTAGTTAGTCGAAGTCATGTTAAAAGGAAATTAATGTTGTAATTGTAATGGCAGTAATTAAAATCGATTTCATTAAGCAAAAACATAAGAAAATATCTTAACCTAAAACATTACCCAACAAATTAAAAACCCAAAAATGACTTCACCAAAATGACCGGATGCAGTTTAAAAGTAATTCGCCAGACTTGACAAAGAATGGCCAAAAGAGGTGCAAATCACTGAGCAGCAACCAAATGGCTAAGCTTTACTCCTATGACAACCATAACGCGACTGCTGCTGCTACTACTGCCGCGGACCAGAACAAATGATCGTCAAACTCAACGCCAGAACTGCGCAATCAACTTCATTCAGAAACTAGGAAGAAAAACAACAACAAAAATAAATTTTATCTCGACGATATGAATTTCGTTTAATGTTGTTGCTTTTATTTTTTTGCGAAAATTATGATCCGAGTTGAAAATAAAAAATAACATGGAAACTTGATTTGCTTGGAAAAACTGTTATCTCATGATGACTGGATGGATTGACTGTTAAACTGACTGACTACCAGCTAACTGATGAACTGATTGAATTTAGTGACTCTCGTCGCTAAGATATAAATCGTATGACTTTATGAATTATTCCTCGGTGATATCAGAGCATCGCTCGTAGCAAATAAGGCCAAAAAGGGCAAATAAATTCAGATTAGAAAAATAAAAACATCTGTATGGAAAAAACAATAATAACAAGATTTGTAATTGAGTAATAATTTGGATATGGAATGGCATATGGAAATATTCGTGTATGTTTATATGTACATGCCATTCATTGTACATATGTAAACTGGTGAAGGGAATTTTATGTCTTTTGTCGGATGGAATGGAATTTATTTGAAATGTATTCTAATGAAAAACAAAAAAAAAACGGCAGTGAGCAAAGGCTATTGCCGAACGGGCCCCACCATGTACATAACTATCTGCTGATTTGAACCGTTTGCGAGCAAAAATTGAATCGCAGTAAGTAGGGGTCATTTCACACCCTATACAACTCCCATTGCCAGTCTCAATAACACATACAATGTCTGTCTTGCCATTTTTTACAGGCATAGCTCGAAAGGTTAAATTTTTATTTATTATTTCAAAAAATTTCACTTAAAAAAATTAATAAAAAACAAGTGAAACCAGTAAGAAAGGACAAAGCCGGTCAGGATTTATTATATCACACACCACTTTGGGTGCTTATTATACCCTACACACTATACACTAAGGCTCCTAGAGTTTGTATCTCCCCCATATTTTAGCATACCGATAGTCATATCTCAACTAGCCGAGCCGATATAGACATGTTTGTCCGTCCGTCCGTCTGTCCATTATAATTTGTAAACCCGATACAGGCCACAGTTATGGGCCAATTTTGCATACAGGACGTGTTCTGGTCCTATAGTTTTTGGTAATGATCTGTTAATATTTAGGTTATGCAATGGATCGAATACTACCATTATGACCTGAACATTTTTGATGAAATCGGTCAATTTTTAGCGGGTCAAATGGAATGTGAAAAAATTATAAAATTTGTATTCTGTGACGTATAGAGGCCATTGTTGGGAAACTATACGAATAGTGTCAAATTTCATATTATTCCAGTAAAAAACGCAACCTCTTTGTTTTCTAAACCGTATACACCTTATCGAAATCCGTTTCGTAAATTGAAAAGTAGATGTGTAAAGAACAGTCTGTCTGTAAGCGTTTTGGCCAAAAAAATCATAATAAAACCAGTGAGCGGAGAAGTATAGTCGGACGGGGCCGACCATATGATACCCTACACAACTACCACGGAACTCTAACTTTTGCGTATGTTTATTTCGAGCCTGATCAATATTTCGTGATATTTGCACCCTCTTGACCGATTAGAGATCAACAGCACCTCTTCCTTACAAATACATATGTTCCGAATATCCCAATATTCTTTACAATTCTTGTCCAGATTCTCATTACTTGTCCAGATTCACTTCACCGTGTGTTGTGTTGTGATTTTCGGTTTTGTAGTCTATAGGTCGACTCGAAAAAATACAAAAAATTTAGTTTTGGGTCCACTTCATCCCAAATTGTTAATCTGATCATCACAGAAAAGTATAGGCGTTGTCCTTGACCATACCTGGATCCTCAAGGAAAATTTCAAAGCGATGAGCGCTATATTTCCCTCCTCTATTGTGGTAATATGTTACTAAATAATATATGAATACGTAAGCTCCTGAAAATATTTACGTGTAACTCCCACATCCGAGTACACACGACTCTATAATTGGTATCAATTTAAAGGTGAACCACTCCTCTTGGATATACTATCAACTTCTTGAGTCTTTATCCTTCAGGAGTAAATATATATGCCATAGAATACAATTTTTTCATTTTTCACACAAAAGTCAGGGTCCATTTGACCCGCTAAATATTGACCGATCTTTATAAAAACAGGCATGCTTATTCTTTGGCCCTATCCCCTTCTCCATGCAAAAATTCGCGATGTTTGGGCCATAATTGCGGCCTCTGGAGCGACCAGAAAAACCGACAAAAATTAAGTATTTGTTCCATTTCATCCCCTAAATATAAACCGATCTTTATCAAAAACAATAGGGGTCTTCATTGGCCAGAACCCATCCTACATGCAAAATTTCGTGAAGATTGGTCCATAACTGTGGCCTGTATCGTGTTTACAAATTATAATGGACAAACGGACAGACGGACGGACACACATGTCTAGATCGACTCAGCTAGTCGAGATATGACGATCGGTATACTTAAAGGTGGGTCTAGGACCAATATTTCGCGGTGTTACAAACTCTTGGGGCTGCACAAAGCTATAATACCCTGACAACATAGTTGTGTAGGGTATAAAAATCGATGATAGGGATTTTGAGGAAAATAAATTGGTACTACCATACATACATTTTATCTAAACACTGCACAAATCAGGTCTATAGGTCCACCCGTTCTGGTACTCCCTCACACAGTCCCAACAATACGATATTTCCACATCGTATTATTTTAGTCCCACCAATATTAAATGCAAGGATGTGTTAAATCGGTATACTCCTTCAGGAATCTCCCCTGAAGTGGTACCCATTTAACAAAACAAATTTATTTAATATGATGTATCAGATTGGATCTAAACGCCTATCGAGTCTAGAAATGAAGATGACCATAGTGCTTCAGAAGTGGAGTTATGCATATGAATCCGAAACAAAACATCATTTGACCATGGAAGGAACAAATCGTTGTTTGAACATGGTAAGGCGGACAATTTTAAGTATCACCCCCTAATTTGATTGTGGAAAGTCTTCGGAAGAATCAATGCACACCATGATAATGCGAGCTCTCACAAAACGGTTAAAAGACGCGCCTCCTTGACCTGCTAAAACGACCGCCGTCATATTTCCTCACATAAAAACCAGTAAGGAAAGTAGTAAAGTCGGGCTGGGCCGACTATATGATACCCTTCACTACACACATCTTTCTAGACTTAATTCAGTACCCTATGCCAAATTTTGTGCTAATCGAAGGATATATATAGGGACATTGGTGCATCATTTACATAAAATCGGACGAAAATATATGGGAGCTAAATCTGAACACATTTTCTCAAAATTGAACACATTATGCCAAATTTCGCGCAAATCGAAGTATATATAGAGACTTTGGTACACCATTTACCTTAAATCGGACGAATATATATGTGGGAACTACATTCAAATGTGAACCGATTTTCAGGAAACTTGACACACATCATTCTAGACCTAATTCATTACGCTGTGAAAAATTTTTTGCAAATCGAAAGATATATAGCGACTTTGGTACAACTTTTACCCTTAATCGGACGAAAATATATATGGGAGCTATATCCAAATCTGAACCGATTTTCAGGAAACTTGGCACACATCTTCTAGACCTAATTCATTACGCTGTACCAAATTTCGTGCAAATCGAAAGATATATAGGGACCGTTTACATTAAATCGGTTAAATATATATATGGGAGCTATATCTAAATCTGAACCGATTTTTCCCAATTTCAATAGGGTTTGTCCTTGAACCAAAAAAGTGACCTATGCCAAATTTCATCCAATTCGGATCATAAATGCGACCTGTACTTTGTTTACAATATAACATAAATAGACGGACGGACAGACAGACGGACATCTGTAAATCGACTCAGAAAATGATTCTATGCATATTCTCAAAAGGAACCATGTGTCTATCTCGTTTCCTTTTGCCTGTTACAAACATATGAATAAAGACCATGTACCACAGAGTGGTGAAGGGTACAAAAACAAGTCAGAACCACTTTCAATTCGGGGGTGTGGAACTTTTTATTACGAAAAATTACGTGTGAAAAATGCGTCTAAATCGGACAAATATTGGCAGTATGGAGCTCCATTTACATAAAATCGGACGAAACTATACATGGGAGCTATATGCAAATCTGAACCGAGTTTCTCCAATTTCAACAGGGTTTGTCCTTGGGCCAAATAAATGACCTGTTCCAAATGTCATAGGGAACATACAAAAAAGTGGATCCATACCGACAATTTTATCGAGCGATTTTTGTAAACCATAATACAAATTTTCACAAATTTTTAATGGAGATTTTTTCCTAAAATCTCAATATATTGATAACGCAAGGCTGGGTTGAACATGTGTATGAAATCCTCAAAATATTCCAATTTAGAGGACTATGTTATATGAGGCTCTATCTAAAGTGGGGCCAATATTGATTACATAGTGTATATAATAGCGAGTATTTGTAGTTATTATATGAAAGGACATGTGCTTTATTAAGGGTCGTTATAACTTAATCCCGAACATAATAATTTAGTTCTGTATCTCAATACCTTCCTTCATGACTAAATATTAAAAATTCCGAAAATCGAAAGACAATCATGGTCGCTACTCCTAAATGCGGGTCGATATATTTCCTTGTCGAACCTGAATACCTACTTTTTTATCTCGATATCCTCCGAAGGTAAAATGATAACAAAAGATGGCCAAATCGTCTTAAAATTCCATGCTTTTTATAGTATAAACTGACAATTTCCTGTACAGAACATCCTCCATACTCCGGTGGAATACGCATATATGAGGACAACCCCAACAAACGGTACAAACCAAGTAAATATCTATACTAATAAATAGTAAAGTGATTTAACAATCTGACTGATTTAACAATCTAAAATCTTGAAATTTTGGGCGAGGGTCACTCGTGGTCCAAAGGTGACAGATAAGGCTGGGTTTTTGGAAATGCGTACTAGAACGGTACGAAAAGTACTAAAAAGTACTAAATATGATACCATTTGTATTTGGCGAACCGGTAGAACTATAACTCTGAAATTTGGATTGGTTGTCGATGATGGAGTGTAGGATAGGTGTAGCAAAGGGTTTTTGGAAATTCGAACTATAACTATCCCAAAAATTACTAAAATGTACTTAATTTGGTACAAATTCGTAGCATGTGAATGGATAGAGCTAAAAACTTGAAATGTGGAATGCGAATTAGGATTGAGATGTAGAGTCTATTTAAGGTGATGTACGAAAATTACTATTTGGTACTATATTTGGTACAAATTTAATCTATAGTAATAAAAGAGTAAAGTGATTGACTGACTGATTTAACGATTCATCAACGCCCAGAAGAAACAGCTAAAGCTAGAATCCTAAAATTTTAGGTGAGTGTCACTCTTGGTCCAAATGCTACAGATAAGGCTGGGTTTTTGAAAATTCGTACTAGAACGGTACGAAAAGTACTAAAAAGTATTTGGCGAACCAGTAGAGCTATAACTCTGAAATTTGGATTGGTGGTCGCTGATGGAGTGTAGGAAATGGTTTTGGAAATTCGAACTATAACTATCCGAAAAGTACTAAAATGTACTTAATTTGGTACAAATTCGTAGCATGTGAATGGATAGAGCTAAAAACTTGAAATGTGGAATGCGAATTAGGATTGAGATGTAGAGTCTATTTAAGATGATGGTTTTGAAAGCGTGTACTCATGTGTACGAAAATTACTATTTGGTACTATATTTGGTACAAATTTAATCTATAGTAATAAAAGAGTAATGTGATTGACTGACTGACTGAATTAACGATTCATCAACGCAAAGACGTAACGGCTAAAGCTAAAATCTTGAAATTTTAGGTGAGTGTCACTCTTGGTACAAATGTGACAGATAAAGCTGGGTTTTTGGAAATTCGTACTAGAACGGTACGAAAAGTACTAAAAAGTATTTGGCGAACAAGTAGAGCTATAACTCTGAAATTTGGATTGAGGGGCACTGATGGAGTGTAGAATAGATGTAGCAAAGGACTTTTTGGAAATTCGAACTATAAGTATCCAAAAAGTACTGAAATGTACTAAATTTGGTACAATTTCGTAGCATTTGAATGGATTGAGCTAAAAACTTGATATTTGGAATGCAAATTAAGGTTGAGAAGTATGGTCAATATGAGGAGAGTTTGGAAAGCGTTTACTCATGTGTACGGTAATATATTTGGTACAAATTTGATTTGGATGTACAAATCGAGATGGAATTGAAAGTAAGAATACCGTCGGAGTGTAGGATAGGGATATGTACGTAGTTTTGGAAATTTCTTTCTTTTTCTGAAACTTTTTTTGGAAATTTTTTCTTATGTGTACGAAAAGTACTAAATCGTACTATAATTGGTAAATTTGGATTTGGGTCAGGATTCAGTTTAACAAATTAATACTTATGGGTACTAAATGCTACTAAATTTGGTACAATTTTATTTTAGGTGAACCAATAGAGCTAAGAAGTGGGTTCTGGAAATTCGTACTACTTTGTTCTAAATTTGGTACAATTTGAATTGTGGGTGAACCGATAGATTTAGAATCCTAAAACTTGGATTTGGGATCACTGTGGGGTGTTGGTTTGGGGTAAGAAGGAGGTTTTGGAAATTCGTACTACTGTGTACTAAAGTTGGTACAATTTAAATTGTGGGTGAACCAATAGAGTTGGAATCCTGAAACTTGGATTTAGAATCACTATGGAAGTGTAGGATTGGGTATATAGGAAGTTTTGGAATTGGTACTACTGTGTACAAAATTTGGTACAATTTGAATTGTGGGTGAACCTATGAAGTTGGAATCCTGAAACTTTGGTTTAGAATCACTGTCGGTGTGTAGGATTGGGTTATTTAGAAAGTTTTGGATAATCGTAATACTGTGTACTAAATTTGGCACAATTTAAATTGTGGGTGAACCAATATAGTTGGAATCCTGAAATTTGAATTTGGAATCATTGTGGGGGTGTAGTATCGGGATATGCATGAAGTTTTGTTGGATGGCTGAGCAGGGTACTTATGGAAATAATGTGTGCTAAATGGAAAATTTAGATTTGGGTGAACCTTTAGAGCTCGAATCATGAAATTTGGTACTAAATGGTACTCAAATTTAATTTATGGTCGATATTAATGTGTGAATTGGTTTTCTGACATATGCAGTTTGCTGTGAAAATAAAATAATATGTTAATACATGTTTAAATATTTCCTACATTCGCTAACGAAGTTACGGGCATATGCTAGTTTTAATATAAAAAGGGGGGTTACATGGGGACTCCAAAAGGGGGCAAATGTTAATAATTTTTTGAAGGGGATTTGTTAACAAATAAGAATACAAAATACCAAATTACAGCGGAATCGGTTGAAAAAATCCCGAAAATTTGGGGGTTCCGTTATATGAGGGCTAAATTAAAAAATGCGAACAATATTTTTTAATTTGTTTGCAGGAAGATTTGGCACCCAATTGAAACCAAACTTACCAAATTACAAACATGTCTGTAGAAAAACGTGCACAATATCCCCATAATATCGAAATTTGGGGCCACATTTATATGAGTGCTACAAGAGAATATGGACAGATTTTGATAATTTTTAGCATGGAGATTTGGCACTCAATATGAACCCAGTGTGTCAAATTGCAGCGAATTTGGTTGAAAAACGCACTCAAAACTCCAAAATACCGAAAATTGCGGGTACCCTTATATGGGAGCTATACTTAAACGTGGACCTATATAGTCCATTGCCGAACTTGAACTACCTGCAGACAAAAGACAACTCTATGCAAATTTTGGCCATCTATCTCAATTCGTTTAAAGGCTAGAGTGATTGCAACAAACAGACGGCCATATTTAAATCATCATAACATTTTGCGCTGACCAAGAATATACAATATATACCATATAGGTCGGAAATGATTATTTCGATAAGTTAGAAACAGAATGACAAAATAAATATATCCCCCCATACTATGGTGGAGGGTATAACAAAGATAAATAATTTTTCAGGTGAATGCACTCATTATTAATTCATAGTTAATTTGAAGACCTTCAATTCCATAATTCTCAATAACTTTATGGAAACAGCTTTAAAATTAATTTTTAACTATAATTTAAAGAATATTTGAAAATATTCCAAACTTTGATGATTTACTTGCCAAAAAACTTGTTTGAATGTTGATTAATTTATTTCGTTTTAATAGTGCGTTCACTCTAACCAAATTAGTTGACATAGCCACCTGTAGAGTGAGTATCTTCAAACAAAAACAACAAATACCTCTGCACTAGATTCTGCCAACAACAAACAACCCGTGGTGCATTTGTTATGTATTCAAACATTTCTTTCCTGTTCGCAAAAAAAAAAAACAAAAATTATAGGACTTGATGTTGGACAAACAAGTTCAACTTTAAGCAAATTTGAAATAAATGCATTTTGTTGTTGTTATTAGAAATACTCGTTATGCAGCCATGAAAATAAATGCGAAATTTTAAATTTCACTTCAATGCAATTTGCAGACTGTTCGCTATGGATTGAAAATGTAGATGCATAAAAACTACACACTTTCTATATTAAAGGGGATAGTTTAGGAAAAAGATATAATTTATAATTATAAAAAATAATTTTTCTAAGCTTTTATAAGGCGTGGAATTTTATAATGAAAAGGTTTTCAAATATCTAATAAGGCGTGGATTTTTACTACAACTATGTTGTCAGGCTATTATAGCCTTGTGCAGCCCCAACAGTTTGTAACGCCGCGAAATATTGGTCCTAGACCCACCTTTAAGTATACCGGCCCAATGAAGAACTCTTTTGTTTTTGGTAAAGATCGGTTAATATTTAAGGGGACCCCCCATTCTCGGGGTCAAAAATTTTGTTGATATAATTCGAATCTACACTAATTAAAGAATGTCCCTACAAAATTTCAGATGAAAATCTCAGCATCAAGAGACGGCTGAAGGGCTTCTTAAACTTTCACTGTGAGTGTATAGCTATCGTATGAACTAGGATAAAGCCAATCGGTGAAGATCTTCCTTATGTTTTAACCCGGGTTTTTTTAAAAAGTCGGCGATTTTCTTCCCTTAAGGGAAGAAATGGATCAAATACTTAATTTTTGTCGGTTTTTCTGGTCGCTCCAGAGGCCGCAGTTATGGTCCGAACATCGTGAAATTTTACATGGAGAAGAGGATCGTGCCAAAGAATTAGCATGCCTGTTTTGATAAAAATCGGTCAATATTTATTTTGTGTGTAAATTACAAAATTTTTATCCCGATAAGTTGATAGTATATCCAAGAGAATTTATTGACCTGTATGTACTATGATGTGGGAGTTATACGTAATTAGTTAAAGGTGACTATGTGCATAGTATTACTATTACTCCATTAGAGGACGGATATGTCACGCTGATAGCTTTGAAATTGTACATGGACATAGGCGTTGTCAAGTTTTCGGTGAAGTTGAGATTTCATTCAGGGGGTGTAATGAACCGAAAACTTTAATTTTGTCAGATTTTCTAGTCGCTCTAAAGGCAATTATTATATGTAGAACATCACATATTTTACAAGGTGAAGGGGATCTGACCAAATACTTAGAGCGGCTGTTTAGATGATGATCGGTCAATATTCCGAGGGTCAAATCAACCAAAACCTAAAGAGACATTTTTTTTATTTTACGGCGTAAAAATTCACTTCAAGAAAACAAAATTGGAAAATATGCCAGGGTTAGAAAGTGAAGTTGTTGATCTATAATCGGTAAAAAGGGTGCAAATATCTCGAAATATTGCCCAGGCTCAGAATATAGAACCGCAGAAAGTTTGATTTTCGTGGTAGTTGTGTAGGATATCATATGGTCGGCCCCATCCGACCATACTGCTCCGCTCACTGGTTTAAAGAATATTTTTTCAAGGCTCTTATAAGGCGTGGATTTTTTAATGAATATTTTTTCAGGGCTCTTATAAGGCGTGGATTTTTTAATGAATATTTTTTCAGGGCTCTTATAAGGGGAGGCTTTTTTAATGAATATTTTTTCAGGGCTTTTATAAGGCTTGGATTTTTTAAATAATTTTTTTAAGGCTTGGATTTTTTAAAGAATATATTTTTTCAAAGGCCAACACAGGCAATATCGACAAAAATATTTATTAGGGTTGTTATCTACTCAGCCTGAATCTAAGTTCTAATATTTACCAAATATTAATTTACTACCCTCGCCTGGGACAAGATAAATGCGATGAGTAAACAAACCAGAAAAAATAAGATAATGAATGGCTGAATGAAGAGTATTTCAAAGATAAAATCGTGTTGTTCGGAACAAATGCCCTAACAAATGCAGCCATTACCTACAATGCCGATCCAGTATGTAAACTAGAACTACAACCTCAACATCATCTTCAAAAAGGGGAATGCGTAGAAGGGGAGGAGAGTTTTTATAAGGTGAAGAATAAAAAATCAAGAATTATTCTTTGTTATTGAGGAAGAGGCTGGTCGTTCATATGGGATGAAAAGAAAATTGAATGAGTGCTACACTCACACACACTCATTCTCAAATACATATAAATATATTTACGTTGTACTCCCCAAAGTACCAAAAAGACCCCAAAATAGTGAACTGCGTAAATTTTACAGAGTAAAAGTACGGAAAGGAAATGTTGGGCGATCCGCTGAGTGTTGCGCATTAAAACACCAACAACAACTACAGCTATGACGTCGATTATAAAGTTCTACAATAGTGAGTCCTAATATTGTTGTTGTATTTTAGTCGACTGCGTTGCCATCTTGGATTTTTTTATTCTGGGTATTTTCTAGGTACAAAATACCCAAAAAAATCAATATTGTTAAAGCAAACATCTTTAGAACATCCACTCCTGCAGAGGCCTTAAAAAAAATATTCTTCAAAAAAATCCACGCCTCATATAGGTCTTGAAAAATATTCCTTAAAAAATCCACACCTTGTTTAGGCCTTGTAAAAACATTCTTTAGAAAACCCACGCTTCATACAGGTCTTGAACAAATATTCTTCAAAAAACCTACGCTTCATACAGGTCTTGAACAAATATTCTTCAAAAAACCCACGCCTCATATAGGTCTTGAAAAAATATTCTTTAATAAATCCACGCCTTATGAGGCCATGAAAAAATATTCTTTAATAAATCCACGCCTTATGAGGCCTTGAAAAAATATTCTTTAAAAAATCCACGCCTTATGAGGCCTTGAAAAAATATTCTTTAAAAAATCCACGCCTCATATAGGTCTTGAAAAAATATTCATTTAAAAAATCCACGCCTTGTTTAGGCCTTGAAAAAATATTCTTTAGAAAATCCACGTCTTCTGAGTCCCTGAAAACATATTCTTTAGAAAATCCACGCCTTCTGAGTCCCTGAAAAAATATTCTTTAGAAAATCCATGTCTTCTGAGTCCCTGAAAAAATATTCTGTAGAAAATCCACGCCTTCTGAGTCCCTGAAGTATATTCTCTCACAAAAATATTCTTTAAAAAAAATCCACGTTTTTGAGGCCTTAAAAATATTCCTTAAAAAATCCACGCATTTTTTGAGACCTTAAAAAATATTCTTTAAAAGAATCCACACCTTCTGGTCTATAAATCTGTCCATATTAATTTCTAAAATCCGACCATTTCCTCGTTTGGTCGCTTATCCCCAAACTGGTTACCCCCCATTCACATAGCTCTCCACGAAAAGAGTGTGTGAACTTTTTTGATTGTGTGTGAGTTCATACCAGTGTGCGCGACGTCGTCCAACCAGACAATGTCGCGAGCTGTTTGTTGCCTATGAATGCTGATAATTTTCCTCAGTACAAATTTGTGTGTCGTCGTTGCAACAAGTTGCAGATCGAAACGGGTTTGTGGCACCCAAGCGAACGAAGAAAATTTCATGGCGGTCGCGCTCTCGTGGAAATGAAAATCAAAACAAAGAAAAAAGAAAAACAATAATGCCGTGTAAAAGTTTCCCCAAAACGTAAACACCAAAAGAAAGCGAAGAAAATATTTTTCAAAACTAAATTTCAGTACAGATAAGCCACAACTACAACAGCAACAAACAGCTACATTTTATTTAGACTACTATTTTAGGGCTTTGAACTTGGTGACAGCTTTTCTCCATTTCGAGGTGATTTGTAGTGGTTTTCACTGTCTGATTCATTTTTCATTCGGTCGGTCCATAAAGATCGATCGGTCGCCACTGCATTGAAAACATGCCATTTACTCGGGGGCTGAATTGATTATGATTATTGTGACGATGATGATGAATAGAAATTTTCATTATTAATATTGAAGTGTGAATTGTTCATAATGAAATTGTGTGCATTGAGTGAAATTTCAACAATAACAACAACAAAGTAAACATTTAATCAGTTTTCCGCATTAGAACTGTAAAAAGAATGGAATAAAAAAATTATAGAGGAATAATTTAAAAGTAAAAGTGTTGAAGGGTGTGATTTATTTCCCTATTAGTGGTCCTTCGACTTGAACATCGCATTAAAAATTCATATTTATGAAGGGTTATCGGATCTATTTGGAGTTTTTGAGAGTATATTTTTAAAGATTTTTCAGACCATTAAAGAAAAAAATTCCAAAAATAACAGATCAATAAGGGCGGACTTCTTAGGGAAGATTTTTTTTTTAAATAACAGCCCAATAGGCTTGGATTTTTTAAAAAAAACCTTTGGATTTTTAAAGAAGAATTTTTCAAAAATTAACAGAACCTATAGGCGTGGATGTTTTAAAGATTCTTTATTCAAGATTTTGTAGACCTATAAGCTTGAATTATTTTTTGAAGATTTTGCAGATCTATAGGCGTGGATTTTTTAAAGAATAATTTCGAAAGATTTAGTGGAACTATAGGCGTGGATTTTTTAAAGAATAATTTCGAAAGATTTAGTGGAACTATAGGCGTGGATTTTTTAAAGAATAATTTCGAAAAATTTAGTGGAACTATAGGCGTGGATTCTTTAAAGAAAAATAATTTGAAAAATTTAGTGGAACTATAGGCGTGGATTCTTTAAAGAAAAATAATTTCGAAAGATTTAGTGGAACTATAGGCGTGGATTTTTTAAAGAATAATTTCGAAAGATTTAGTGGAACTATAGGCGTGGATTTTTAAAGAATAATTTCGATTCGATTTCATCCTAACTTCTCATATCGTAATATTTCTTTTAACCCTTTCAGTGTTTTTGTCGAATATATTCGACATTTAAAAATTCTCTCTTTCTTTGTGATTTATCGGTTATCCTATGTAACGTTAACATGGATGTTTTTGTTTTTGCTGAAAAACAGACGAAAGTGTCCTAGGGATAAAATGAAAATTGCCTTTTTTTCTAAACTCTATGCCTTTATATGATTTTAGGTACAAAATTTTAGATTTTTATTCCGATAAAAATTTTATTTGACACTGAAAGGGTTAAGCTTCAAGTTCGTAAATGGCGAATATCTGTCTACTCCTTCTGGCAACTCCCACACAAAATTGTCAAAATTTCGTTGAAAATTAATTTTGTAATATCATGCGAATGTACACTCGGATTTCCAAATTTGTGCAAACCCTATTAACTTTACCCTGCCTAGATGATGTGTGAAGAAGCTCGATGTTTGGGCTCCACACCAATTAACAGGAAAAATAGGATGGATTGAATTTCCCTCTGCGAAGCCTTGGCCAAACGGCCATTTCTTAAACGGATGGTGACTGGAGATGAGAAATGGATCATATACGAAAACTTGGGCATCGTTTTCGTATATGATCCATCATGACTAACGGCCGGAAAGTTCTGGTATGCATTTGGTGGGATTGGAAGGGGATTATTTATTATGAGTTGCTTCCATATGCTCAAACGCTAAATTCTGATCTCTACTGTCAACAACTGGACCGTTTGAATTTAGCAATTGACCTGAAACGGCCAGAATTGGTCAACAGGAGAGGTGTCGTGTTCCACCAGGACAACGCTAGGCCACACACACACATCTACAATATTTATAAATTCAATATTAGGCTGATTGTATGTCCGATTTGATACAAACTTTGCAGATCGTAATATTAGGTTGGGGAAAAAGAAATTCTTTAGGCCGGTCGTCGAAAATATCGATAATACCGAAGTTGACCGACATTTTAGCAGTCGTAACATAGCACAGGAGCTTAAAATCGACTATAAAGCTGGATTCAAAAAGAAGCTCGATGTTTGGGCGCCATACCAATTAACAGGAAAAATAAGATGGATTGAATTTCCCTCTGCGAAGCCTTGGCCAAACGGAATGAGATATACCCATTTCTTAAACGGATGGTGACTGGAGATGAGAAATGGATCATATACGAAAACGATGCCCAAATCATGACTAACGGCCGGAAAGTTCTGGTATGCATTTGGTGGGACTGGAAGGGGATTATTTATTATGAGTTGCTTCCATATGCTCAAACGCTAAATTCTGATCTCTACTATCAACAACTGGACCGTTTAAATATAGCAATTGACCTGAAACGGCCAGAATTGGTAAACAGGAGAGGTGTCGTGTTCCACCAGGACAACGCTAGGCCACACACACACACATCTACAGTGACTCGGCAACAAATCATACAACAAAACGGTGCATATTTGGTCCAAATCAGACATTCCGAAGCACGTTAAATGAAGTCCTAGTGTTCATATAAAAATAATGGATTTCTTTTTCCCCAACCTAATATTTCTTTCAAACTCAAATAAAGTTCGAAGATGGGAAAAATCGTGTAACTCATTCTGGCACCTCACACACAAAACTGTCAACATTGTTCAGAAAATGCATTTTATAATATCATTAAATTCTAAGACGGGGTCTATAGGGCATCAACCTCTCCAAAGATGGTGAACTCTTTGAAAAAAATCAGTAGATTTCGGTGCATAGGCTGAACGTATATATCTGAGGGCAACACCCACTCTAAATCTTTCTTAATAAAAATTACCCAATTCGGTCTATGCTCAGGTATAGTTTTTTTATATTTTGAGTTCTCATTGGGTGGCAAAATCTTCCTACCAAAATTATAAATATGGGTCTGTTTATGTATTTTGATTGTGGATGATCACAATGATATTGTGATGGCCCTAAGCCAAAATAAGTGTCTATATTTTAACATTACAATATGGATATGGCTAGCACAGAACACTTTCAATAAAAGTCCATATCATTTCCGTTATGTTCAAGGTCCTGGCCGAATTTTTGCAACCTAAGTATCTGTAATTGGGTATTTCGTTTTCACCTGAAACAAATTTAGTTACCTACTTTGAATGACCATTGATGGAGGAGGGTCTAAAAATGTTGATCTGGACGAACTTAGAGAAGTTTACAATTATACCCTTCACCTCTCTGTGGTACAGGGTATTATGTCATTGTGCATATGTTTGTAACTGGCAAAAGGAAACGCGATAGACACATGGTTCCATTTGAGAATATGCATTGAATCACTTTCAGAGTCGATTTATGCATGTCCGTCCGTCCTCTGTCTGTCCATGTTAAATTGTAAACAAAGTACAGGTCGCATTTATGATACTAATTGAATGAAATTTGGCACAGGTTACTTATTTGGCCAAAGGACGAACCCTATTGAAATTGGGAAAAATCGGTTAAGATTTAGATATAGCTCCTATATATATTTGCGTCCTATTTAATGTAAATGGTGCACCAAAGTCCCTATATATCTTTCAATTTGCACGAAATTTGGCATAGCGCACTGAAATAGGTCTAGAATGATGTGTGCCAAGTTTCGTGAAATCGGTTCAGATATAGATATATCTCCCATATATATTATCGTCCGATTTAAGGTAAATTGGGTACCAAAGTCCCTATATATCTTCTGAATTTTCTGAAGTCACTATAGTCTTTCGTGTGTCAAGTTTTCTTGAAATCGGTTCAGATTTCCATATAGCGCCTATATATACTTTCGTCCGATTTTAAGTATATGGTGCACTAAAGACCCATAGGTAGGCCAATTGACACAACGTACTAAAATTAATATAAATTAATCTCTGTCAAGCTTCTTTGAAATTGGTTCAGATTTAGATATAGCATAGCTTCCACATATAATTTTCCTTCGAAAAGGCGACGTCTGTTAGGACACATATGTACAATATACTCAAAGTGGTGAAGGGTATCATATAGTCGGCCCATTCCGACTGGTTTTTAAAGATAATTCCTTCATTAGGTTTAGATTTTTTAACACTATCAAGATATACTGGTCTACTCATGGATAGGACTATTAAAAATGCCAAATAATATTTTTCATGAAGGTCTTATGGTCTCCTACAAGAATTGTATTGTATGGATTGTAAGAAGAAATATTGATGTCTATATCATAAGTCCTCTCGATCTTCTATGAGAAATATTTCGGTCAGTGTGTATGGGAACAAAATTCGTCCCATTTTCATAATATGTGACATTGTCTGATCTATAAAATCTGTAAAAATATCACCTCATATCTCAGTACTTTCCCCACTTCGTAACGCATTCACACCGATGTCCCATAAAACAATGATTTTCCCCTTTCTTCGGGACAATTGTTTTTTTATTTATCATACTCCACACTCGTCCGTATATTGTCCAATGTTAATTATTTATTTATTCGAAATGTATTTATTTACTGCCAGTACTGAGTGTTTCCATTGTTTATTGGTGAGCTGTTGCCGCTGCTGCTGCGATTGAAGAAAATAAACGCACTAAAACACAACATACACGTCGTGACACACAAATGAACGAACGAACCAACGACGGAACAAACGAACTTCTGGCATAATTAAATTAAATCAATGACCCCGTGTAGAGCTACTACTAGCTGGTTGCCAGTCAACCAGTCCGCCAGTCAGCCACCGAGACTATGTTCTGTGTGCGAGTGTGTGGTTGGTGTTGCACTAAGTTGTGGTTTCCCCCGTAGTTAATACCGTTCGACAGCTAGAATTCAAAATCAACATGGAAATACAATACATATATTACAACAAAAAATCATGAATTACAACAACGTTCCGCTTAGCCTTTTGTTTTTGTGTTTTTTCTTTACTTTTTGGAGTCGCAACATTGAGTGACTTCTTGTCTGAGTAACGTCTCTCTATATACGGCTGTAGTTCATAGTTGTGTACATAGTTTTTGTTTTTTTGTGTGGGGACTTCATAAAACACCGGTACCGGTTTTAAATTGAGATGTCCAACCTTTGATACGATGAGGTAGACATTTGTTGCTTAAGATTTTTTTTTTATTTTTCATGCCTATTTGTAGAGCCTGAGAAAATATTTTTAAAAAATCCACGCCTCATTGTAGAGCCCGAGAAAACATTTGTAAACCAGTAAGGAAAGTAATAGAGTCGGACGGGGCCAACTATATGTTACCCTTCACCACTTTGGGTATATTCAACAAATGAATGCTAATAGACGTCGCAATTTTGAATGACCATTAACATGAAACATGGGTCCATTACATGCCATTCTGCAACCTATACTAAATTTTTTATTTGGTCAGATATAGAGTTGCTTCTTACAATGGGACAAAATTATGTAAACCAATTTTAAGCAAATATCAATCCGGGTCTCTGATTGGATAAACATGAATAGTTTGGTGCCCCATTTACTAAAAATCGGACGAAAATTTACAATAAAAGATATATCGATACTTGTCACATGTTAAGAAACTTAGCACACATCATTCGAAATCGAAAGATATAAAGGGACTTTGGTACACCATTTACATTAAATCGGATGAAAATATATATGGGAGCTATATCTAAATCTAGACTGATTTTCAGGAAACTTAACACACATCATTCTAGACATATTTCAGTACGCTGTGCCAAATATCGTGCAAATAAAAATATATATAGGGACTTTGGTACACCATTTACATTAAAACGGACGAAAATATATATGGGAGCTATATCTAAATCTGGACCGATTTTCAGGAAACTTAACACACATCATTCTAGACCTAATTCATTACCCTATGCCAAATTTCGTGCAAATTGAAAGATATATAGGGACTTTGGTGCACCATTTACACGAAATCGGACGAAAATATATATGGGAGCTATATCTAAATCTGGACCGATTTTCAAGAAACTTAACACACATCATTCTAGACATATTTCAGTACGCTGTGCCAAATATCGTGCAAATAAAAATATATATAGGGATTTGGTACACCATTTACATTAAATCAGACGAAAATATATACAGGGCCTAAATCTAAATCTGGACCGATTTTCAAGAAACTTAACACAGATCATTCTAGACCTAATTCGTTACGTTATGCCAAATTTCGTGCAAATTGAAACATATATAGGGACTTTGGTACACCATTTACATTAAATCGGACGAACATATATATGGGAGCTATATCTAAATTTGGACCGATTTTCTTGAAACTTAGCACACTTCGTTCTTGACATAATTCAGTACGCTGTGTCAAATTTCGTGCAAATCGAATGATATATAGGGACATTTGTGCACCATTTACTGAAAATCGGACGAAGCTATATATGGGAGCTATATCTAAATCTGAACCGATTTTCACGAAATTTTACACACATCTCTCTAGACTTAATTTAGTACGATATGCCAAATTTGGTACAAATCGAAAGATATATAGGTACTTTGGTGCACCATTTACCTTAAATCGGACGATAAAAAATATGGGAGCTATATCTAAAACTGAACCCCAATTTCAATAGGGTTCGTCCTTGGGCCAAATAGATGAGCTTTGCCAAATTTCATCCAATTCGTATAATAACTGCCACCTGTACTTTGTTTACAATTTCACATGGACAGAAGGACATGCATAAATCGACTCAGAAAGTGATTCTATGCATATTCACAAAAGGAACCAAGGGTCCATCTCGTTTCCTTTTGCCTATTACAAACATATGCACAAAGACATAATACCCTGTACCACAGTGTGGTGAAGGGTATAAAAATACAAGCCTCATTCGAGTCCAGCAAAAAATATTTTTAAAAAATGCACGCTTTTTGGAGAGCCCGGAGAAAATATTTTAATTAAGCCACGCTTATTGATAGTCCTTGAAAAAATGTCATAGACGTTTGTTAATAATAGAAACATCTTATTGTAAATTGCATTGCAATTAGATTCTAAATTTAATTTCAATATTTGTCCAGAATATTATTTTTATTGTTTTACTGGAGCCACTGCTCCTCATGATATACAATAAACGTGTTTTTATACCCTTCGCCATGGAGGGTATATTAATTTTGTTATTCCGTTTGTAACTCATCGAAATATTCATTTCCGACCCATATATTATTGATTAGAGTAAAATTTTATGACGATATAGCCATGTCCGTCCGTCTGTTGTAATCACGCTATCTTCAGAAGGAATTGCGATATTGAGGTGCTGAAATTTTGCATAGGTTTCATTTCACCTGCGGAGGATATCGAGATAAAAAAACTAGAACATAAGGTTCGATAATGAACTATGTATGAACTATAGCCCGGATTTAGGCCTAGTCCTAGCCCCTGTGTGTGAGATACCAGAAGGAGTGGGTCGATATTCTCCATCTTCGAACTTGAACTAAATTTGGATGAAATAATAAGATGGCCAATGTTTGGATGAAATTCAAATTTTCTGAAACGAGTTGCGTCCAAAGAAACATGGGGTCTAGAACCAATATTTCGATAAGGCACATTTTCACCGTGTATACACTTTGATACACTCTCGTTAGCCATAAGACATACCTTCAGCCTTAAGGCCTTATCCATTAAAAATTTCTGAAATTTGTATTATAGTTTACATAATCGGTTTGTAGAAATGTCGGTATAGATCCACTTTTTTGTATGTTCCCTATCTTTTCATTTCAATTATCTGTCAGTATATCTATGGCGGAGGGTATACAAAGTTCGGTCGGCCGAACTTAACGCTTTTTCACTTGTTTTGTGATGTGAATCAAATCCATACTTCATTGTAGGTAAATGACTGTTACGCAAAATTTCTTCTAAAGCCGTTAAAAAAAATAATGGCAATTAAATAATTAAAATAATAACAACAAACATGTGCACATGTGGCCAATGACCGAGGTGTGTTATTGTTTGGGCCCAGCACATGTTAGAATGTTTTGTTTTTATATTCCTAGTTAAATTGACATTTCAAATTAAATAAAAAATAACTCATATTTATTTAACAAAAAAATATATAGAAGTTCATTGCACTTTTTATTGACAGTTGGCAAAAAATAATTCCTATTTAATTTTTAATATTTTTTAGCAGTCATCGATGAGTCTATGTCCCCCTTCTTGATATTATCTAGTGAAATTATTCAAATCCTCTATTAATTTTTAATTTTTAAGGTTTTTTACCCTTAAAAAATTAATCCACAATTCCCCACTTCACCCATGTAAAAAATCGACTTAATCCCTTTTACCTCTCTAACGGCTACTAATCCACAAAAAATAAATCGTACCCAGAAACTAAAGACCAGAGAAATTATTCATTGTTGAAAATTGTGTGTGTCCAATTGCGATCGTGACCGCAAAAATAAAAACAAAAATTAAAGTCCGTATATAAAATTTATTAGTTTATTTCAAATCTGTGTTTTTTTATTATGACTGACTATCACCAATGTGAAAAAAGTGAATTTCAATTGTGTTTTTTCGATTAAACAACAAAAAAACTAAAATTAAAAAGTTCACAATTTGCTGACCACTGGACTTGGTTTGGTGGCTGATATCGCCCGCAATGATTCGGAATACCAAAAGGGTCTATTTAAAAAAATACAATGATAACATAGAACATTTTCTAAAATTATTCGACACTCTGGTTGTCAGGTTCTATCATCAGTACAAAATTAAATACATTGAAATGAAATTGAAATCAAGATCAAGGCTTTTCTTATGAATGGGATTTAATTTCTTTCTAAATAAGCCTGGATTTTTCTTTTTAAAAATATTTTTGTTAAAAATATTTTCTCAGGGCCTCTCCATTAAGGCGTGGATTTTTTAAAAATATTTTCTCAGGGTCTCTCCATAAAGCCGTGGATTTTTTAAAAATATTTTCTCAGGGGGTCTCCATTAAGGCGTGGATTTTTTAAAAATATTTTCTCAGGGGGTCTACATTAAGGCGTGGATTTTTTAAAAATATTTTCTCAGGGGGTCTCCATTAAGGCGTGGATTTTTAAAAATATTTTCTCAGGGTGTCCCCATTAAGGCGTGGATTTTTTTAAAAATATTTTCTCAGAGTGTCCCCATTAAGGCGTGGATTTTTTAAAAATATTTTCTCAGAGTGTCCCCATTAAGGCGTGGATTTTTTTAAAAATATTTTCTCAAGGTGTCACCATTAAGGCGTGGATTTTTTAAAAATATTTTTGAAATTCTTCAATAGTTTTAAAAATATATTCTCAGGGTGTCTCCATTAAGGCGTGGATTTTTTTAAAAATATTTTTGAAATTCTTCAATAGTTTTAAAAATATTTTCTCAGGGTGTCTCCATTAAGGCGTGGATTTTTTTAAAAATATTTTTGAAATTCTTCAATAGTTTTAAAAATATTTTCTCAGGGTGTCTCCATTAAGGCGTGGATTTTTTAAAAATATTTTTGAAATTCTTCAATAGTTTTAAAAATATTTTCTCAGGGTGTCTCCATTAAGGAGTGGATTTTTTTAAAAATATTTTCTCAGGGTGTCCCCATTAAGGCGTGGATTTTTTAAAAATATTTTCTCAGGGTGTCTCCATTAAGGCGTGGATTTTTTAAAAATATTTTCTCAGGGTGTCTCCATTAAGGCGTGGATTTTTTAAAAATATTTTCTCAGGGTGTCTCCATTAAGGCGTGGATTTTTTAAAAATATTTTCTCAGGGTGTCTCCATTAAGGCGTGGATTTTTTAAAAATATTTTCTCATCTTTCTCGCATTTATAATCCGATTTGGATGAAATTTAGCACAAGTCACTTATTTGGCCCAAAGACCCTATTGAATTTGGAGAATATATTTTTGTCCGATTTTAGGTAAATTGTGCACCAAGGTACCTGAAAATCATTCGATTTGTACGAATTTTGGCATAGCGTACTAAATTAAGTCTAGAATGACGTGTGCTAAGTTTCGCGAAAATCCGGTCTAGATTTAGATATAGCTCCCATATATAGTTTCGTCCGATTTAATGTAAATGGTGCACCAAAGTCCCTTTATATCTTCCGATTTGCGCGAAATTTTGCATAGTGTACCGAATTGAGTCTAGAATGACGTGTGTCAAGTTTCGTGAAATCGGTACAGGTTTAGATATAGCTCCCATACATATTTTCGTCCGATTTTATGTAAATGGTGCACAAAAGTCCCTATATATCTTTCGATTTGCACCAAATTTGGCACAACGTACAAAATTGAGCATAGAATAACGTACTTGCGTTATTTTTTAGAAGTACAGACATATAGCCTGTTTTTGTAAAATTCCAAACGAACGAATTGGAGTAACTTACGACCAAACCTTTATTTATGTTTATAAAGGTTTTCTGATTCAAAACAAAAATACATGACATATTTTTCAAAACCAAGGAGTTTGGTCGTAAGTCACTCGAATTCGTTCGTTTGGAATTTTACAAAAACAGGCTGATAGTCCAATGGATGTTCTATTGATATTTGTTTGAAGTCGATTTACATACTTTTGTACCATTGTAAAAAAGCAACGACATGACATTTAGATAAATATCACATATTTTAGTTAATTCATTTTAATGTTAATAGTCCTGTTTAATATACCCATAGTGGTGAAGATATCATATTGTCGGACTTTACTACATTCCTTACTGGTTTAAAAATATTTTCTCATGGTTTCCAATAAGGCGCGGATTTTTATACCCTACACAACTATGTTGTCAGGGTATTATGTTTCTTAAAATCGGTTGAGATATTGATATAGGTCTTATATGTATTTTCTGTTCATTTTAATTTGTAAACACTAGAGGCCACAGTTATGGACCAATCGTCACGAAATTTTGCATGTAGGAAGGGGTTTGGCCAATGAAGACCCCAATTGTTTTTGGTAAAGATCGGTTAGTATTTAGGGGATGAAATGGACTAAAAACTTTGTTTTTGTCTAATTTTCTGGTCGCTCCACATGCCTTAATTATGGCACAAACATCGCGAATTTTTACATGGAGAAGGGGATAAAGATGGGTCAATATTTAGGGGGTCAAATGGACCCTGACTTTTGTGTGAAAAATGACAAAACATATATTCTGGACAAGTAATTAGAAGGGCTGTACTTTTGAATTTTTACTGGTTTAAAAATATTTGCAGATCTCTAAAAAGGACAAGAGGATTTTTAAAAAAATATTTTTTTAATATTGCCCAAGTTCAGAATGTAATACCACCGAAAGTTTGATTTTCGTGGAAGTTGTGTATGGTCGGCCCCGACGGGGATTTTGTTAAGGTCTCCAATAAGGCGTGAATTTTTAAAGAAATATTTTTTATTAAGATCCTTCTGTATGAGTAAATGTTTTCCATTGAAAAAAAATCATCGATCACTAAGTTAAAAATTATTTAAAATATTTATTTTACAATTATAAAGTCATTACCATAAATCATTACAGAGATTGATTTGTAATTGTAAAAATAACAATTTCAGAAATAATAAACTTTTAGCACCAAATAAACCGTGTAAATAATGGCTGTATAATTGGAGAAAATGTTGACATTCCTGACAGCAGCCGTGGAACAGATGACGGCTAAATATATAGAACTATTCGACCGTGACAACTGATGGATTTTTTTATATTTTTAGAAAAACAAGCAACAATAATTATTAGAATTATACTCTGGTGCGTCATTTTTCGAATGTGTCAACTTTTAATATCAACAACAAAAAATGAGAATAATTGCGAACACAGCGAAACAATTTATTTGCCTCGTAAATTGACACGTACAAATGCCGGGTGCAATTCGATTAACAAAATAAAATGTGGACTAAAATAAAAAAAAAAATATATTTTTTTTTTATAAAAAATATTGAAACTTAAATATTATATAATTCGGAAATGAGATTTTACTGGTTTATTATTTGCCCTGCCAGATTTTAAAGATGATTGCGTGTATTACAGTTTTATTGAATAACTTACTTTGTAATTAATTTTTCAATTTTACATTGTTTTCGATATGTCAAGATTCGTATCACCAATCTATCATATAGGCTACGTCGTTACTTAAATGGGAATGTCATAGGTCCATCCTCTACAAGCCCTTTGTAATTTTCCTATTACATTGTACAGATCACGCTATCAAAAATTAGACTTTGCCGGATCATTTAGATGATGCGTACTTTTAATAAATACATTTTAGGTATCAAAGTTTATAAACAAAGTCAATCATCCGTTACAATATTAATGGGTTTTAGATGTCCGATTGTGTTTGCTAATTACATACATATATAAATGTCTGTCACAACGACATTTGTCAAATATAAAATAAAAATTAATGTAAACTTCCTACTTTTGAAATACGTGTCTGCATACAAATCAAAGGGAATAGATTGCTAGACTTTATTAGGGTGTAACGAATTTAAATATTTTTAAAAAATCCACGTCTTATTGGAGAGCTACAAAACAATTTGTAATCCTGTCAGGAAAGTTCAAAAGTCGGACGGGTCCGACTATATGATACCCTTCACCACTTTGGCTACATACTAGAGATGTTAATATATACAATATTCTGTAGATAGAACAGACATAACTCTTTGGAGGACCATTGAGGTGGTATCGGGCGAAATTAAATTTGCTATCTAGATAGATATTTGAACCAATTGAAACCAGTAAGGAAAGTAGTAAAGTCGGACGGTGCCTTCACCATTTTGGGTATATTCTACATATGCATCCGTACAATTGCATGTCAATGTTCCCTCGATGAAACATGTCTTTCTGCAACCTATGGTAAATTTAATTTCATTCGGGCAGATTTAGACCATTGGACAAATTTATAGAAAACGATTTATAGCAAAATTGATACACGCTATTGGTGTTAAAAATTTAATTTCAATGAGACACTCGTTAGAAATACATATGGAAGCTATGGCTGCATCCGCAACCAATTTCAATAAAATGCAATAACGTCATTTAAGTCTCAATTCGATACGTTGTGCACAAAATGTCGTGTTAATCGGACAAACATTAGGAGTTTGGTGCACCACTTATGTAAAATCGGACGAATATATATGTATATATGGGAGCTACATCAAAATCCGAACCGAATTTTCCGCAATTTGGCACTCATCATTCTAGACTTAATTCAGTACGCCATACCAAATTTCGTGCAAATCGAAGAATATATATGGACTTTGTTGCACTATTTACCTAAAATCGGACGAAAATATATATGGGATCGATATCTAAATCTGAACATATTTTCACGAAATTTAACACACATCGTTCCGGATTCACTTCAGTACGCCATACCAAATTTCGTGCAAATCGAAGTATATATAGGGACTTTGTTGCACTATTTACCTAAAATCGGACGAAAATATATATGGGAGCTATATCTAAATCTGAACAGTTTTTAACGATATTTAACACGAATCGTTCTAGACTTAATTCAGTACGCTATGCAAAATTTCGTCCAAATCGGAAAATATATAGGAACTTTGGTACACCATTTACATTAAATCGGGCGAAAATATATGTGGGAGCTATAGCTAAATCTGAACCGATTTTCCCGAAACTTACCACTCATTATTCTAGGCTTAATTCAGTACGCTATGCCAAATTTCGTGTAAATAGTAAGATATATAGAGACTTTGGTACACCATTTACCTTAAATCGGACGAAAATGTATATGAAAGCTATATCTACATCTGAACCGATTTTCACGAAACATAGCACACATCATTCTAGACGTACTTCAGTACTCTAGAATGGTGCCCCATTTACCTTAAATCGGATGAAAATATATATGGGAGCTATATCTAAATCTGAACCGATTTTCACGATACTTAGCACACATCATTCTAGGCTTAAATCAGTACGCTTTTTTGGTGCGCCATATATATGGGAGCTATATCTAAATCTTAACCGATTTTCTCGAAACTTAACACTCATTTTTCCAGACTCAATTCAGTATGCTATGCCAAATTTTGTGCAAATCGAAAGTTATGTAGGGACTCTGATGTACCATTTACATAAAATCGGACAAAAGTTTATATGGGAGCTATATCAAAATCTGAACCGATTTCGTGCAAATCGATGGATATAAAGAGACTTTGTTGCACTATTTACCTAAAATCATACGAAAATTTATATGGGAACTATACCGATTTTCAGGAAACATTACACACATCATTCTATACTCAATTCAGTACGCTATGCCAAATTTCTTGCAAATTGAAAAGTAAATAGGAACTTTGCTACACCATTTACCTTAGATGGGGAAACAATAAATATGGGAGCTATATCTAAATCTGAACCGTTTTTCCAATTTCAATAGGGTTCGTCCTTGGGCCAAATAAAATGTTTGGGCAATATTGCGGCCTCTGGAGCTGTGCCATATGATACCCTACACCACCATATGATACCCTACACAACTTCCACGAAAATTTAACTTTCTGTGGTTCTACATTCTGAGCTTGGGCAATATTTTGCGATATTTGCACCCTATTGACCGTCTTGAGGTAATCGATTCGAAAAAACATTAAAAATTAAGCTTCACTTCATCCCAATATTATTATCTGATCTTCATTGATTATTGTCCTTGACCATACGTGGATCCTCATGGAAAATGTCAAAGCGATCAGCGCTATATTTTCGCCCTCTAGTGTGGTAATGGGTTACTAAATAATACAAGAATACGTAAGCACTTGCAAATATTTAAATGTAACTCCCACATCCGAGTACATACGACAATATATTTGGTATCAATTTAATGGTCAATCACTCCTCTTGGATATACTATCAACTTCTCGGGTCTTTGTCCTTCAGGGGTAAATATATGCGCTGTATAATACAAATTTTGTAATTTTTCACACAAAAGTAAGGGTCCATTTGACCCACTAAATATTGACCGATCTTCTTCTCCATGAAATAAATCCCGATGTTTGGGCCATAATTGCGACCAGAAAAAACAACAAAAATTAAGTATTTGGTCCATTTTGTCCCCTAAATATTAACCATCTTTACCAAAAACAATAGGAGTCTTCATTGGGCAGAACCCATCATAGATGCAAAATTTTGTGAAGATTGTTCCATAACTGTGGCCTGTATCGTGTTTACAAATTATAATAACATGTCTAGATCGAATCAGCTAGTCGAGATATGACCCACTTAAAGGTGGGTCTAGGACCAATATTCCGCGGCGTTAGAAACTCTTGGGGCAGCACAAAGCTATAATACCCTGACAACATAGTTGTGTAGGGTATAAAAATACATGCCTTATTGGAGTCCACCAAAAAATATTTTTAAAAATCCACGCCTTATTCTAGACCCTGAGAAAATATTTTTAAAAAAGGCACTCCTTATTGGAAAGATATTATATTATGTGCGCCTGAGAATTTAAATTTAATATACATACTTTATTGCTATTTGAAAACCAAATATTCTTTAAAACGTCTACGATTTGTTGGAAAAATGTGAATTAGAAAAAAATATGCGATATTTTTAATTGCATATTTTAATATTTAATTAAATTAAAAATATACAATGAGTTCCACTGATTCAGTTAATGATTATTATAATTCATAAAACACTTTGTTTCAATGACGTGTTCATGAATTGCAGAAACATGGTCGCGGACAAAGGTTCACTGGAATTATGTAAATGCGAAAATCAAACACAAGGGATGTAGTGTAAAAATTGATAATCAGAAATAAGTAGTATTGTGAAATTTAATAGAATTTTATATTGACAACGCTATCCACCTTTGTGCGGTTCAAAGTTTCTTGAATGGTTTATTTCAAGAACTATGTATACGAAATATAAGCGGGATTTTTTAAAGAAGTATATGAACTAAAAGCGAGCGATATTTAGAAAAACGACAAAGCCATAGTCCAGGTTTTAACAATGTATTTTTACAAGCAGGATTTTTAAGCGTGGATTTGTTAAAGAATAACTTCGGAAGAACACTCCTAGTTATAAGCTTGGATTTAAAAATAATATTTATTGAAGAATTCTCTGATGTCTATGTGCGGACTTTTAACGAATATTTTTTGAAGGACACTTTGAGCTTTAAGTATAATTTTTTAAGGCATATGTTTTGTGGGACACTCTGAGCCATAAGCGTGAATTTTTTAATGATCACATTTTAAGGAACACTTATAACTATAAGCGTAGATCTCAAAATAATATTTTTGAAGGGTGTTCAGAGATATCAAAGGGGACTTTTAATGACATTTTTGTTTGAAGGGCACTCTGAGCTGTGCAATTGGATTTTGCCAAATAAATATTTTTCAGGGATTATAGAAGACTGATTTTTTAATAATATTTTTAAAAGTCACTCTGATCAATGAGTGTGGATTATTATAAAATATTTTTAAAGAATAATCTGAGCCATAAGCGTGGATTTAGAAAAATTATTTTTAATGGGCAATTTGAGCCCAAATCACGGATTCTTAAACAATATTTTTTGAGGGACACTATGAGCTATAAGTGGATATTTTTAACGACAATTTTTGAAGGACTCTTGAAGCCTTTAGTGAGTCAATATTTTTCAATGATTTTCTAAGCTTAAATGTGGGGCTTTAAAGAATATTTTTATGGATCTCTCACCCTATGGTTTGTGGAGGATGTTGACCGTTTGTGTGGGAGATACCAGAAGGAGCAGACCAATGGGTCCCATCTTCGGACTTCATCTAGACTTGGTAAAGATAACAGGTATTGCAAAGTTTGGTTCAATTCGGACATTTCATTCACCTCTATTTACAAATATTGAAAAAGTTTGACCTTTTGTGGGGGAGGTACCAGAAGGAGAGGACCAATGCGTCCCATCTTCCTACTAGATCTAAGCTTGGTAGAGATAATATTTTGTACAAAGTTTCGTTAAAATCGCATAGTCTGTTTGCATGTTATTATAAAATTAATTTTTATCACAATTCTGACCATTTTGTAGGGTATGTACCAGAAGGAGTGAACCGATATTCCAAATTCTCGAACATAAACTAAGTTTGGAAGAAACACATCTTAATGTGCAAAGTTTGGATGAAATCGATTATTCCCTTATAGAGTTATGGTGCGCACCAGCCCGACAGACAGACAAACAGACTGACAACGGACGGACATGTGTAAATCGATTCCAAATTTTCTAAAACGGATTTGGTCCAATGACACATTTGGTATAAAACCAATATTTGATACACCGTATCAAAGTGTATATACCTTCATTAGCCATAAGGATGAGGGTATAATGAGGACATTTTTATAAGGGGTTTTTTGTGCTTTGGGTTTTAAATTATAAATTTTATGGGAAAATGCGTAAAATCACTTTCTGAGTCGATTTATGCAGGTCCGTCCGTCAATCTGTCTGTCTGTCCACGTTAAATTTGGCACATTTCATTTATTTGGCCCAAGGACGAACCTTACTGAAACTGGGAAAAATCGATTCAGATTTCGATATAACTCCCATATATATTTTCGTCCGATTTAAGGGAAATGGCGCACCAAAGTCCATAAATATCTGCCGATTTGGACGAAATTTGGCACAGCGTACTAAATTGAGCCTCGATAGATGTGTGCTAAGTTTCGTGAAAATTGGTTCAGATTTAAATATAGCTCCTATCAGCAACGTAAACAGGATTTCATTTCGGGAGGGGCCCGGTAGTACAAAATGAAAAAATTCGCTGTTGGAAACTAAAATTTACTGTGAAAAAAAATCATTTCCCGGGCCCCCCGGGCCGCCCCCTGCTTACGTCCCTGGCTCCCATATATATTAGTCCGATTTATGACAAATGGTGCACCAAAGTCCCTATTTATCTTGTGAATTGCACGAAAATTGGCACAGTGTACTGAATTCAGTCTTGAATGATGTGTGCTAAGTATCATGAAAATCGGTTCAGATTTTGATATAGCTCCCATATATATTTTCGTCCGATTTAAGAGAAATGACGCACCAAAGTCAATAAATATCTTTCGATTTGCACGAAATTTGGCACATCGTACTGAACTAAGCCTTGAATGATGTGTGTTAAGTATCATGAAAATCGGTTCAGATTTAGATATTGCTCCCATATATATTTTCTTCCGATTTAAGGTAAATGGTGCACCAAATTCCCTAAATATCTTCGATTTGCACAAAATTTGGCACAGCGTACTGAATTAAGCCTAGAATGATGCGTGCTAAGTTTCATGAAAATCGGTTCAGATTTAAATATAGCTCCCATATATAATAGTCCGATTTAAGACAAATGGTGCACCAAAGTCCCTATTTATCTTGCGATTTGCACAAAATTTGGCACAGCGTACTGAACTAAGTCTTGAATGATGTGTGTTAAGTTTCGTAAAAATCGGTTCAGATTTATATAGAGCTCCCATATATATTTTCGTCCGAATTGAGTCTAGAATAATGTGTGCTATGTTTCGTGAAAATCGAAATGATGTGTGCTAGGTTTCGTGAAAATCGGTTCAGATTTAGATAAAGCCCTTCATATATTTCGTCGGATTTAATGTAAATGGTGCACCAAAGTCCAAATATGGTTTTTGATTTGCACGAAATTTGGCATACCGTACTTTCGAGGGAACATTGACATACAATTGTAAGGATACATATGTACAATATACACAAAGTGATGAAGGGTATCATATAGTCGGCTAAGTCCGACTTTACTACTTTCCTTACTGTTTTTTTATAGCCACATTTTCTGAGTCACATAGCTGCGATTCGAAAACAACCGCCCACTCTCCCCTCAAACTGCATCAAACCGATTGTTAGTAACATTCATTGTTCGTAACGATCATTAACATGCATTCCGCCATATGACAATCTAACCTTTGTCCGATCACTTTACATTTTACAGCTTATGAATTTACACGTCATTACAATAACAACAAAATATGAGTTATATTCTCAAATTGACTCAAACAAATTGGCTAGATTCGCAGCAGAATCAATGAATCATAAAAGGGACAAATAATTAATTATTCATTAATAGAGCCATATTTGTTAAAATAGTCGATTATGGCAAATAATTACTAGATAATAATGAGCAAAAAATATATATAATTTATAAAAAATACTAGGATTGTGTTGGATGTTAGGTGAAATTCGATGGAAACTCGTGCCTTGAACGTCCCAGAATGGAACAATTGAAGTGTTAATATTTTTATTATATTTAAGGGGACCCCCCACGTCCCACAATGGAACAATTGAAGTGTTAATATTTTTATTATATTTAAAACACGTTTAGAATATTTCTTATAGAATTATAATAGCCATTTTAAGGATTATTAGAAACACATGCGACTTGAATATGTCTTCAAGGATTATAAGGGCCAAAGTCCTTCAAGGATTCTTCAAGGATTAGGGCTGGATTTTGAAACAATATTTCTTCAAGGATAAACTGAGCTATAGGCGTGGATTTTGAAACAATATTTCTTCAAGGATAAACTGAGCTATAGGCGTGGATTTTGAAACAATATTTCTTCAAGGATAAACTGAGCTATAGGCGTGGATTTTGAAACAATATTTCTTCAAGGATAAACTGAGCTATAGGCGTGGATTTTGAAACAATTTTTTTTTTTTTTTTTGAACGAATATAGGCTTTTTAAAGAATATTTGTTAAAATGGTAACGAACATTCACTACGAATAATGTTTAATTGGTTTCAATATGTATTTAATTAGTTTTATCTGAATATAGAAAGGCAGTCAATTGTTGTGGCTACTATTATTTTATTGCATTATTTAAGTACAGCGATTTACATTTTAGATTTACAAAGGGCTGCTGTAAAATAATTAGCAATTCCCATTAGTTCGAAAATTACTGTCAGCATCTATCACAACTTATTCAGAAAACTTGCAATTAAATTCTAATATAAACAGTTTTATTTCAAAATATTATTTCACGTGTTTATTTTTCCGGTCACTACTAAACACATGTTTACACTTGAAATAATATTCGTTAAAAAAATACACGCCTTTTATAAGCATTGAAAAAATTATTATTATTTTTTTTTAAATACAGGACTTGGATAGCCCTTGAAAACATTTTCTTTACAAAGTACGCGTCTTGGATAGATCCTAAAAAATATTGTTTAAAGACTACAAGCCTTGATTGACCTTAAAAAATACACCTTGACCCTTGAAACACACATTCTTTAAAACAACGTCTTAAAAAAGGCTTGAAAAAATATTCATCTAAACTATCAATTCCTTATAAAGTCTTCAAAAAGTATTCATCTGAACTATCAATTCCTTATAAAGTCTTCAAAAAATGTTCGTCTAAAAACCCCTTATAAAGTCTTCAAAAAATGTTCGTCTAAAAACCCCTTATAAAGTCTTCAATATAACCACGCCCTTGAAAAAATAGTATTTATCACGCTCTTGAAAATATATTCTTTAATATAACCACGCCCTTGAAAAAATATTCTTTAATATAACCACGCCATTGAAAAAATATTCTTTAATATAACCACGCCCTTGAAAAATATTCTTTACTATAACCACGCCCTTGAAAATATATTCTTTACTATAACCACGCCCTTGAAAATGTATTCTTTAATATAACCACGCCCTTGAAAAAATATTATTTAATATAACCACCCCTTTGAAAAAATATTCTTTAATATAACCACGCCCTTGAACAAATGCTTTTTAATATAACCACGCCCTTGAAAAAGTATTCTTTACTACAACCACGCCCTTGAAAACATATTCCTTAAAAAATCCACACCCTTGAAAAAATATTCTTTAAAAAATCCACACCCATGAAAAATATTCTTCAATATAACCACGCCCTTTAAAAAATATTCTTTAATATAACCAGGTCCTTCAAAAAATATTCTTTAATATAACCAGGCCCTTCAAAAAATATTCTTTAATATAACCACGCCCTTGAAAAAATATTCTTCAATATAACCACGCCCTTTAAAAAATATTCTTTAATATAACCACGCCCTTCAAAAAATATTCTTTAATATAACCACGCCTGTTTTAGTCCTAGTAATAATTTTCTTAAAGAAACCCACGTCTGTTTAAGTCCTAAAAAAATACTCTTTAAAAAATACACGCCTGTGTTGACCCTAGAAAAATATTCCTTAAAAACCCAAGCCTGTTTTAGTCCTAGAAAAAATATTCTTTAAAAAATCCACGCCTCCGTTGGCCCCAGAAAAAAATGTTGTAAAAAATACACGCTTGTGTTGGCACCAGGAAAAATATTCTTTAAAAAATCCACGACTGTTTTGGCACTTGAGAAAATATTCTTTAAAAAATCTAGGACTGTTTTGGCTCTAGAAAAAAATATTCTTTAAAAGATCCTCGCCTTTGGAAACCTTAAACAAATTATTTTAAAAAATCCACGCCTCTATAGACCTTGAAAACATTTATTTTAAAAAATCCACGCCCCCATAGAGCTTGTAAACATTTGTTTTAAAAAATCCACGCCTCTATAGACCTTGAAAAAATTTTTTTAAAACATCCACGTCTCTGAAGACCTTGAAAAAATTATTTTCAAAAATCGACTTGTTATATAGCCGTTAAAAAACTTATTTTAAAAGAATCCACGTCTGAGGACCTTAACAAAAATATTTTAAAAAATCTACGCATCTGTAGGCTTTGAAAAAAATTATTTTAAAATATCCACCCATCTGTAGACCTTAAAAAATTCTTGCTTTATAAGGCCTTGAAGAAATATTCTTTAAAAAATTCCGGCCTTATTAGGCCTTGGAGAAATATTCTTTAAAAGTTCCATGCCTTAGCATGTTCAATTTTTTCCATCTAAATAAATTACAATGTCTCACCTTGACATTTGATCGAAATAAAATTTCTATTTTGAAAGGTCCATCAATCAATCTGCAGTCGCAACTGTCGAACAGTGTTTTATATATTGAAATCAGCACCTCATCATTTTTTTTCTTTTGTATAATTATAATTTTACACAAACCCCTAGCATCCATCCAATTTATCCATCGATCAATAATTTTCACAATAACTTCTAATTATAATATATTGCCATTCTAATTGTTGTTGTTTCTATTCTTTATTGTCTGTCTCATTTTTAGATAATTTCTCATTATTTTTTTTTTTTCTAAATAACGTCGATTGGAGATACCTGACCGGCAGCAGTCAACATTCGTTTTTAGCATGATAGAAGACTGACAACCATTTGTAGAGAGAACTACAACAACATAACAATAATACTTTTTTACAATTCAAAACAAAATGCAATAAAGTCACACGAGAAATATTTGTAATTGTAAGGAACTACAACAAACACAATAGACGTTTACAACTTGGACTTGAGAAATTTCTGATGCTAGAAGCACAACAACATTGCCGACAACAACGTCTCCGGCCAGCACCGCATTTTTTTCTTTGTTCCATTTAGTCGACAATAAACTTGCAACCATTAGCCACAACTAGCCGGCCAAGAGCGCATTACAAACAGCGCTAGCCGCAACTCAAACTTACAACATCGCAGCTGCCGACAACTTGAAAGACGTATTTTTACTGCATCGAATAAGGCACACACAGCAAGCACGTTGCAACAATGGATTCCACAGACATTGGTTGCACTTACTCAATGGATGAGAGTTACAAGTCGCAGAGTGGCACATCGCTTAATTACAGCACCGACATCAATGCCATCAGTGTGGACTTGCCTGTAACATCGGACGATGGGATTTCAACATGCAGCACCAGTAATGGTTTGAAATATCTACCACGATGGCCAGCGGTCAATTTACAGTTTCGTGATTTAACGTACAGTGTTTCGGATCCAAATCAGGGTGAGTTAAACAATTATTCTTTAAAAAATCCACGTCTTTTATAGGCCTTGAAAAAATAATCTTTAAAAAATCCACGTCTTTTATAGGCCTTGAAAAACTAATCTTTAAAAAATCCACGCCTTTTATAGGCCTTGAAAAACTAATCTTTAAAAAATCCACGCCTTTTATAGGCCTTGAAAAACTAATCTTTAAAAAATTCACGCCTTGTAGGACCTTAAAAAAATCTTTTTCTTTAAAAAATCCACGCCTCATATAGGCCTTGAAAAAATATTCTTTAAAAAATCCTCGCCTCATATAGGCCTTGAAAAAATATTTTTAAAAAAAATCCACGCCTCCTATAGGCCTTGAAAAAATATTCTTTAAAAAATCCACGCCTCATATAGGCCTTGAAAAAATATTCTTTAAAAAATCCACGCCTCATATAGGCCTTGAAAAAATATTCTTTAAAAAATCCACGCCTCATATAGGCCTTAAAAAAATATTCTTTAAAAAATCCACGCCTTGTTTAGGCCTTGAAAAAATATTCTTTAAAAAATCCACGCCTTGTTTAAGCCTTGAAAAAATATTCTTTAAAAAATCCACTTCTTGGCCTTGAAAAAATATTCTTAAAAAAATCCACGCCTTGTTTAAGCCTTGAAAAAATATTCTTTAAAAAATCCACGCCTTGTTTAAGCCTTGAAAAAATATTCTTTAAAAAATCCACGCCTTGTTTAAGCCTTGAAAAGATATTCTTTAAAAAATCCACTTCTTGGACTTGAAAAAATATTCTTTAAAAAATCCACTTCTTGGCCTTGAAAAAATATTCTTTAAAAAATCCACGCCTTGTTTAAGCCTTGAAAAAATATTCTTTAAAAAATCCACGCCTTGAAAGCCTTGAAAATATTCTTTAAAAAATCCATTCTCACATAGGCCTTGAAAAAATATTCTTTAAAAAATCCACGCCTCATATAGGCCTTGAAAAAATATTCTTTAAAAAATCCACGCCTCATATAGGCCTCGAAAAATTATTCTTGTTTTGGCCTTGAAAAAAATATTCTTTAAAAAATCCACGCATTGTTTAGGTCTTGAAGAAATATTTCTAAAAAATTGTATTTGGTTTTTGTTTTTATAGGAAAAAAGAAAATCCTAAACAACATCAGCGGCGAATTCAAGTCCCACGAGCTGACAGCCATTATGGGTCCTTCTGGAGCCGGTAAAACAACGTTACTTAATTTATTAGCAGGATTTGGGTAAGTAGCTATTAAGTATACCAAAGATCCTCTTGAATATATTGATATTAATTTTTTTTCCAGAATTTCCAATTATTCCGGTTACATCAACATTAACCGCAATCCCCGAGATCCTAGATTATTTCGCAAAATGTCCCGCTATATAATGCAAAATGATATTGTGGATCCATATTTCACCGTTATGGAGGCAATGATGTTGGCGGCCAACTTAAAATTGGGGAATGATTTAAACCAAACACAGAAGCTGGAAGTTATTGAAGAAATTTTAAATATGTTGCGACTGGAAAAGACAGCTAATACAGTGGCGGGTCGTTTGTCGGGTGGAGAGCGCAAACGCCTGTGTGTTGCCATGGAATTGGTGAATAATCCACCGGTTTTATTTCTCGATGAGCCAACGACGTAGGTGCCTCTTTGAAGATCATTTTGAGGAATATGAAATTGAAATTTTCTATTTTTTCAGAGGCCTAGATGATCTCTCCAGTTCCCAGTGTGTCTCCCTGTTGCGTCGCCTAGCCCATTCTGGACGCACCATTATATGTTCCATACACACACCACCTGCCAAATTGTTTCAAAAGTTTGATAAGGTTTATGTACTGGCTGAGGGCCAGTGTGTCTATCAGGGTAGTGTGGGCAACATTGTTCCATATTTAAAGGAAATTGGGCTGTCCTGTCCCCTAACCTATAATCCAGCTGATTTTTGTAAGTATTAAAATATTTGTTTGTTAAGTATATATTGTGATAATTAATTTAATTATCACTTAGCTTGTCAAATTAATTCACATGGTTATTATTGAGATTTTAATATTTTACGATATTTTCAATTCAGTCCTATTTAATAGACGATAATTAAGGGTATCGGTTTGTTACTGCTGTTCTACTAATATTAGTAGGTCGTTCAGTTATAAAGTTTTACCCTATAATTACAATATTAAGTGATCGTTTTGTTAACTGGGTTATTATTTTTTTAATTCATTGAAAAAATGAGATAGGTTATGGTTGGTACCCGATGTCATATATTTAGAATCTCAAGGTCAAGAAATGGGCGGGCCCCTTGTATATACTGAAAGCAATTCAAATAAATTATTGTTTGTTCATTTGAGAAATGTATTCATTAATGAAAACTCAAATCGAAAATGATTAAGGACTATTTACAAAGAAACTCCTAAAAGTATGCTCTAATTTATAGCTGTTTTATGTTTAACCCATATGTCGCCAATAAGGCATGAATTTTTTAAACGAATATTTTTTTCAAGGCCAAGGTATGGATTTTTTAAACGAATATTTTTTCAAGGCCAAGGCGTGGATTTTTTAAACGAATATTTTTTCAAGGCCAAGGCGTGGATTTTTTAAACGAATATTTTTTCAAGGCTAAGGCGTGGATTTTTTAAACGAATATTTTTTCAAGGCCAAGGCGTGGATTTTTTAAACGAATATTTTTTCAAGGCCAAGGCGTGGATATTTTTTCAAGGCCAAGGCGTGGATATTTTTTCAAGGCCAAGGCGTGGATATTTTTTCAAGGCCAAGGCGTGGATATTTTTTCAAGGCCTAATATAAGGCGTGGATTTTTTAAACGAATATTTTTTCAAGGCCTATATGAGGCGTGGATTTTTTAAAGATTATTTTTTCAATGCCCATGTGAGGCGTGGATTTTTTAAAGAATATTTTTTCAATGCCCATATGAGGCGTGGATTTTTTAAAGAATATTTTTTCAAGGCCCACATGAGGCTTGGATTTTTTAATGAATATTTTTTCAAGGCCCATATGAGGCTTGGATTTTTTAATGAATATTTTTTCAATGCCCATATGAGGCGTGGATTTTTTAATGAATATTATTCCAAGGCCCATATGAGGCGTGGATTTTTTAAAGAATATTTTTTCAAGGCCCATATGAGGCGTGGATTTTTTTAAGAATATTTTTTCAAGGCCCATATGAGGCGTGGATTTTTTTAAGAATATTTTTTCAAGGCCCATATGAGGCGTGGATTTTTTTAAGAATATTTTTTCAAGGCCCATATGAGGCGTGGATTTTTTTAAGAATATTTTTTCAAGACCCATATGAGGCGTGGATTTTTTTAAGAATATTTTTTCAAGGCCCATATGAGGCGTGGATTTTTTTAAGAATATTTTTTCAAGGCCCATATGAGGCGTGGATTTTTTTAAGAATATTTTTTCAAGACCCATATGAGGCGTGGATTTTTTTAAGAATATTTTTTCAAGGCCCATATGAGGCGTGGATTTTTTTAAGAATATTTTTTCAATGCCCATATGAGGCGTGGATTTTTTTAAGAATATTTTTTCAAGGCCGAAAGAAGGCATAGATTTTTTAAAGAATATTTTTCAAAGCCTAAACAAGGGGTAGATTTTGTCGAGGCTCTTACATGGTGTAGGTTTTTTTAAAGAATATTTTTTTCAATGTCTATATGAGGCGTAGATTTTTTAAAGATACATTTTTGAATGTCTATATGAGGCGTAGATTTTTAAAGATACATTTTTGAATGTCTATATGAGGCGTAGATTTTTAAAGATAAATTTTTCAAGGCCCATATGAGGTGTCTATTTTTTTGCATTATTTTTGCATTATTTTGTTTTTCCTTTATCTTTATCATTCCAGTCATCGAAGTTGCCTGCCGCGAATATGGTGATTATCACAAACAAATGGTTAATGCCGTGGATAATGGTAATGTCTATCGCTGGATGCCCAATGGTCGATACAACGAGCTAAAGTCAATATCACCCACAACATCCAACACCACATCGGGAGCATCCTCGGGAGCTTCATCACTTAATGAATTGGAAGAATTTGAAATGGAAATTGATAAAAATTCACTAAAATCCCACTGTTCATGGTGGCTGCAATATCGTATCCTCCTCTATCATATGCTGACAAAAATGTGGCGTGATAAATCATATATAAAATTGCGATTCTATATGAATATTATTTTGGGCCTGATTGTCGGTGGGATCTATATCGGAGTGGGCAATGATGCCAGTAAGGCGTTGTTTAATTTCGGCTTTGCCTTTACCATTGTGATAGCGTATCTATATTTGCCACTGATGCCGGTGCTGGCACAATGTGAGTAGAGATGGATCTGCGTTTTTTTTTTAATTTTTTAATGATTTTCATATGTATTTCCTTTTTAGTTCCCACCGAAATGAAACTCTTGAAGCGTGAATATTTCAATCAATGGTACAAATTGAGTTCCTATTATTTGGCCATGATCACGTCCCGCTTCCCCTATATGTTCCTATTGGCCGTCATCTACTTAACCATGGTGTATTTGATGTCAAATCAACCCTTGGAATTATTTCGTTTTGCCATGTTGTTCCTGGTGGCCATACTGACTGCCCAGATTTCGGATAGTGTGGGCATGTTGGTGTCATCGCGATTGAGTTTGGTGGTAAGTTAATGTCCCTCAAAATCTTCCATCGAAATATCAAAGATAACTTATTTTCTTCCTTCTGTAGAACGCCATGTTCATGGGCCCCGTACTTGCCGTACCCCTTATCCTATTGTCCTGCTATGGCATTGGCTATGGCCGTGACATATCGCCGTTTATGCGTTTCATTATGAATTTCAGTTATTTGCGTCATAGCATGGAAGCCTTGGTCGAGACTCTATATGGCTATGATCGTGCCGATACAATTTGCCCCGTCACCGAAATGCTTTGCCCCTTTAAAAATGCCAAATTTTTGCGTGAAATTTTAGGTTATGTCAATTTGAATTATTGGACTTCGATATTTTTCTTGGTGATCTATTATATCGTTTGTACCTCGCTGGCCTTTGTACTAATCAAGGATCGTTTGTCCGCATCGAATGGTGCCACAAATCGTATATTTCAATATGTCAATCATATTTTGGTGAAATATTTAAATTTCACCACCTATAAATATTGAGGAGGGGAAGTAGGAAGGTTGTGTTGAAGAACAAAATCTGTACAAAGTTTAGATTTAAGTAGCCTTGGGGTGGTAATAGCTTAAAAGTCTAAGGGGAAAATTGAAAGCATTAATATCTGTAGCCTGAGACCATACAAACGGATCAGGTTATATTGAAAAAAATATACAGGATAATTTATGTACATCGAAAATGGATTTATGAAGCGTGGCAAAAACTAAATTCAAGAAGCCGAGCCTTGGATGGCCATTGAAGTCTTATAAAATCCCATTAAAGGCTTATCGATGTTTGCATCTATTTGAATCCTCATTTATTTTTCAATGGGTCCTGACAATTTTCCCATAGGCTTCCTAGATGTAAGTCTTATTTTTTATAATTATACTAAGTATGTTTGTATGAATGTGTATTTTGGGTAACTTAGTGTGGGTAGATTTTTTTATTGTATCAACGAATTTAAAAACAAATTTCGCAAGGTTGCCGATTTTGCCAACGTGATATTAGTTATATAAAGAAAAATATATATTTTTAATACAAAAATTAAAAATATTTTTAATACGAAAAAAAAATAAATAATTATTAAAATAATTATTTTATAGTTGTCTTTATTTTTTACAAAAAGCCGAACATTTTGTAAAGAATATTTTTCTACAAGGCGTGAATTAAAAGAATATTCTTTCTACATCCCAATAAAGCGTGTATTTTTAAAAGAAAACAGTTCAATGCTTTTAAGGCGTGGGTTTTCTAAAGAATATTTTTTCAAGGCTCTTATAATATGTGGGTTTTCTATTTGTTGGAAGCTCTTATAAGGCGTGGAAGAATATTTTTCCAAAGCTCTTAAAAGACGTAAATTTTTAGAAGAATATTTTTTCAAAGCTCTTAAAATACGTGGATTTTTAAAAGAATATTTTTCCAATGCTCTTAAAAGGCGTGGATTTTTAAAATAATATTTTTCCAAAGCTCTTAAAAGGCGTGGATTTTTAAAATAATATTTTTCCAAAGCTCTTAAAAGGCGTGGATTTTTAAAATAATATTTTTCCAAAGCTCTTAAAAGGCGTGGATTTTTATTTTTCCAAAGCTAATATTTTTCCAAAGCTCTTAAAAGGCGTGGATTTTTAAAAGAATATTTTTCCAAAGCTCTTAAAAGGCGTGGATTTTTAAAATAATATTTTTCCAAAGCTCTTAAAAGGCGTGGATTTTTTTAAATAATATTTTTCCAAAGCACTTAAAAGGCGTGCATTTTTTTAAATAATATTTTTCCAAAGCTCTTAAAAGGCGTGGATTTTTAAAATAATATTTTTCCAAAGCTCTTAAAAGGCGTGGATTTTTAAAATAATATTTTTCCAAAGCTCTTAAAAGGCGTGGATTTTTAAAATAATATTTTTCCAAAGCTCTTAAAAGGCGTGGATTTTTAAAATAATATTTTTCCAAAGCTCGTGGATTTTTAAAAGCTCTTAAAAGCGTGGATTTTTAAAATAATATTTTTCCAAAGCTCTTAAAAGGCGTGGATTTTTAAAATAATATTTTTCCAAAGCTCTTAAAAGGCGTGGATTTTTAAAATAATATTTTTCCAAAGCTCTTAAAAGGCGTGGATTTTTAAAATAATATTTTTCCAAAGCTCTTAAAAGGCGTGGATTTTTAAAATAATATTTTTCCAAAGCTCTTAAAAGGCGTGGATTTTTAAAAGAATATTTTTTCAAAGCTCTTAAAAGGCGTGGATTTTTAAAAGAATATTTTTCCAAAGCTCTTAAAAGGCGTGGATTTTTAAAATAATATTTTTCCAAAGCTCTTAAAAGGCGTGGATTTTTAAAATAATATTTTTCCAAAGCTCTTAAAAGGCCATGTTAAATTGTAAACAAAGTAGGGGAGACTGGGGCACCTTCGGCACTTTTAGTTTAGAGATCTATATCTCAGTTCTTATTCAACATATAAATAAACTTTCTATATATAAATTTCTATACTTATATATATATATATAGGATGATGCATTTATATTATTTGAAGCTATTAATTGTTCAAGCCACAATCGAGGAATTCTACAGAATTATTTATCACGATTATATTTTTAAAAATATTATTATTCAGACATTTTGCATTCACATACATTGGGTATATTCTACATATGTTTCCTAACAGTTTCATGTCAATGTTCCTTCGAGGGAAATTGAACGAACTTAAATATGTGATCGTTATATACATGCCGCACTCTTCAAAATTTAATGTCAATCAGACACCCGTTCGAAATATATATGGAAGTTATGTATGTATGCATGTATATTTAAATCTTAACCGATTTCCACGAAACTTTTCACACATCATTCTAGACTTAATTCAGTTCGCTGTGCCAAATTTCGTGCAAATCGATAGCTATACAGGAACTTTGGTACTCCATATACATTAAATCGGACGTAAATATATGTGGGAGCTATATCTAAATGTGAACCGATTTTTACGAACCTTAGCACACATCATCCTCGACCTTATTTAGTACGCTATGCCAAATTTCGTGTAAATCGGAAGATCATAATCAATTCGGATCATAAATGCGACCTGCGCTTTGTTTACAATTTAACATGAACAGATGGACGGACGAACATGCATAAATCAACTCAGAAAGTGATTATATGCATATTCTCATAAGGACCCATGTGTCTACCTCGTTTCCGTTTGCCTGTTACAAACATATGCACAAAGACATAATATCCTGTACCACAGTGTGGTGAAGGGTATAAAAATGGAATATTAACAAATTGACAATATTGCCGATATATATGAAGGTGAGAAAATTGAGGACGATACCTTTTAGTATATCGTCTAGAAGAATTGCTCTGGCGATGTGTATCCGTATATGTTACTATAACTAGTAAACAATGTACGGGCCGTAGTTATGGAGCAATCGTCACGAAATGTGCCTGTAGGTTCGGCTGTGGCAAAAGACGCTAAGGACCCAAACATCACGAAAATGTACAAGGGGAAGGGCCAATATTAAGCGTGTCAAATAGACCACGACTTTTGTTTGACAAATTACAAATTTTTTCATATTATGCCGTATATATTCAATAGTTAACGGCACGATCCGGAAAAGTTGACACACTGTGAAAGAATTATGATTGATTTTAATCCCATATATATTCTATTGATGTTAAATGACATATATTGGAGATATACTGAAATATATACAGGATGAGATAAAAAATTGCAACAAAGTCAAACGCCATAATTTTTACATTTTTTTAAATTTAATTGAATGAAATCATAAAATGTCGGAAATATCATCAAATTTTAGAATAAGTTGAGATTTGTTGCAATTGGTCACCTTTGGCATGAATTATAGCCTTCAAATGGCCAATGAAACCGTCACACGCTGCCCGAATGTTGCTCTGCGGTATTTTGGTCCATTCCCTGCGATCGACCCTTTGGTATCTTTTAATATCAACCTTGCTTTCTAAAATACACCAGGCACAATAGTCCAACGGATTGGTATTCGGAGATTTAGGTGGCCATTGTGCTCTAGAAAGGAAGCGAGAAACCTTATTTTGTAACCATACTTGGGTGGGACGTACTGAGAGCGATGGTGCTGAGCCCTGTTGGAATGTCCAAGGTCTGCGGCCAAAATGTTTGTGTGCCCAAGACTTTTATACACACTCCAGAATATTTTCGCGATAATATTCGGCATTTATTCTGATGCCACGGTCGATTAATACGAGCGGAGAGCAACCATCGGTTTTATGGCGGCCCACACCATCACCATGGCCGGCGCCTGATTTCTGTTGCGGTGTAAGTTCGGCTTTACCGATATGTTCAGCTCACGAGCCATTTTTAGGCAACTGCGACGCGGGTTTCGATCAAGTTGCTTTTTTACTTTTCCAACCATTTCTACTGATGTTGCTGTTTTCTTCCGTCCACTTCCTTGACGTCGGGCTACGTTATCAGTATCACGGTAACGAGCGATGCTACGAGACACAAAAGATTTATTCACATTTAAATGCAGGAGTGCTCTACCGATAGCCACTTGTCGTTTTCCAGCCAAATATAAGGAAATCATACTATCGCCCTTGCATTCCATAAATAATCATTTTTTTTAATAGCTGTCGGACTTGTGGCTTAGAAATGACAGCTGTATGAAGTTGGTTGCAGTTTTTTCATCTCACCCTGTATCTACATATCCTTATGTGGTGTTCTATTATCATTAGCACACAAATAATGCAAATATGGTATGTATAATCTTATTATTTCGACCAATTGCATTTCCAACCTATGTATCTGTAAAAGGCTATTATATTTTTTACTAGCCTAGAAATGAGAAAACTAATATTTATCATCCGAAATATTTTTATTGGTTCCCAAAGTATTCTCCAGCTTGATTTATATATTTTCCATGGGACCAAAAAAAAACACCTCCAAAACATGATTTTGTGTACGTCTGTCCGTCTATATATATATATATATATATATACCACCCATGTATATTTTCGTCCGATTTAAGGTAAACGGGGCTCCAAAGTCCCTATATATCTTTCGATTTGCACGAACAGATATACAGAATTAAGTCCCGAATACAGACTAAAGTCCAGAATTACGTATGTTAAGTTTCTTGAAAATCGGTTCAGATATAGATTTAGCTCCCAAATATACACAATTTTTTACAATGTACAGAAGTTACTATAATTGAATGTTTTGTACGTTGAATTATTTCTGACAACCTCTTTTATATATTTATTCGCTCAGGACAAGTGTATTTAAAGAATTTTTGTGTTTTGTCCTGTATTTGTATTTACACTTGATGGTGTTCTGCATGTTCATGGGGATTTCCGTGCCTTTGAGATGGAAATCTGTCCCTACCTTAGCTCGTGTGTTAAGTTTCGAGAAAATCGAGTTAGATTCAGATTCAAGGTTGCTCAATTTCATGTCAATGTTCCTCCGAAAAGGCGACGTCTGTTAGGATACATATGTAGAATATACCCAAAGTGGAGAAGGGCATCATATAGTCGGCCCAGTCCGACTTTACTACTTTCCTTACTGGTTTTTGTCTTTAACATTTTAACTTCTCTTTAATAGATTTACTTCTATATCAAAGACTTCTACGATCTTTTTATAACACGTGTTTATATTATTTTTGAAAATATCTGTAGGCCATCAATACTTTGGTCCGCTAATTAAATTTTTATTTATGTTTTGTTTATCTTCTTAATTTATAATAAAATTTAACAACAATACAAATACGCAATGCCATAAATAATTTCTAGGCGTCATGGAGTCTGATTTGTAAATTAATTATTTTGTGCAAGACAATACCGAAGATATTTTTTTCTGAATATTATCGGTAATTACGCTATTGAAATCACATTTCTGTACAATTGAAATGCTGATTCAAAGATATTGCGTTGTATCTGCAAAAATAAGAAACCTCAAACCAGTTTTTGTGAATTTCAAAACAACAATTTATTCTGGATTTCTTGCAATTATTTCAAAAATCTATAACCAGAACTTTCGTAATACATATGGTATTTATAAGCAATGTCCAGACAATATTAGAAAAAACAACATCGCTAAAAAATATATACATTATACAAAGTGTGTCTGATACTCAAAAATTATATCGATTTGTTGCTACTGAGGAGATATAAATGTGATCCAATTTAATTCAATTAAAAGAAATTGCCGTAATGTCGGACATAATTAAATCAGGTTTATATTCGAAATTAAACAATCGACATTAGGAGTTAATTATTTCAGCGCCACTTTAACATGGCAATATCACTCTTGTAGAATAATTGATATTTGGCTTCAAGTCCGGTTTCCGTATTGGACTTTTTAAATATAGACAAATATTCAATTAAAACCAGTAAGGAAAATAGTAAAGTCGGACGGAGCCGACTATATGATACCCTTCACCACTATGGGTATATTAAACGAATGCGTCTTAACAGAAGGGCCATTAACTAGAAATTGGATGAACTAAAGTATGTGACCTTTATCTAAATGTGAATCGACGTTTCGTTTGTTGCAATGGGTCAAAATTATGTAAATCGATTTAAAGCAAAAATCAAAATGATCAATTTTGTACGTTGTGCAAAATTTCATGTCAATATTACAAACATGAGGAGTTTGGAAATTTGAAAAAAACTATATCCAAATATATCTAAATCGGAACCGATTTTCAAGAAATTTTACACACATTCTAGACTCAATCCAGTAAGCTATTCCAAATTTCATGCAAATCGAAAGATATATAGGGACTTCGGTATATCATTTACATTTTCAAGAAAATTAACACACATTATTCTAGACTCAATTCAGTACGCTATACCAAATTGACTTTGGTGAACCATTTACCTTAAATCGGTCGAAAATATAGATGGGATCTATATCCAAATCTGAACCGACTTTCATTCTAGACTCAATTCAGTGCGCTATGCTAAATTTCGTGGAAATCAAAAGATATATAGAGACTTTGGCATACCATTTACCTAAAATCGGGCGAAACTATATATGAGCTATATCTAAATCTGAACCGATTTTCACGAAACTTAGCAGAAGCCATTTCAGACTTAATTCAGTACTCTATGCTACAATTTGTGCAAATCGAATGATTTTCAGAGACTTTGGTGCACAATTTACCTAAAATCAGGCGAAACTATATATGGGAGCTATAACTAAATCTGAAGCGATTTTCTCGAAACTTAGCACACATCATTCTAGACTCATTCCAGTACGCTTTGCCAAATTTCGTGCAAATCGGAAGATATATAGGGACTTTGGCATACCATTTACCTAAAATCGGGAGAAACTATATATCGGAGCTATATCTAAATCTGAACCGATTCCAACAAAATTTCGCATACATCAGTGGGGACCTAATTCAGTACTCTGTGCAAGATTTTGATTCAATCGGACCAATATTGTGAGTTTGGTGCAATATTTACATTAAATCGGACGAAACTATATATGGAAGCTATATCTAAATCCGAACCGATATGCTCCAATTTCAATAGTGTTCGTCCTTGGGCCAACTAAGTGACCTATGACAAATTTCATCCAAATCGGATAATAAATGCGACCTGTACATTATACCCTCTACCACAGTGTGGTGAAGGGTATAAACAATTTAAACCCGCGCAATTCTCCACGCCATGTTTAGGCCTTGAAAAAATATTCTTTAAAAAATTCACGCTTCATATAGGCCTTGAAAAAATATTCTTTAAAAAATTCACGCTTCATATAGGCCTTGAAAAAATATTCTTTAAAAAATTCACGCCTCATATACGCCTTAAAAAATATTCTTTAAAACATTCACGCCTCATATAGGCCTTAAAAAATATTCTTTCAGAAATCCACGGCTTGTTTAGGCCTTAAAAAATATTCTTTCAGAAATCCACGGCTTGTTTAGGCCTTTAAAAATATTCTGTAAGAAATCCACGCCTTGTTTAGGCCTTTAAAAAATCCACGCCTTGTTTAGGCCTTTAAAAAATCCACGCCTTGTTTAGGCCTTTAAAAAATCCACGCCTTGTTTAGGCCTTTAAAAAATCCACGCCTTGTTTAGGCCTTTAAAAAATCCACGCCTTGTTTAGGCCTTTAAAAAATCCACGCCTTGTTTAGGCCTTTAAAAAATCCACGCCTTGTTTAGGCCTTTAAAAAATGCACGCCTTGTTTAGGCCTTTAAAAAATGCACGCCTTGTTTAGGCCTTTAAAAAATCCACGCCTTGTTTAGGCCTTTAAAAAATCCACGCCTTGCTTAGGCCTTTAAAAAATCCACGCCTTGTTTAGGCCTTTAAAAAATCCACGCCTTGTTTAGGCCTTTAAAAAATCCACGCCTTGTTTAGGCCTTTAAAAAATCCACGCCTTGTTTAGGCCTTTAAAAAATCCACGCCTTGTTTAGGCCTTTAAAAAATCCACGCCTTGTTTAGGCCTTTAAAAAATCCACGCCTTGTTTAGGCCTTTAAAAAATCCACGCCTTGTTTAGGCATTTAAAAAATCCACGCCTTGTTTAGGCCTTTAAAAAAATCCACGCCTTGTTTAGGCCTTTAAAAAATCCACGCCTTGTTTAGGCCTTTAAAAAATCCACGCCTTGTTTAGGCCTTTAAAAAATCCACGCCTTGTTTAGGCCTTTAAAAAATCCACGCCTTGTTTAGGCCTTGAAAAAATATTGGTTTAAAAAATCCACGCCTTGTTTAGGCCTTGAAAAAATATTGGTTTAAAAAATCCACGCCTTGTTTAGGCCTTGAAAAAATATTGGTTTAAAAAATCCACGCCTTGTTTAGGCCTTGAAAAAATGTTGGTTTAAAAAATCCACGCCTTGTTTAGGCCTTTAAAAAATATTCTTTAAGAAATCCACGCCTTGTTTAGGCTTTGAAAAAATATTCTTTAAGAAATCCACGCCTTGTTTAGGCCTTGAAAAAATATTCTTTAAAAAATCCACGCCTTGTTTAGGCCTTGAAAAAATATTCTTTAAAAAGTCCACGTCTTGTTTAGGCCTTGAAAAAATATTCTTTTAAAAAATCCACGCCTTGTTTAGGCCCTGAAAAAATATTCTTTAAAAAATCCTGACTCAAAAAGTATTTGTAATTCTTTTTTTCGATTTATTAAAATTTTGTTTATCGATTTATTTCCAAAAATCGATAAAATAAATTCTCTATCTGACCTCAGAGAGAGAGAGAGGAGAGCATCTAAGAAACAAGTTTTCATTTCAGCAACTCTTGCTTTGCTTAGACATATTTGGGAATGCCACCAGCATCGTTTACATTTCAAAACAGATACACCACCATAACAGTTCGCAGCTTTTATTTTTTGGCAAATTTCAGCCTAACATTTCGACAAGTTTATAAACAATCGTTGGTGTTTGTTGTTGTATTTTTCGGCGTGTAACAAGTATGACAATTAAATTTTTATTTTGTTTTATAATTTTATTTTCACTTGAACCATTAAAGGCCTTCTTTGAATTCAGGTTGTGTCGGTCAATCAGAGTGTATCAATTTAAGGTTCCTTTTATGCATTTAAAATAATTAATTAAGCGAAAATTTCTTCAGATAAATCAAATCGCTGACATTATCGCCGAAATTGCGAAAGTGACCAAGAGACCCATGAAAGAAGAAAAAAAAAACAAAAAACGAGCAATTCAAATTCAAGAAATCATCCATCTATTTGAAACAAGTTTAACGATTTTTTTCAACTTCTTTGGCATAACGTCCGTCTGATCGTCTGTCTGTCTGCCTGCCCATCAATGCAAATGATGAAGGTCTATTTCGAATATACTCTGTATTTTGCCAGCGTATATTTCTGTCTGTCGATCGGCCTCTCATCAGATATTTCTTTTGTATGAATGGTAGATGTGTGACTTATTTTTTCATTTTATTTTTATTTTTGTAATTATAATCTGCAATAATAGAAAATACTGAAACAAAACTCAATACAATTTTAGTCTTTTAAAAGCTGTCTCAGAGATCACAAATCGTTCGATCGATCCACCGAACTGCAGTTAAGACATCAGGAAGCAACAGCATTTTTGTTTGTGTGAGTAAAGTGAATTTTTATGATTTTATTTAAGATGTTTTAAAAAGGTTATAAACATAAATTTGTATAAATAATCAATAGAGTTGTGGAAAAATAAAATATGTTCGAATGGTATGCTGTGTGTGTTAAGTTTGGTCAGTAACTAATTTACGCATTCATTCATAGTTTTTTTTTTTTGCAAAGAATTTATCGAAAAAACTGGTGTTGATATAATGTGTGTGTGACGTGCGAGTTCGAATATGGATTATCATAAAAATAGCTTTTAAACACTTTTAAATGACATGAATTTTTTAATAAAACTATTCATGAATTTTTTGGAGGAGACTTCAAATAGAAATCTATAGATTCCATAAACAATATACAAACATAAAATATCTATAATATGGAAGATCTTTTAAATATCTATATATTATACCTCTATATAGGAAATGTATTTCAGATAAATAAAAAAATAAATATTAAACATTTTCTATCAGAAAATCCTTTAAAAATTTTGAAAATATTGACACATGTGTAAGACCATGTCATTCCTTTTTATACCCTTCACCACTCAGTGGTACAGGATATTATGTATTTGTGCATATGTTTGTAACAGGCAAAAGGAAACAAGGTAGACACATGGTTCCTTTTGAGAATGAGTCGATTTATGCATGTCCGTTCGTCTGTCTGTCGATGTTAAATTGTAAACAAAGTATAGGTCGCATTTATAATCCAAATTGGATGAAATTTGGCATGGCCCGAGGACGAACCCTATTGAAATTGGGAAAAATCGGTTCAGATTAAGATATAGCTCCCATATATATTTTCGTCCGATTTAATGCAAACGGTCCCTATATATCTCTCGATTTGCACGAAATTTGGCATAGCGTAATGAATTAGGTCTAGAATGATGTGTGTTAAGTTTCGTGAAAATCGGTTCAGATTTGAATATAGCTCCCATACATATTTTCGTCCGATTTAAGGTAAATGGTGCACCAAAGTCTCTATATATACTTCGATTTGCACGAAATTTGGCATAGCGTACTGAATTAAGTCTAGAACGATGTGTGTCAAGTTTCCTGAAAATCGGTTCAGATTTGAATATAGCTCCCATACATATTTTCGTCCGATTTAAGGTAAATGGTGCACCAAAGTCTCTATATATACTTCGATTTGCACGAAATTTGGCATAGCGTACTGAATTAAGTCTAGAACGATGTGTGTCAAGTTTCCTGAAAATCGGTTCAGATTTGAATATAGCTCCTATATATAATTTCGTCAGATTTAAGGTAAATTGTGTACCAAAGTCCCTCTATATATTTCGATTTGCACGAAATTTGGCATAGCGTAATGAATTAGGTCTAGAATGATGTGTGTTAAGTTTCGTGAAAATCGGTTCAGATTTGAATATAGCTCCCATATATAATTTCGTCTGATTTAAGGTAAATTGTGTACCAAAGTCCCTCTATATATTTCGATTTGCACGAAATTTGGCATAGCGTAATGAATTAGGTCTAGAATGATGTGTGTTAAGTTTCGTGAAAATCGGTTCAGATTTGGATATAGCTCCCATATATATTTTCGTCCGATTTAAGGTAAATGGTGTACCAAAGTCTCTATATATACTTCGATTTGCACGAAATTTGGCATTGCGTACTGAATTAAGTCTAGAACGATGTGTGTCAAGTTTCCTGAAAATCGATTCAGATTTGGATATAGCTCCCATATATATTTTCTTCCGATTTTAGGTAAATGATGTACCAAAGTCTCTATATATACTTCGATTTGCACGAAATTTGGCATAGCGTAATGAATTAGGTCTAGAATGATGTGTGTTAAGTTTCGTGAAAATCGGTTCAGATTTGGATATAGCTCCCATATATATTTTCGTCCGATTTAAGGTAAATGGTGCACCAAAGTCTCCTTATATACTTCGATTTGCACGAAATTTGGCATAGCGTACTGAATTAAGTCTAGAACGATGTGTATCAAGTTTCCTGAATTAAGTCTGGAAAGATGTGTGTAAATTTTCGTAAAAATCGGTTCAGATTTAGATATAGCTCCCACACATAGACATACAATTGTTAGGATACATATGTACAATATACCCAAAGTGGTGAAGGGTATCATATAGTTGGCCCAGTCCGACTTTACTACTTTCCTTACTGGTTTTGAGTTGGGTCGTTCCTGAAGGAAGTAATAGTTATAAAAAATGTACCACAAAAGGAACGACTGTTATCGGACCTAGTAACAATCGTTCCTTTTGTCTTCTGATTTCTTCTAGTTTCTTTTGTTCCTGCAGGTATAATCCAATAAAATATAATTTATGTAGGTCTACGTTTGGATATAGCCAACATAAGGATGTATAAGTTGATTTTCGATTAATCCATTTATTTTATTACAGATTTAAAAAACAAGCTTCTTTCGACGATTTTCAACAGACTACTGAAATGAGCATAAATTATGTTAATGCTCATGCTATTTTCGACCAAAAACCTAAACTTTGGAAGATCTTCGCCGGTTGAATTTATCCTAATTCATACGATGGCTATGTAGGTCTTGATCGAATATAGGCCAAAAGCTCCACTATTTAACTATAGAAAATTTGTCCAAATAGTATTTCCCGAGGTGAATATGTCCGCCATAATTGGTGGTCCCCTTAACACATTTTCGAAAACTACTTTGAAAGAACATTTTCTCCTCCGCTGGGATTTAAATCTGCAAACCAGCGCGATACGATCTTAAGTATACCTAAAATGATGTGTTGCTTTTGAAAACAAATTCGAAAATAATAATAATAATAATTTTTGGTAGAAAACGTTCATCAAATTCCCAATTTGTCTTCGATAAAAACGAATTTTTCAGTTTCAGAACTATGTTTCGATCAATTAACTATTAACTATTTCTACGAAAGATTGAGCAACGATGTACGATCTTCATGCACACATTGGAGAGATACTGGAGAATATGCTTTAAGTTCCCTAAGCCATCTTAAACCTTCTCTTTCATATAATAGATTTGAATTCTGTCGATACGATAGCCTAAATGTGGGTTGGTATATTCATCAGCCACCTAGAACAATGTCATCATATGTATCATACCTTGATCTTCACACCTTCGCAACCAGATAAGCTTGAGGATAGACATATTGCACCATGGGTCCTATATTACTCACCCAAAATTCGTTGACTCTGATTCATATGAGTTGTTAATTCCACTTCCCGATTTGTTGGGGCCTCAATTCACTTCTTGTAGCCGGAATCTGAACAGACTAAACAAAATGTAGGGCCTGGAACCTCTTAGGGTATTTGTACCCTACACAACTATGTTGTCAGGGTATTATAGCTTTGTGCAGCCCCAACGCCGCGAAATTTTGGTCCTAGACCCACCTTTAAGTATACCGATAGTCATATCTCGACCAGCTGAGTCGATCTAGACATGTGTGTCCGTCCGTCTGTCCATTATAATTTGTAAACACGATACAGGTCACAGTTATGGACCAATCTTCACGAAATTTTGCATGTAGGATGGGTTCTGGCCAATGAAGACCCCTATTGGAAAAGATCGGTTAATATTTAGGGGAAGAAATGGACCAAAAACTTTATTTTAGTCGGTTTTTCTGGTCGCTCCAGAGGCCGCAATTATGGCCAAAACACCGCGAATTTTTGCATGGAGACGGGGATCGGGCCAAATAATAAATATGCCTGTTTTGATAAAGATCGGTCAATATTTAGCGGGTCAAATGGACCCTGACTTTTGTGTGAAAAATTGCAAAATGTTTATTCTATGGGGTATATATTTGCACATGAAGGTCCTAGACGCGAGAAGTTGATAGTATGTTCAAGAGGAGTGGTTGGTCTTTAAATTGATACTAATTATATTGTCGTATGTACTCGGATGCGGGACTTGCACATATATATTTACAGGTGCTTACGTATTCATATATTATTTAGTAACCCATTACCACACTAGACGGCAGAAATATAGCGCTGATCGCTTTGAAATTTTCCATGAGGTGGAAGTTATGGTCACCGACAACGTCTATAACTTTTTGGTGATGATCAGATAATAATTTTTGGGATGAAGTGGACCGAAAAATTATTTGTTGGTGTTTTTTTCGAGTCGATCTATAGGCCAAAATTGAAAGCCGAACATCACAACACAATGCACGGTGAAGGGAATCTGGACAAGTGATTAGAAGGGCTGTACTGAATATTTGTAATATTTGTTGACCTCTAGTCGGACAAGAGGGTGCAAATATCGCGAAATATTGCCCAAGCTCATAATATAGAATCACAGAAAGTTATAGTTTCGTGGAAGTTGTGTAGGGTATCACATGGTCGGCCCCGTCCGACTATACTGCTCCGCTCACTGATTTTATATTAATTTAGAAATCAGCGATTCCAATTATTATTATTACATAAAAAAGAAAAAAGTTGTTAAAACTCCATGAATATATTTTTCTAAATACCTTCTGAAAGCTGATGCAACAGACCTTTTACTTCTGCCAAATCGCATTACCCAAAACTTACACTACCTTCGGTTATTAGGAAAAATTTACAATTATTTCCATACATCTTTCTAGCCACAAATTTAGTCCCACACAATGACTCCGAGACGAAGTCTTAAGCTATGGTGCATAGCACTAATCGTATGCATTGTGATGGTCAGCATGATACCGAATGTGGAAGCCAAAACTAAACGACGTCACAAAAATAAAACTTCCAGTGGACACAAAACCAGTAGCGGAAGCAGTATCGGAAGTGGAAGTGGTACTACTCACAAGAAACCCCATACCAGCGGAAGCAGTACCGGAAGTGGAAGTGGTACTACTCACAAGAAACCCCATACCACGCAGACTGGACACAAAAAACCCTCTTCAGGTGGCAATAATGATAATCCGCCAGAAAATAAACCTTCCAAACCAAATCACCCCCACCATCAGCCACCAAGCGGAGAAAATCCACCTCCAGGAACAAATCATCCGGGACAAAGTATACCCGGTAATAAACGTCCTGCACACAAACATCCTAGCCAATCAGGAAATGGTAATGAGAATGGCGAACAAAATCGCCCAAGCGGTCATCATCATATAAATAAGCCACATCCGGGCAATGGCGTAAATAATCATCCGAATAAATCTCCCACCAATCATGGTCATGCCAAACCAAATCATCCTAGCCAAAGTTCTCCCACCCATGCACCACCAATTAAAAATCACCCCATACATAGTCATCATAAGAAGCAGGAGTCGGAAGGAATGGAACCAAATGAGGAAATAAAACCGATCTACAATCACCCACATCATAATAGTCCGATGATGGGGCAGTCGGGACATCATGGTGTTAAAAATCATCCAGCTCATAGTTATCCCACGCAGGAACCAGCACATCCAACACAAAATTATCCCAGTCATGGGGCTGTAAATCATATGCATGGTGCAGGATATCAGCATCACAACCCCTTGCCACCAAGGGCGCTGTTTGTGCCAGCGGATGGCAGCTATCCCACCGCTGGGGTAATTTATGTCCAGCAGGCACCATCCTATGATGATGTGGCTTATGGTAAGCAGATTTTTTCAAGGAAACCATTTCAATATTTTATTTTTATTTTCATACTCCTTTCTTCCCACAGAGGAGGGCAAAGTTCTGGGTCGCCGAATTGCCCAAGCCATTCGCCGTAGAAATCGCCGCAAACAACAGGAACAACAAAGTGGTAATAACACCTCCAGTACCACAGCTGCGCCTGACAATGGTCTGCTAGCTGATGGTCCCCTAAATCCAAATGCCGCTCCCTATGGTATTGTATGTGTTCCGGTTAAGGTGCCTCAACGTGATCCTCAAGATCCCATGAAAATGCTTGAAACTGAACAGAAGGTTTGTTATCCCGCACCACCACCTGCTCCAGGTTCCACACCAATGCCATCTGCTCAAAGACCATTTATACCGGAAGGAGCCAATGTTCCAATGGCACCATTAAACTTGGAACCAACATCTCTACCCTCAAATGGACCAATGATGTCTGTGCAATCAGCAATAGCACCAGGTTTAGGAACAAATATGCCAAGTGTGGGACAACAAAATATTCCCGCAATTATGCCAATGATGCCAGCCCAATCTGCTCCGGTATATATGCCAAAAAATCCAAGTGTGGTCCAAGAAAATCCCACAGGAACTGTGCCAATGATGTCCGGTCAATCCGCTCCAGTGTATGTACCTAATAATAATCCAAGTGAGGGACAACAAAATCCTGCAGGACCTATGCCAGTGATGTCCGGCCAATCAACACCAGTCTATGTACCCAATATGCCCACAGTGGCGCAACAAAGCGATGTATCGGAACAACCTCCCAGCAGCGTACAACCTGGACCAGTGTATATGCCTCAAATGAATAATATTCTACATGCTTCTGAGGTCCCAGCGAGCAGTGTACAATCGGCTCCAGTATATGTACCTCAAGTCTCCAGTATACAAGGTGCAACTACGGCATCGGATATGCCGCAGCAAGGTGTAACAACTTTGACCTAAAATGGTAATTTTTTCAATTTATTGTAGTTATGATTACCTTTGCAACACCTCCAAATATTCACCTGAGACCACGGTATTTTGATCGGAAAAAAATTCGATGTCGATTCGATTCAAGTTTTATGGTAGCCCCCTATAACGATATGGGTATTTTGAGAAGATCGGACACGGTTTACTTTTTAGGTTAGCTCCCATTAAGGGTACCTCCGAAATTTAGGGAAGTTTGTTCGCGTTTTTCAACCAAATTGGATATTTTGGATAGAAAAAATTATCAACAGATCTTCCAAGCAAAAATTGTCTATATAACGGTCAGATTTTTCTATAGAAAAAAAACCTCAGAAACTGAAATTTTTTCTATACAAAAATGACCTAGCAACAGATGACAGATTTAATACCAGATTTAGTACCATATTTATACTTATAAGTTCACTATCTCAATCATGTACTCTAACAGTCTTAATCCGGGGTCAATGAACTTTAATACGGCTTAAGCCTTAATCTGGGGTCAATGATTTTTAATCTGGATTAAGCCGGATTATGACTTAATCCGGATTAAGGATCGTTGACCCCGGATTGAGGATTAATACGGATTAAGGGTCATTGACCCCGGATTAAGATTCATTGACCGCGGATTAAGGCTCAAGCCGGATTAAATGTCATTGATTGAGGGTCATTGACCCTGGATTAAGGCTTATGCCAGATTAAACGTCGTTGACCCCGGATTAAGGCTTAATCCCCATTAAGGGTCATTGTCCCCGGATTAAGGCTTCATCCTGATTAAGGGTCATTGACCCCCATTAAGGTTATACAAACGGGAAAAGCTGGAATTCTGAAATTTAAAATGTGAAAGTTAGAAAGATGTAGATGCTCCATTTTAGAAATTCGTACTTATGTGTATGAAGAGTACTAAATGGTACTAAATTTGGTACTATTTGCCTTTAGTTGAGCGTATAGGGATGGAATATTTAAAAATAGGAATTAGGATTACTATTGGAGTAGAGGATTGAGGTAGCCTTAAACAATCGTACTTATGTGTACGAAGTTTGATTAAGGTGAACAACTAGAGCTGGAGTCTTGAAATTGGGAATTAAAATGACTGTTAGAGTGTAGGATTAAGGAAGTTAAGCAAATGCGTACTTATGGGTACGAACATTACTAAATGTTACTAAATTTAGTACAAATTGAATTTTTGGTGAAAACCTGAAACGAAAAGTACTAAATTTGGTACTGGAATCCTGAAAACTGCAACTAAAATTACAGTCGGAGTGTAGGATTGATACAGTTTTGGAATATGGGCACGAAAAATACAGAATGATACATTATCTGGTACAATTTGGATTTCGATGAACACTTAGTGGTAGAATTCTAAAATTTAGACTTACGATTACCATTTGAAAGCAGAATTGAGGTAATTTTTTAATTCATACTTATGAGACGGAAAGTACTAAAATTGGTACAATCTAGACTTTAGACGAATTAAGATTACTTTTAGAGTGTAGGATTGAAATTCTTACTTATGAGTATGTGAAGTACTAAATGGTACTAACATTGGATTAATTTGGATTAGGGTAACGGAAAGAGCTGGAAACATAAAATCTGGTACTAAATTTTGTGAAATTAAAAATACGATGTGTTCGAAAAGTGTTGAATGGAACCAAATGTGGAACATCTGGGTATTTGCTAAAATGTATAATTGAAATCTGTATAATGGAATAAAGAAAGATATTTCAGAAATTAGTACCTATGTGTATGAAGGGTACTAAATGGTAATAAAGTTGATATTAGGTGTAGCAATAGAAGTGGAATTCGGAATATTAGTACGAAAATATATACAGTATTCACAATTTCCATATAAAATATAGTTTATTTATTTTTTTATTTCCTTTCTGCATACAGAATAGCGGGCACCCGCTAGTTCTTTATAAATAAGCGAATATTAAAAAAATATTTTTTTATATTACTTATTTTACTCTTTTTATATTTTCAGGTCAATATTGAAAATCTATTGGTGTCCCATCAAAATGTGGAAACTATTTATTTTACTACTTTTTTTTAATAATTACATTTAGTAAATACACTATAAAAAATGTATACAATATTTATTTTATATATTAAGCGAAAAACATGATTGTAATATTTACGACATTTTTTTTAAATAAATAAAACAATAAAATACAAAATTAAATTTATTTTCTTATTATTTTTTTATGAAATATCTCAATCATAGGCATTGAGTTTAGTTGAAGAGTTTTTTTGTAGAAATGAAAACAGCCATGGGGGAAAATTTTATATTTTTTATATTTTTGTAGAGTTCAACAGAGCCTTAGGATATTTTTAAGAATATGTTTTTTATAGAGATCAAAAGAGTCATAGGCGAGGATTTTTTACCCTACACAAGAGTTTGTAACGCCCCAAGACTTTATATTAGTCCTAGGTAGAGTTGGGTAGTTCCGGAAGGAACTATTCCGATAAAGGAACGATCGTACTAGCTCCAAACCTTTAATTAATATAGTTCCTTTTTCTCGTTCCTTTTTTTGATCTCGTTCCTTTTTAGATTCGTTATTTTTTCTGACCTCGTTTTTTTTCAAATGCTGTCACATTGTTATAATATATAAACATTATTAATAATATATAAACATACGCCCATCAATTTATTATGGTGTAAATAGCTAAATTTTATTTTTTTTTTAATATTTTTATTTATTTATAAATAAATTTTCAATCATTTATTAACAAATCATTTGATTTGTAAGGAAAGTAGTAAAGTCGGACTGGGCCGACTATATGATACCCTTCACCACTTTGGCTATATATGGTACATATGTGTCCTTACAATTGCAATGTTCATTCGAAGGAACATACTCATCTCTTTCTGCAACCTATGATAAATTTAGTTTCATTCGGACAGATTTAGAGTCGTCTGCCTACCACGGGACAAGTTTATGGAAAACGATTTATTGCAAAATTGATACACCCTATCCGGTACGACAAACTATTAAAAATTTTATTTTAATCAGACACCCGTTCAAAATACATATGGAAGCTATGACTGCATCTGCATCAATTTCAACAAAACGCAATAACTTCATTGAAGTCTCATTTTGATACGTTGTGCAAAGTTTTAAAACGAAACACGGACATTATATGCAAATCGCAGGATATATATGGACTTTGGTGCACTATTTACATCAAATCGGACGAAAATATATATGGGGGCTATACCTAAATCGGAACCGATTTTCACGAAACTTAATACACGTCACTCTAGACTTCATTCAGTAAGCTATGCCAAATTTCGTGCAAATCGAAAAATATATAGGGACTGTGGTGCACCATTTACATTAAATCGGACGAAAATATATATGGGAGCTATATCTAAATCCGAACCGATTTTCATAAAATTTCACACAAATCATTCTAATCTCAATTCAGAACGCTATGTCAAATTTCGTGCAAATCGAAGGATATATAGAGACTTTAATGCACCATTTACCTTAAATCAGACGAAAATATATATGGGAGCTACATCTAAATCTGAACCGATTTTCAAAAAAAATGTATGTACATCGTTCTAGACTTAATTGAGTACGCTATGCCAAATTTCGTGCAAATCGGAATATATATAGGTACTTTGGTGCACCATTTACCTTAAATCGGACAGAAATATATGTATGGGAGCTATATCTAAATCTGAAGCGATTTTTCCGAAACTCACCACTCATCATTCTAGACTCAATTCAGTACGCTATGCCAAATTTCGTGCAAATCGAAGGATATATAGGGACTTTGGTGCACCATTTACCTTAAATCGGACGAAAATATATATGTGAGCTATATCGAAATCTGGACCGATTTTCAGGAAACTTAACAGTCATCATTATAGATCAAGTTCATTACGCTATGCCAAATTTCGTACAAATCGAGCGATATATAGGGACATTGGTATACCATTTACATTAAATCGGACGAAAATATATATGGGAGCTATATCTAAATCTGGACCGATTTTTCCCAATTTCAAATGGGTTCGTCCTTGGGCTAAATAAGTGGCCTTTGCCAGATTTCATCCAATTCGGATCATAAATGCGACCTGTACTTTGTTTACAATTTAACATGGACAGACAGACAGACGGACGGACATGCATAAATCGACTTAGAAAGCGATTCTATGCATATTTTCAAAAGGAACCATAAACCATACAAATCAAAGGAACTGTATGGCGCAAAGGAACTATTTGGAGCAAAGGAACTGTATGGAGTAAAGGACCAAAGGATCTATAAAAACAAAGGAACTTTATGGAGTAAAGGAACTATATGGAGCAAAGGCACTATATGGAGCAAAGGAACTATAAAGAGCAAAGAAACTGTATGGAGTAAAGGAACTATATGGAGCAAAGGAACTATACGGAGCAAAGAAACTATAAAAAGCAAAGGAACTGTATGGAGTAAAGGAACTATACGGAACAAAGGAACTATATTGAGCAAAGGAACTACATTAAGGAAGTAGTTCCTTTTTAAAAAAGGAACGAGAAAGATCGATCGATCGCTACGAGAACTAGATTGCCCAACTCTAGTCCTAGGTCCACCTGTTATTATACCGATCGTCATATCTCAGCTAGCTGAGTCGATCTAGACACGTGTGTCCGCCCGTCCGTCCGTCTGTTCATTTTAATTTGTAAATACGTTACAGGCCACAGTTATGGACCAGTTGTTACGAACTTTTGCATGTAAGGCGGGTTCTGGCCAAAGAAAATCCATATTTTTTATACAATCTGCCTTATGGCTAATGAGGGTATATACACTTTAATACGGTGAAAATGTGCCTTAGTGAAATATTGATTTTAGACCCCATGTTTATTTCGACCAAATCCGTATCAGAAAAGTTGTAGTTGATTTAGAAATATCCGCCTGTCTCCCGAAAGGAATACTCGGTTTCATCCAAACTTTGCACATCTTAATATTTCTTCCAAACATAGTTCAAGCTCAAAGATGGGGAATATGCTTCTGGTACCTCCCACACACAATGCTCAAAATTGTGGGAATGTGGAGCTGTTAACACCTATGATCGGTCAATAGGATGCAAATATCGCGAAATATTGTCCAGGCTCTTGATGTTAGATTTTCATGGTAGTTGTCAGGTCGACCCGACTGTACTGCTCCGCTCATCGAAATATTGGTTTTAGACCACATGTATATTTGGACCAAATCCGTTTCAGAAAATTTGGAGTCGATTTACACATGTCCGTCCATCCATTGCCGTCTGTCTGCCTGGTGCGTACGATAACTCTCGAAGGGAATAACAGATTTCATGCAAACTTTGCAAATCTTAATATCCAAACTTAGTTTAAGTTCGAAGATGGGGAATATCAGTCCACACCTTCTGGTACCTCCCCCACAAAATGGTTAAAATTGTAATAAAAATTAATTTTATAATTACATGCAAACGGACTATCCGATTTTAACAAAACTTTGTAAAACCTATTAACTTTTCCAAGCCTAGATCAAGTTTGAAAATGGGATGGTCCCACTCTTTCTGATACCTCCCCCACAGATTGTCCACATTTTCAATATTTATAATACCAACATCAAGCTAATGGAATGTCCGTTTTGAACAAAACTTTGCACAACCTATTACCTTTACCATGCCTAGATCAAGTTTGAAGATGGGACCCACTCCTTCGAGTACCTCCCCCACAAAGGGTCAACATTTTTAATATTAATTTGAACCAAACATAGCACAGACTCTTATCTATACCAAGCTTGGATCAAGTTTGAAGATGGGACCCATTGGTCCACTCCTTCTGGTACCTCTCCCACAGAGGGTCAACATTTTCAATATTTATAAATCCCATATCAGGCGATTGGAATGTCCAATTAGAACCAAACTTTGCACAACCCATTATCTTTACCAAGGATAGATCAAGTTTGAAGATGGTACTCATTGGTCCACTCCTTTTGGTACCTCCCCCACAAAAGGTCAAAACTTTCAATATTTATAAATCCAATATTAGGCGAATGGAATGTCCGATTTGAACCAAGCTTTTTACAACCTGTTGGCAACACCTTTTTTACTCGTTTTTTTTATAAAAATCAACACAGCATTTGACCTGAATATTTTTAAGAATCATTTTTAAGACTCAAGTCTCAACCCCTGTCTTACATGCCATCACTGTCAGTTTAGTATACCGTCAAAAATCATGTCTCTTGCCATCACTGATCAGTGATCACGTAATTGAATGGTGGGCGATTGATCCTCTCTTCTACGTCGTGCACGATACTCACCAGCAAACAACAAACAAAATAGATCGCACAAACGTAAACCGTATTCAGTTTATTGACAAACGTTGAGCGCGAAACAAGACAAATAAGCGAATCAGTGTCGTCTGCCTTGTGAGAGATACACAAGCGTCAAGTTCCGAAAACCATATAAATACATTGTTTTGAAATTATACATATTTTGTATATAACAACAATAACAATATATATATATGGAATAAAAATACATACAACAAATTAAGAAAAAAAGTCATAAACAACAACCAAACAAAAGACATCGATTTGTTTTGTCCAAAGTGATTCAGACACGCAGTGTGACAAAATCCATTGAAGAAACGGTAATAAAAATGTGGTGATTTTTTTTTGTGCTTAATGAAAATAATTGAAAAAACGATGGACCAAATTACAGCATAATTCGATTATAATGAACTAAATATTTTTTTATATATTAAATTACTTATATTGTATAAATTCCTAAAAAACTTAATTCGAAAAAAACGCTTCGTTAAAAAATACATGTTTCTTTATTCGTTATAAACTGGTCCTACTGTGTGATAATGAATAATATGTGTACAACTTGTTGGAATTCAATAAAATATCGGCGGTGCTTTTTAAAACAACAAAAAACAAACAAAAACCAGCTCCGCTGTATAGTCGGACGGGGCCGACCATATGATACCCTACACTAACTTTGCGTTATTTGCACCCTATTGACACCCGACTAAAGATCAACAAATATTACTAATATTCAGTATACGAGGGCTGTACTTGTCCAGATTCTCTTTACCGTAGGTTATGTTGTGATGTTGGGCTTTCAAAAAAACACACACAAAGTTAAGTTTTCGGTCTACTTTATCCCAAAATTATTATCTGATCATCACCGAAAATTATAGGCGTTGTCCTTGACCATAATTAGAATCTCAGTGAAAATTTTAAAGCGATCAGCGCTATATATCCGTCCTCTAGATTGGTAATGGGTTACAAAATAATGTCTCAAAACGTAAGCACCTGTAAATATTTAAGTTTAACTCCCACATCTGAGGACATACGACCATATAATTAGTATCGATTTAAAGGTCAACTGCTCCTCTATAAAATTCAAAGTTATATGAATGTTTTCATTATATGAGGGGTTTTGTATCCCAATACCTTCCTTCACGCTAAATATTAAATCAGTAGGTGGTTTCATATGGTAATTCATATCATAATTCACAAACCTGACGTTCTAGTTTGTTATGTCGATATCGTCCGAAGGAAGAATGATTACAACAGATGGTTAAATCGACTAATCTCCTTAGAAACAGAATATCTTCTCGAAAATGTCGATAAAATCGGTGAAATGATCGAAGTCGACCGGCATGTTAGCAATCGCCCAGGAGCTAAAAATCGACCATAAAACTCTTTTAAATCATTAGCAGTGTTCTTTAGCCAGAAGACGCCTTACATGATACCATGCATTCGTGAGGCCTCCATCGTGTTTACAAATTATAATGGCTATTCGGAAATATTGTTTAGAAAATTCATGTATATGGCTCAGAAAATATTCTTAAAAATATCCATGCCTATGGCCCAGAAAATCTCAGAAAATATTCAAAAAATTCTCGCATACGGCTGTAGTGTTCTCTCAGAAAGTATTCGTTAAAAAATCCACATCTATGACTGTGATAATTTATTTAATTTCTATTTAAATTCCAAAATGCATTATTAATTAATGATGCTGATAACCTTTGGTCACATCTGAATTTGTATTTAAAAAAATTAAATAGAATTGGCAATTAAACATAAAATAAAGCATAAAATAAAAAAAAATCCGGGCATAGTCAATGCAATAAATTAGTGCGAATTCTTGCACGAGTGAATATATATATATATGTAGTCGAAATCGCTAACGACGGTCAAGGCGAAATTGTTCCATGTAAGTGATATGTCGTTATAAACGATGACAAAAAAAGGACAAAACTTTTCTCGGGACTTTTGGATATGTCGTTATAATTGGTGTTGTTATTAACGATTTCGATTGTATATGCATTACATATATATATATATATATATATATCAAAATACTCACGTTCTGAAAATTTAACAATTCTTATCTCTCTCATAAGAGACAAATTTGTCTTTAATTAATATTTTGTCTTACTAATTTACAGATAAAAAATCTGAAATTCATTACCTGTAATTTGTTGATAAAAAATGTTCATGGAACTGAAAAAAAAATCACCGAACTCCATACATTACAAGTAATTATTTTGAGCACCTTTTCTAGAGCTAGCGTGATATCAATACTGCTGCACTAAATTATAATTATTTTACGGGGGAGTCTTTATCGTGAGAGAACATCCACATGTTAGCTGAACAAAATGACAAAAGAGGCTCTATTAGTAAACAATGTGAATGACTCATCCATCCATTAAAACTTGAATTACAAAATGTGGTCTTTGTTTCCTCTATTTTTTCAAGCCATGATTTATTGAGTGGACAGCACAGCTCATTATTGTTTGTCCAAATCTAGATCGCCTATTGTTATTTAAATCGAAATGTGGCGCTTCGCATCATTTATTTCGGTCGTTTTTAAAAATTATTTCAAATGCATTTTTAATTTATTTTTTTACCCTACACAACTATATAGTGAGGGTATTATAATATAGGGCGACACCAAGAGTTTGAAACACTGATGTATTTGCTCATAGACCCACATATTAGATAAAGTGGTTTTCTGTTTGGATTTTCGAGGCCCAAGGTCAGACAAGTTTGCTCAGCCACCAATATGGAGAGAAAGATGAATCTATGATAGGATTTGATTCCCGTCTTTTGGTAACAAATTCCATCATGATGCTGATCGTGGTGTGTACGCGATCCCAACGTAAGGGCAGGTCGTCCCTCGGTCGGCAGAGGTGAGAAAGAGAGGCGCGGTAATGTCGAAAATAAAGAACAGCCAGATTAGATTAATTTTGAACACAAATTAAATATTTGAAGAAATAAATATATGGTGTAATCCTAAGAGAGTTTCTGATATTATCTAAGCTTTCATCAAGAGAACTTAATCTATTTTTTATACCATCCACCATAGTATGGAGGGTATATTAATTTTGTCATTCCGTTTGTAACTCACCGAAATATTCATTTCCGACCCTATAAAGTATATATATTCTTGATCAGTGTAAAATTCTAAGACGATCTAGCCATGTCCGTCCGTCTGTCCGTCTGTTGTAATCACGCTATCTTCCAAAGGAATTTAGATGGGGTGCTGAAATTTAGCATAGGGTTGTCTTTTGTCTGCAGGCAGGTCAAGTTCGAAGATGCCAAATTTTCGGTATTTTGGGGTTCTTGAGCGCGTTTTTCAACCGAATTGGCTGAAATGTGGTACATTGGGTTCTTATTGGGTACTAAATGTCGCCACAAAAAATTATAAATATAGGTCCACTTTTTCTGGTAGCCCCCATATAACGGTACCTCCTAATTTTCAGTACTTTGGGGGTTTTGGCCGTATTTTTCCACCGAATTGGCTGTAATTTAGTACTTTGAGTTCTAAATAGGTTCCAAATCACTCCACAAAAAATTATGAATATAGGTCCATTTTTTCTGGTAGCCCCCCATATAAGGGTACCCCCAATTTTCGATATTTTGGGGTTTATAAGCGCGTTTTTCAACCGAATTCGCTGAAATTTGGTATATTGGGTTCTTATTGGGTACCAACTATCTCCACTAAAAATTATAAATATAAGTTCATTTGTTTTTTCTGGTAGCCCCCATATAAAGGTACCCCCAAATTTCTGCATTTTGAGGTTCTTGAGCGCGTTTTTCAACCGAAATCACTGAAATTTCGTATTTTGTAGCCGTATATGGAAACAAATCTCCCTACCAACAAATATTAATAGTCAACCCCTTTTAGGCGTAGTCCCCATATAACCCCATTTTTTATATTAATATAATTATCTGATTTTTTCGCGTTTTGGGTTTGGTTCTAACACTCTGTTGTAATCATTTCACCTGCGAAGGATATCGAGATAAAAAACTAGAACGTACGGTTCGATAATGAACTATATGTGAACTATAGCCCGGATTTAGGCTTAGCCGTAGCCCCTGTGTGGGAGGTACCAGAAGGCATGGACCGATATTCACAAATTCGGACTTGAACTAAGTTTGGAAGACATAATAAGATGGGATGAAATCAAATTTTTCTGAAACGGATTTGGTCCCAAGAAACATGGGATTTGGATTTGGTCCCAATATTTCGATGAGCACATTTTTACATAAGGCTGAGGGTATAATTTTCTATTAAAAATTATTGTTTACATAATCGGTTTGTAGAAATGTCGGTATAGCTCCATTTTTTGGTATGTTCCCTATATTTTCATTTCAAGTACCTGCCAGTATATCTATGGTGGAGGGTATCCAAAGTTCGGGCCGGGCGAACTTAACGCTTTTTCACTCGTTAATTTATAATTTTTATACTTAGTCCATGAGGTATCCGATTTTATGTAAATTTTATATATCGTGAATCAAGTGATGTCCGTCTCTCTGGAAATGGGCACGATTTTAATAAATAATATAACTCACATGAAAGAAATATATAATCCGATTTGGACTAAAATATCCCCACCATAATATTTATAGATTTAGATTAAATATATAGGTTCATTCCCTCTGCCACCTCTATCATAGATGATAACATTTTTGAAAAGTTCGAAACATTACCTATAAAATTGTCATCAAATATAAATAAGATGCAGAAATGAACAGCAAAATCACCCAGTGCATTTGCGATACAAAATAATTCAAATTGTCATTGGCTGCATGTTCGCAATTATAACTTGTATTTAATTTGTTGGCAATGATTTATATTGCATAACAAATATTGTTTCTATACTAATTTTTAACATATGTTAATATTTGCGGTCCGAACTTGTTATATCGTCTATCAAATTAAAACCAATTAATTTTGAAGCAATATTGAAATGGAACAAGTGAAAACATGACATTTTCGATGGCGAGATTGAATGCTGGACACAGCAATTTTTAATTGAGATTTTTCCTTAAATCCTTACCATGCGTCGTCGTGTGATTTGGACGACGCATGGTAGGGTGGAAAATGCGTATAAAATACTGCAATTTAGAGGCAAAAATTATTTGAGGCCATCACCACCGAACACAGGATTTTTTTCAAGGTTTAATATGTGATCTTTTTCAATAAGTTAACCGACTAACATCAATCCATACACATGCCTTTCTGCAAAATTTAATTTCAATCCGGCAGATTTAGAATCGTTTGCGTACAATGGGACAAATTTATGGAAATCGATTTATAGCAAACTTGATAAACGCTATTCCGTGTGCCGCACTGTTTATCTCAATCAGACACCCGTTCAAAATGTATGTATATAGAATCTACGTCTGCATCTGCACCAATTTAAACAAAACGCAATAACGTCATTCTAGTCCCAATTTGATAAGTTGTGCAACATTTCGTGTCAACCGGACAAACGTTAGGAGTTTGTACACCATTTACACATATATATATATATATATATATCGTGCAAATCGAAAGATATATAGGGACATTGGTACACCATTTACATAAAAACGGACGAAAATATATTCGTGGGCTATATCTAAATCTAAACCGATTTTCACGAAACTTAGCACACATCCAGTGTTGCCAAAACTTTGTTTATAAAAAATACTAGATTTTGTTTAAAAAAGTGCTAGAAAGTGCTAAAAAATTTTAAAAAGTGCTACAATTTTTATAAGAGAAATTAGTAGAATTGGCTGCATTTTTTATATTTTTGATTCTCATTAGGTAAAAAGTTCCCTACCGAAAATTATCAATGTGGGTCTAAGTTTTGTGATAGGCCCTAGAAAGCGAAATTTAAGGGCGTCGGGCACGTATTTCCATCAAATTGACTATAATTTGAAACTTTTGTTTTTAATAGTGTGTCAAATTTTCCCACTAATAACTATTAATGCCGGTTTTCCCCAAAACCCCATAAAATTGTCGAGGTGAAGGTTTGATATGCTATTTGCGCCCTTTTAAGATTTAGAACCTTTTCTCGCCGAAGTGGCTTTTATTTAAAAATATGTTTGCCGAACATTTTCAATGTAGGTCCTATTTTGATATAACCCCATTATATAGTGGGACGCTAACCCATTTTCCGGATTCCCAAGTACCTAAATCTGACATTCCGGATTCCCAATGAAAAAAATTCTTTACAGGAATTTTCAGATTAGGTTCGTGATTTTTACATGCCTCCCATACAAAGGCACTCTTAATTTGCATGCGGTTATGAATCCTGTGGGTTTTACATGATTCCCGCCTAACGGCTTTAACCATGATGCAACATTGGGTGTCGAAATTGAGCGTCGACCAGCACCCCATTGGGAAAGCTCGGAATAATGAGCACTCTGAAGCCAATCCGCCGATACCAATTCGAAATATCCGCTGCAAAGCTTCACTTCTTGGTGAGGAGTCGACGCCTTTTTATGGGTGAAGCACCCGTCTGATGACTCCAACTCCACATCGGGCTGAAGCTCTTTCAACGAAAAATAATATAGCAACCAAATGTAGTACCAAACCATTTTTTTCAGAATAATTTAATACACTCCACATGGTGCAGGATATAAGATGTTCTGATCGGCCGAATTTTAAAATTGTTTACTTGTTTACAGATGTCCTGAAATTTTTTAACATTTGAAAATCAAACTCATACCGTGAAACATAGCTACATTTTGATGCGTCCATCGGAATAATACCCCAAATTTTGACTAATTCCAGAAAAAAATTAAAATGCTAAAAAAGGTGCTAGGAGCTAGATAACTTTTTCTGGTGCTAAACGAGTTTAAAAAGTGCTAAATCTAGCACTAAAAGTGTTAAATTGGCAACACTGCACACTTCATTCCAGACTCAATTAAGTACGCTATACAAATTTTCTTGCAAATCGAAGAATATATCTGGACGTTGGTGCACCATTTGCTTTTCGTGCAAATCTAAAGTTATATAGGGACTTTGATGCACTATTTACATTAAATCGAACGAAAATATATATGGGAACTATATCTAAATCAGAACCGAACTAGGGCCAAATAGATGAGCTGTACCAAATTTCATCGAAATCGGATTATAAATGCGACCTGTACTTTGTTTACAATTTAACATCAACAGACAGACGGACATGCTTAAATCGACTCAGAAAGTGATTCTATGCATATTCTCAAAAAAAAAAAAAAAACATGCGTCTATCTCGTTTCCTTTTGCCTGTTACAAAAATTATACACAAAGGCTTAATAACCTGTACCAAAGTGTGGCGAGGGGTATAAAAAGGAGGGCTTATATGGGGAGTACCCCTAAAAGGGGCGAATATTAATCATGTTTGGCTACCTTTATATCGAGAAATTGGGCATCCAATTAAAAGACCGCTCTATGCAAAATTTGGGTTATCTATATCAATTCGTTCCGAGGCTAAAGTGCTTACAACAGATATACGTACATGGCTAAATCAATTGTCAATTTTACGCTGGTCAACAATATATATATACTTTATAGGATGGGAAATGATTATTTCGATGAGTTACAAACGGAAAAAACAAGCTTTATATACCCCCCATACTATGGAGGGGGGTATACAAATGGAGCTATGCCTAAACATAGATCTATATTGACAATTTTCTACATGTATGCGTCAGCTTCCAAAAATCCGGGATACTATGTTATCTTTTCCGTGGGAAAATGGATCTAAAACAATCAAAATACCAAACACTCAAGGAGTAATAGCAATGTGTGCTCAAAATTTCAGAGCGAACTTTATCGTGATTTCAATATTATAGTATAGGAAATCTTCCTACCAAAAATTATCAGTATTGGGGGCCCATACAACGGTACCTCGCAAATTTTGGTATTTAGTGGAGTTTTTTCAACGAAAAATCTGTTCTGATTGGTTAAACAATCTCCCTAACTAAAATGATCAATATTGTCCAATGTGCAGTTTTACCTGTTTATTTTATTTATTTATTATTATTTTGTTTATTTATTATATATATTTTTTTTATATTTGATGGAATGTTCTGAAAATGACCAATGTAAAGTACCGATTTTTCTTGAAAATTCCTCATTTGTTTCTGTATTTGTTGTTGTTTTTAATTTACTTCAAGCTTGTCTACATTTGATTTATGTCTGATGCTACGCTTGAAATGAATGCAGCTCTCATTAAAACAGCGCCTATACAGTAGGTCTACTGTACGTACCTCTTCCTCGCTCTGTATCTGCAAGCTCATATTTATATGTAAACAAAATTTTAAACTATGACTCAGACAGAAAACAAAAACAAATGATATTTTTAATTACTCAAAAAAGTGGTTACAACAAACTTGGCCTCAACCAAACCATTTTTTATAATAACTTAAATAGAAGAAAACATATTTTGTAAATAAAACATTGGCTTTAAATTCCACATTTGGGTACATTTTTGGTTTGATCAAATCGATTTAAGGGAACCCCCCCATTCTCAATTTTTTATTTTTAAGATTTTAAATGGGCTGGTAAATGAATACCAATGCTTGTTAAGGTTTGTAACTTTGCACATATATATTTGAAGATTTAAAGAGGAAGAAAAATAATTTACAAAAAATTTTTGTTGTTGTCTTGTTGTTGTTTTTGGTGATTAAAGAAAAGTCCTTATTTTTGATGGCGGGCATGATAACTCCTCACTGGAACATCGGAATCCGAAAATTCCAACGGTATTAGAAAGAGTACATGTCTGGCTCTCGTATGAACTAGGATTATTGACTTCGCTCTAAAATTAACAAAATGGCGGACCTTTGAAAAAATATTTTTGGAAAATCGCCGATTTTTGACCAAAAACCAAGGTAAAAAATAAGGAAGATCTTCACCGATTGGCTTTATCCTAGTTCATACGATAGCGATACACTCACAGAGAAACGTGTCAAAATTTGGAATCGATTGGGTTATTAGTTTTTGAGTTATCGTGCCCGCCATTCGCAAAAGAGAAAAACGCGTTTAAAATTTGAGAAGCCCTTTAGCCGTCACTTGATGCTGACACAATAAATCGGCTATATCTTCAATTTGTAGGGACATTCTTGAATTAGTGGAGATTCGAATTAAATCAAAAAAAAATTTGACCCCGAGAATGGGGGGGGTCCCCTTAAGAGAACAAATATTTTTCTGTAGAAAACATATGTGATTCTTCCATAGAAATTTAACATTTACATTATAGCAAATTCTCTAAGCTAAAGCAAATTATGAATAACAAAACAAAATTCTTATCACAAAATGAATGCTAAATAGTTCAACGCTTGACATGGGCTGATCTTCTGCTACTGATAATCTTCAATGCTAATTCAGAACAATACGAACACATTTTGCGGAATAACCAATTGTGGGAATTGCCGTTTTTGATTAACAATCGGAGCAATTATATGTGAGCAAGTAAAACGAAATAATAAACGTATGTTTAGTTTAATAATAATAAAAAAATGATTAAAGTAAACAATGCAAATGTACATGGAAGGGACATAATCTGTTCCTTGATCATTGGAATGCAGTATCAAATTATGACGGAATATATTGATAAGCATCTAAGAAAAATAAAACTGAAAATGTAAATGACGCACAATAACTTAGTTGATCCAATGGCGAACCGTATACTTATAATTGAATATTTACATTTAGCTATCAAATATATATTTTCATACAATTTTAGATCTATCGATCTAAACAAATTACAAAATCGCACCAAATCACACCAACAATATGGTGTTCAAAGTCATAGTTTGATTCATAAAATATGTGGTGCAAAATATCCCATCTGTAATACCAATACACTATGGCCTTTTTTACCATAATTAGAACAGATTTTTATGGAAATAATACATATCAAATATAAGGGTTTGGGAACGCTGATAACGATTCTGGATGAAAATATCAGTAGGGTGGATGGAAAATAGTATGATATCGTTGGTTTGTGTATTATGGGTATAAAAAAATTTAAAATATATTGCCGATTTTGAAGTCTTTTTTTTTTTTTTTTTTTTTGGAAAAAATCATATTTATGCCCTTCACCACACTGTGGTACAGGGTATTATGTCTTTGTGCATATGTTTGTAACAGGCAAAAGGAATCGAGATAGACCCATGGTTCCTTTTGAGAATATGCATAGTATCACTTTCTGAGTCGATTTATGCATGTCTGTCCGTCCATCTGTCTGTCCATGTTAAATTGTAAACAATGTACAGGTCACATTTATGATCCGAATTGGATGAAAATTGGCATAAGTCACTTATTTGGCCCAAGGACGAACCCTATTGAAATTGGGAAATATCGGTTCAGATTTAGATATAGCTCCCATATATATTTTCGTCCGATATAAGGTAAATGGTTCACAAAAGTTCCTATATATCTTTCGATTGCCACGAAATTTGGCATATCGTAATGAATTAGGTATAGAATGATGCGTGTTAAGTTTCTTGAAAATAGGTCCAGATTTAGATATAGCTCCCATATATATTTTCGTCCGATTTAAGGTAAATGGTACACCAAAGTCCCTATATATCTTTCGATTGGCACGAAATTTGGCACAACGTACTGAGCCTAGAATTATTTGCACGAAATTTCGCATAGCATAATGAATTAGGTCTGGAATGATATGCGTTAAGTTTCCTGAAAATCGGTCCAAATTTGGATATAGCTCCCATATATATTTTCGTCCGATTTAATGTAAATGGTGCACCAAAGTCAATATATATATTTCGATTTGCCCGAAATTTGGCACAGCGTAATGAATTAGGTCTAGAATGATGCGTGTTAAGTTTCTTGGAAATCGGTCCAGATTTAGATATAGCTCCCATATATATATTTCGTCCATTTTAATGTAAATGATGTACCAAAGTCTCTATATATCTTCCGATTTGCACGAAATTTGGTATAGGGTACTGAATTAGGTCTTAGGTACGGAATTAGGTAAGTTTCGTAAAAATCGGTTCAGATTTAGATATAGCTTCTATATCTGACCAAATGAAAAATTTAGTATCGGTTGCAGAATGACATGTTTATTGATCCAATTTCATTTTACTGGTTCTTTAAAATGTGACGTCTGTTTGGACACATATGTACAATATACCCAAAGTGGTGAAGGGTATCATAAAGTCGGCCCCGTCCGACTTTACTTACTGGTTTTTGATATAAAATTGTACTGGTGTAAAGCTCAGAGTCTCCAGCTTTTTCCTCTCTACAGAGAGATAACATAACCATACAATTTATTGAAGCTGGAATGATTTTTATACCCTACACAACTATGTAAAGGTATTATAACCGTATGTGGTCCCAAGAAATATTTTTCCTCGACCCAACTTTTAGTATGTTGATAGTCATATCTCGACTAGCTGCGTCAATCTAGACATGGTTGTCCGTCTGTCCATTATTTGTTTTATTGACTAATTTGTTTTCTGCGGGAAAACATGTATCGAATATAATGCCGCCGGGAGGCCGTTGACCTCAAATCGGTCAAGAGAGTGAAAATATCGCGAAATATTGCCCAGGCTCGGAATATTGATCCGCAAAAACGTAGATTTGAGTTGTTGTTGAGTATTGTCGGCCCCGTCCGACTATACTGCTCCGCTCACAGGTTAATAAAATAAAATTCAAATTGCTTGCTGATAACTGCTAAGTGCACGTAAGCTTTTCTCTTCCCAGTTTCTAACTAACAAATTTTGAATAATTTTTAGCTGCTTCATATACGATTTACAATATTTCGAAATTTTAACCCTTTAAGTCCCATCTTCCAACAATATATAAATATGGTTAAAATATTAGATTGTGCAAAGTTTGGTTTGAATCGAATGCTCTGTTTGCATGAACATGTGGGGAGGAACCAGAAGGAGTGGATCAATTAGCTATAAGTTTAAGGGTATAAAAATACTTTATATGGGGTTATATCAAAACGGGAGTCGATATTTGTAATTTTTGATAGTTAAATTTGACAGCCAATGGGAATACCAAATACCAAATTACAGTCAATTCGGTTAAAAAACGTGCCCAAAATTCCCAAAATACCGACTTAGGCATTATTTATAATTTTTAGTACGGATATGTGGGGTGCCGTTTTATGGGGGCTATGCTCCAACTTTAGTCAATATTAATAATTTTTGGTAAGAAAAATGAAAAACCAAAATAAAATAATACATCCAATTTTATTGAAAACGTGTCCAAAATCCCAAAAAAACAGAATATTGGCGGTACCGTTATATAGGAGCTTCCCTTGAGTCAATATTCATAATTATAGATATCGACATGTGCTATACAATTAGAACCAAATTTTAAATATGAGAAATTGGCCGAATATGAGAACTGTATATAAAGGTGGTGTATATATGGAAGCTATGTTTAAGTCTGAACCGATTTCAATAAAACTCTACATACGCCATTCTAGACTTAATACGGGACTCTGTGCAAAATTTCGTCTCACTCGGGCAAGCCATGGGAGTTTGGTAACCCATTTACCTAACATCGGAAGAAAATATATATGGGAGCTATATCTAAATCAGATCCACATTTTACCCAATACGACATGCAAAATTTCGACTCAATCGGATAAACATCGGGAGTTTGGTGCAACATTTACATCAAATCGAACGAAATTATATATGGGGCTATATCCAAAAATGGATCGATATGTACCAAAGTTGGTATTTTTCATACTCTAGTCCTACTTACTGCGTGTACAAAGTTTCATTAAGATTGAACTACTATTTTTGTCCAGTCCTAGACAGGGTGTCATATAGCCGGCCGACTTTAATACTTTCATTACTGTGTTTTTTTTAGGAAAATAAGGCCACAGTTTCTGAGACATTTAAACAAATCAAGACTTATTGAATTTTTATAGATGAAAAATCCGACTTGAGGCATTGTCTTCAATTTCAAAACGTATTTCCTGAAGTCCGAGAAGTGGCTGGCAATTTCAGCAGATATGAATTTGCACCGAATGTAAAGGTATAATTTGGCTAGGTTTAGGTAATTCAATGGGACCTCAAAGTATATCACCTAGAGCTGGTGCGGCTGGTTGTTCTGTAGATGATGCAGAATCAGGGCCAGGGAAAGCTTCAGTTGGTTGGACATTTGAATCTACATATATCATCTGTCACTGCTGTACACGCAACTGACGCTGTCGCAGCTTTGGCTACCAATGTTGGTGCAGTATCAGCATTTGCTACAGAATTTTCCGGTACAATATTTGTGGCTTGTATTGGTAATTGACCGTAAGTTGTCCAGCGTAGTTATTATATATTTTAGGCATTTTTTCTATAGAAAATAACAGGTCCCAGTTTTTGAGTTATTTTTATTTCTATAGAAAAAAATCGAGACCTTAGTTTCTGAGAGACTCAGGTTCTCCTTATAGAATTTTTTTCGTAATTGTAAATTATTTTTTATATCTTTTATTTTTTTTTAAGAAAAATTCTCCCACATTCCAGAATCTCTTCCAAAAATATCATACGTAGTATTTTATTAATTGAATACGTTTGCCACTTTCTATTATTTTCCATAATTTCCATTTCGAACAACAACAAAAACATTTCACTTGATCCCATGCCATCATGTAAACGAGATCATGCTATTATTCTAAAGAAGACGACCGAAGACGATGGAAAAAAACCTCCCTCCCGTCACATATAAAAACAATGTAATTTAGCCACCGGATGTCGGCAATTCGCTGAAAATGTCTTTCTTTTTCTGAGTAACTTCGAGAGCATGATTTTTTTATTTAATTTATTCAATTAATTCGCATGTAGGTTTTTGTTTTATATTCTCTCATTTTTTGGTGTTTTTATTTTATTCAATTACAGAGCAACTACCGAGAAGGGGATCTAATTTTTCAGAGATGGCAAAACGTGATAGAAACAAAATAAATTGTCTCCTGCTGACCTTTGTAATATTGCTGCTGACTCATGACCTAAGTGTGGAGGCCAAACGGATTTACAGCTCCAGTGGTAGTCGCCGATCATCCTCCTCCTCATCGTCCAGTGTAAGGCGTACGAATACCAATAATCGATCAAATTCTTATAGTGGTGGTGGTAGTACCTCGCATTCGAATCCTTCGTTGTCCCACACAGGATTGTCGTCGCTGAGTTATGCTGGCTATAATCAACAGGCCAATAAACGGCCGAGCAGTAGCAGCAACACCCACATTACCAATAGCCATGCCAGTAATACACATAGTTCGGCACCCAGACCCACCTCTACGCCGATAGGTTGGAATGTACCACCCAAGCCACAAGGACCACCACCAGCATATTCGGCCACAAATCCAGCAGGTGGAGCCAAAACCAATATGTATGAGAAATCTCCGGCTTATAATCCAAGTTACTCGGCTCCACCCAGTTATTCGGCGGCTACCAATACCAATAGTCGTCCGGCCACCAATTACAATGGTCAGCATTCCACCTATAATCGCAATCGTTTCAATTCCACGGGAGGAGGTTTTGGTGGCGGTGGGGTACATACCCCCATCACAGCTACCAATGCCCACAATGTACAATCCAGTTATCCGAAGCAACAATCTCCTACTTATTATCCAGCAGGTTCATCGTTGCCCGCCGGTGCCACATATCATCCATCGGGTCAATTGCCAGCAGGAGCCACATATCACCCAGCAGGACAATTGCCGGCAGGAGCCACATATCATCCATCAGGTCATTTACCGGCTGGTGCAAGTTATCATGCTCCTGGTCAGTTGCCGGCTGGTTCCACCTATTATCCCTCAGCTTCTTCGTTGCCTGCCGGAGCCACATATCACAGTCCCGGAGCCTTGCCACCAGGTGCCACATATCACAGTCCAGGAGCATTGCCGGCAGGAGCCACCTATTACCCCTCACCTCCGGTACAGGCTCCCATGTATTATCCCTCGGCCCAGGCTTTGCCTGCTGGAGCCACCTTCTTGCCTGCGGGCTCTGCAATACCTGCTGGAGCCACTTTCATTCAACAGCCTCAGAAGTCTAGCTCAGGTTTAGGTTTTGGTAAGTCCAAGGAGGATATTTTCCAGAGGTCCAATATTTATATATTTTTTTCTAAAATTCCAGGTAGCGGTCTCTTGGCGGGTGGCCTGACTGGTGCCATTTTGGGCCACGCCCTTACTCCCACCCACACCAAGGTTATTGAACATGCTCCCAGCTATGGTGGCGGCGGTGGTGGTGGCGTTGCCCCTGCCGCCCAAAATGATGACAAGATCATTATTATCAACAATGGCCCACCGGGTTCGGTTACCACCCAGGAAGTTGGTAGTGGCACCACTGTCATCACCACCAATGGTGGTCAGGTTCCAGCTGCTGCTCCAGCACCCACCAATACCTATGCTGCCCAACCCACCGCCAATTTAGCTCCCATGAATCCCACATATCCTGATCCTCCCGCCGGTTCACCTGGACCAATACCAACACAAGCCACAAATGCGGTCCCAGAAAATTCCGGTAGCCTAGCCGCTGCTGCTGCTCCAGCATTGGCAGCCGGGGCTGCAACAGCGGCCGTTGCAGGAGCAGCAATGGCAGGAGGTGCAGATGCGAATGCCCAATCAGCTGCTGCGGCAGCTGTCCCAGCCCCTGCCGCCGCACCTGCAGAACAACCAGCCGCCCCCGCTGCTGGTGGTATCATTTGTGTACCCGTTAAAGTACCCGAACCTGATCCAAATGACAGCAGCAAAACCATTGAAGTAGAGAAAATTGCTTGCTATAACGCTCCTGCACCTGAGCCAGTACCGGCTACTGATTCCGCAGCATCTACTCCTGCTGCTGTCTCCACAGAAGCCACTCCCACAACAACAACCACAACTGTTGCACCCTCCAGCACAAGTGATGTAGCCACCACAGAAGCCATTATTCAACCCATGGCTCAAGGTGTTGCGTTGGCCCCTCTGCAAACAACACCCTTCACAATACCCGAAGGTTCCGTGCCATTGGCTCCCTTTACACCCGGTGCAAATCCAGATCTACTCAAATTACCAGGTGATTATTATGTCAATTCTCGAACCTCAGCCATAATGGCAAAATCGATGCATCGAGATTTGGTCAGTAGTGGTGGTGGATCGTATCTCAATAACTGGTCTCTGACCTCTATGATAACTTTACTAATCGCTTTTCTAATTAACTAATTTTTAAGCTTGAAATTCCGCATTTTCTATGTATATAATAGCACACATATCCGATCCTGTAGAAGCAGATTTTCCAAATTCTAAATTTTGTACATAATTCCTTAACCTATGATCCTGTAGAAGCACCGTTTGGCTACTAATCATTACACCTGTTTCTCCTTCCCATCACTCCACTTTTATTAGATGAGCGACCAAAAATCTATTTTTCCAATATTTTCTTTGCAGGATACTTCTAAATGAGAAAGAGCTTTTTTGTGTGTCCAGCTTTTGTTATACTCGCTCGCTAATAACCCAACGAAGCTTGCCAGATTTTATGTGACAAAAAACCGAACTAATATATTTTATACTCTCTGAGATTTTTTTGTAGTAGAAGAAAAAACGAAAATGATTCTCAAATAAATGTTTTTAGTGTGACAATATTTTTATGGTATTTATTTTGGATATAATTTAAGATCTGCTAACATAGTTCACCGTGGACCAATAACGTAAGTATTTTTGCATATAGAGTCTTCTGTCAAAAGCAGACCTTCCAAATGGAAGACAAAATATTCAGACTTCTATTAGCAGTCCTACTATTAAGTCGTATATCATATTCCCAGTCCCTGTGACCTATATAATATACCTCAATTTGTTCTGGGTTCCGGTATAGGAGCTACTATATACTATCTTTTCTACAGAAGCCCTTATTGTTATACCTTATGATCAATGAGGGTATTTCCATTTTGCTACGGCAAAAATGTGCCTCCAAGAAATATTGATTTTAGACCTCATGTTTATTTGGACCAAAAGCCGTTTCTGACAATTTGGAGTCGATTTACCAATATCTGTCTTTCTGATGAAGATGTCCCCACAAAATGGTCAAGATTCGTCTCAAAATTAATTTTATAATATGTGACTTGAACTACACCATGCTTGCAATGTTGGAAGATGGCATACAAATTTAATCGATTGAGTGGACCGACAAGTCCAATCCATAACTTCTTTTTAAAAAATCCACGCCCAGCCGATAGCTATTAGTTTGAGTTTCCAAAGCTGCTCTACACAATAGGACGATCTCAGACTTGATATTACAGGATTTGATGGTTTTAAGAGTCGATTGACTATCCACAAAGATAGTCACCGGTTCAACAATACTTTTTATCAATTCTGCTGCCTTCCGAATCGCGATGATTTCAGCTTGGAAACCACTACAGTTGCTATACAACTTTTATATAAGCCTTTTTGGCCTAGCCTTTCTCAGTAGACGTCAGCCCCTGTACCTTCTTCTATCTTGGATCTGTCTGTAAAAAAAAACATACCGTGCAAAGGAAGGTTACTACGGCTCCTGTCGTCTCTACTGGGGATAACGACATCTACATCATCAAATCTCAGAACTGGTAATATATAGTCGCATAGTTTTCCCCGTTGTTTTAATGTGATACCAGCCTCGTTCAAGATACATCCATGCCCATAGGTACAAGAGACAGAGTCCTTCACACGGTGATCACCCTTATGGATGTCAGTTGGTTTCGGGGTGCACTTAACGGCCTTTTCCAGTAATTTTTGTCTCGGGTTAGGCTTCGGATCAGATTTCGGCTTCACACATTTGCCATATGCAGTGCGATACGTCGACTCTACTCGTTTCCGGAAAAAACGTAGAGGTTTTTGGCGAAGCAACTACTTATTTTGGGAGGAAAATCTTCCCTACCTGGAGCTTTAGATGAAAAACGTGCTGATAGGTTATTTCGAATTTTCTTACAAATTTTAGATTATCCCTGAGGTTAACCTTCCTCTCGAAAGCAAGTTCGCAGATTGCCCTATAGTGTGTTTATAGTGCTTCGCATCAGATTCTTCTTGAGCAGCTCCGACCTTTGAGTCGACTCCTGAAGCTTATTGTCGGCATGTGCCGACACAGGACCAGTCGGAGCCAGATTTAGCTTCGGTCGGGCGACTAGGTTAGAGCCACATCAATTTTCCTGAGTTGACTTGGCCGGAATCTCCTTGGTGTCCAGTTCATCCTGACTTAGGGTTAGATTTTGCAACCCGCAACCCGGGAAGACGCTCCTAGTGGGATATTGAAAACTCCCACGTCTAAGACTAGACATTGAAAAATATATTAAAAAATTGGTACTTGAACATATTTTAAAAAAGGTCGCTTTTCTATGGTACTTAAAAAACCAGTAAGAAAAGCAAGAAAGTCGGACTGGCCCAACTATATGATACCCTTCACCACTTTGGGTATATTGTACATATGTATCCTTACAATTGCATGTCAATGTTATCTGGATGGAACATACTCATGTCTTTCTGCAACCTTTGCTAAATTTAACATCATTTGAGCAGAAATCTGAACCAATTTTTCCGAAACTTAACACAAGTCATTCTAGACTCAATTCAGAACGCTATGTCAAATTTGGTGCAAATCGAATGATATATAGGAACTTTGGTGCACTATTTACATACAATAGGACAACAATATATATCGAAATCTGAACCAATTTTCCCGAAACTTACCACACATCTTTCCAGACTTAATTCAGTACGCTATGCCAAATTTGGTGCAAATCGAAAGTTATATAGGGACTTTGGTGCACCATTTACACAAAATCGGACAAAAATATATATGGGATCATTCATGATTCACAAAACTTACCACTCATCTTTCTATAATTAATTCATTACGCTATGCCAAATTTCATGCAAATCGAAGGATATATTGGTACTTTGGTGCACCATTTACATAAAATCGGAAGAAAATATATAAGGGAGCTATATCTAAATCTAAACCGATTTTCCTGAAACTTACCACTCATCATTCGAGACTCAATTTAGTACGCTATAACAAATTTCGTGCCAATCGAAGGATATAGAGGGTCTTTGGTGCACTATTTACCTAAAATCGGACGAAAATATATATGGGAGCTATATCTAAATCCGAACCGATTTTCACGAAACTTAACACACATCTTTATAGACTTAGTTCAGTACGCTATGCCAAATTTGGTGCAAATCGAAAAATATTTAAGGACTTTGGTGAACCATTTACATAAAATCAGACGAAAATATATATGGGAGGTATATCTAAATCTGAACCGATTTTCACGAAACTTAGCACACATCGTTCTAGACTTAATTCAGTACGCTATGCCAAATTTCGTGCAAATCGAAGAATACATAGGGACTTTGGTGCACCATTTACCTAAAATCGGACGAAAATATATATGGGGGCTATATCGAAATCTGAACCGATTTTTCCGAAACTCACCATTATCATTCTAGACTCAATTCAGTACGTTATGCCAAATTTCGTACAAATCGAAGAATACATAGAGACCATTTACTTAAAATCGGACGAAAATATATATGAGAGCAACATCTAAATCTGGACCGATTTTCATTCAGTACCCTGTGCCAAATTTCGTGCAAATCGAAAGATTTATAGGGACTTCGGTGAAACATTTACATTAAAACGGACGAAAATATAAATGGGAGCTATATCTAAATCTGAACCGATTTTTGCCAATTTCAATAGAGTTCATCCTTGGGCACATGGACAGACATGTATAAATTGACTTAAAAAGTGATTCTCGTTTCCTTTTGCCTGTTACAAACATATGCACAAAGACATAATACCCAGTACCACAGTGTGGTGAAGGGTATAAATATTCTTTTAAAAATCTCTATTTCCAGGCCTCTGACAGGATTTGGAAAAAATTATTAGAAAGTGCAGGCCTAAAAATCTTCGGAGTAGACAAAATGCAATATCGGTTAGTTTTGAAAATTGTAAATGGTGAGTAAAGAGTTCTTCAAGCAAAAAAAAGTAATGAACACATCTTGCACATCTCCGTCGGACCATTTTGCTGCTGTATTTGTTAATTATATCTGAAGTTTGGGTGTAATTCATATTTTGGAGAAATTTCCATATTTCGAAATATATAGAAAAATGAAACATTTAAAAATTAAGTAAAATTTATTAATGATGATTTCCTATCGACCACCACCCCACCTCCCCTAGAGAGAAGAAAACCAGAAACGATGCTACAATTTGTTTTTACTTCTAACTGGAGGCTATATTTCGATTACCAATGAAATGTGGTGGTGGTGGACTATGAAATGAGACGTATGCGTCGTCTTCTTCATCTGGGGTATTAATGACGTCTTGCACATTTTGTGGCCGGCCGCTAAGCCGACCCTAAGCGAAGGGGGAGGGGAAGGTGGTAAACAATATATTTTGTTTGTTGTTATGTTGTTGTTCGGTCGTCCGATAGTTTTTTTGGACAAAACAAAAACTTAAATTGTTTTCATAGACGACTGCGATGATGGTGGCTTGGATCGGACGCAGCGGAAACTTGGTAAGAAAACAAATAGACAAACAATTTCACACCTTAGTGGACAATGTGAATCGCCGAGTTGAGTTTTACTTAGTCAATGATCCGAAATTGGTTTGGAATTTTAAAACAGTCTTAATTGGGAATTCGTTAACGTAAGACGGGACGCGGAAAATAAAAATTTCGAACGAAGAGAAGAAAAAATTGCAACGGCTGGAAGATGAGAATTATATTAAAGGGACTGATATCCTTGCTACTGTGTATGGGATTGGTGCGGGGTCATACCCATGATGAGTTACCCAAATGTGCCTTGACGGGTGTACATAGGACACGACAAACCATATTGGAATCTCCCAATTATCCTGATGATTATCCTCCCGGAACCTGTTGGGATTATGTCATAAAATCTCCCTATCGTTGCCCCACCAAATTTCACATCCAATTTTTGGATTTCTTTTTGGAAAAATCGGAAAATTGTGAAAATGATTATCTCTCGGTGGGTTTGGATAATGTCGATGAAGACATGGATACTCTGTGTGGTCAGGTGGTGGGCATTAAAAAATATCACACTCCTGATGGTATTTTGCGTTTACGTTTCCATGCCGATGATTCACCCTGGTCAACGGGTAAGGGTTTCAAGCTGTTGATAACGCGCTTGGCCTGTGAAAAGGAAGAGGTGTTGAGAAATCTCGAAACGCGCAACAATGATGTTGATGATGCGGAAGATGATGATGATACCATAACCGTTACGGCACCGGGTACACACTTAAGTCCACCTCGAGTGCAGTTAATGGAATTATTCCGTAACATTTCAGGGGCTGATCAGCATCAGGTTTATCCATTGCAACCCCTGTTTGGTTTAAATTATCCCAATCAGCTGCAATCACCTTTGTACCCGACCACATATGGACCCTTCTATTTGCCCACCGGAACTGTGATACCTCAACCGCAGGCAGTACAGCAATGGAATTATTTACCCAGCCAACAAAATTCCAATTCCGAAAAGCCTTGCAAGGAAAATAACCATCAGACCAAGAAACAACAACAACAGCAGCAGCATCAGCAGCAACAACATCATCAAGTACAACCCTATTTACCTCCTTATGTGGTGAATCCCTATGTCCCCGTGACCCAAGATCAATATGTGGGGGCATGGCCCACCACAAGCTATTTGCGGGCCATAGATGGCAGCAGTAGTGTCCTGGATGCCTGTTGTACCACACCATTCCAACAGAAGAGGTTCTACCTTTCCAGCCCTGGATTTCCACGAACCATATTTAGCAACCTCTTGCCCGTCAATCGTCGGGATTGTGAGTTCCGTTTGCAAAAACACTCCTCCAACATCTGTCGACTTCGTGTCGTTTTCAAATTTTTCGATTTTGGTAAAACTTCCCAAATTGTTAGCGGACTACAGGGTGGCGCTGCCGGTTTGGCAGGCATGTCAAGAAATTCCTGCCCTGACGATTTCATTGAAATCGGTAATCAACGATTCTGTGGCTGTCGTTCGGATTATGTTTATACCGGATTTTGGAATTATCAGGGTGAGAAAAAGATACGCATGCGTATGGGTTATTCGGGTGTGCCTTCGAGTGGTTTCCTATTGGAAATTAGCCAGGAAGAATGTTCACCATATGAAACGTCAACACTAAGTCCGACATTGCCCATTTCGGCACCCGCAACTGTGGGCAATACAAATTTCTTGGGACAAAATTTCCAACAGCAGACCAATTATCCTTCGGCACCAGGGTTGTCGCAGCAAACATTTGGTGGTCTCAATCAGCAGCAACAACAACAATTTACGCAGCCACAGCAGTTCAATCAACCACAACAACAATTCAATCAGCAACAACAACAATTCAATCAGCAGCAACAATTATTGCAACAACAACAATTCAACGGCTTCGGAACACAAAGCTTCCCACAAAATCTCCAACAAACAGCTGGTGTTGGCGGTGCCAGTTATGGCCAAGCTTTTAATCCTCAAGGTCTAGGCCAATCCCTGCAACAAAATCCACTCTATGACCACACATTTATACCGCCACAAAATGGCAATGCCTTATATCAACCTCACCCACCACAATTTCTTTCAGACCCCAATGGCTTCCCTGGCTATCAGTTGACCAGTCCAAGCCCATTGCAACCAGTCCATCAACCATTTGGTGGCTTTAATCAGCTACGCTATGCACGGTCTTTCGGTGATCAGAAACCCGTCTCAATTGTTGAAACCAATTCCACCCGCAAGGAATACTATTTCAGTGACACGGATGATAAGGTTGCGGAAAAAATAGTTGCCGAAAAATTAACTGCAGATCCTTTATTAAAAGTTGCCATGTCGCGATCGAGTGAATCGGATGGAACCGTCTCACGATGGGAAGCCGACGAGTTAAGGGCTAACGATAATCCTCCATATGCCCAAACTCGTCAGAAGTGTACGTTTGATATGGGTGATATTTTACGGCTGTCTGTCGATGTTTTGTGGTTGACCAAACCCACGTGCTATGCACCGCAACGAAATTGGTTTAATAACTTTTTGGGTTAAGTTTTAAGTATTAGATGGAAAATTTCGATGTATATGATTATTATTTTTGGGAACGAATAAAGGAAATATTATGATTTTTTGTCAAAATAAATTTTGGGTTTGGATTTGTTGGAACTTGAAAATTAAAAAAAAAAGACTGTCTATGGTGCTTCCAAATAAGACTGAACCTCGATATTTTTAAAAACATCAACGCCTGTCTATTATTCATGAAAAAATTGTTTTAAAAAAATCAACGCCTGTATATTACAGTACGTTTACATTTAACCGGATTTCGTTAACCCAGTGGGTTTCAATTGTCATTTCCTTTGCATATATGTCAAATAAATCCTCATAAAGTAGGTTAACCCCGGTAAAAAGTTCTAATGTACAAGGAGTTTTATGCTGTAAAAAATCCACGCCCAATGCAGGACCTTGAAAAAATATTTAAAAAAATTCACGTCTGAGATAGGACCATGAAAAAATATTTTAAAAAATCCACGTCTGAGATTGGACCATGAAAAAATATTTTTAAAAAAATCCACGCCTAATATTGGCTCAGAAAAAAATATTTTTAAAAAATCCACGCCTAATATAGACCTCGAAAAAAATTATTTTAAAAACCCACCCCTAGTATAGACCTCAAAAAATTATGTAAAAAGTCCACGCCTAATATAGACCTCGATGAAAAATATTTAAAAAACTACGGCAAATATAGACCTCGAAGAAAAATATTTGAAAGATCGAAAACCGCCTAATTAATTATATGCATAGTCATCTAGGAAGTAAAATTACAATTTTGGTTTTTAAGTGAAACTCCCAAAATTTCTACCCAAGGGCATTCACTCATGTCCCGGTTTTATTTTTTTTTTTTGTTTTATTTTCTTTCAAATAAACAAATGTAATAAACTAACCCAAAAAAAAACGTTAAATTCGTTACGAATAAAATTCGGTCAAAAAATTGAGAAAAATTACTTAATGTTTATTTAATAATAACAACAAGCAAATAAACAAATAAAACAGACAAAAGATAACACATCTCAATTGTTTTTTTCTACGTTTTATTTTCTTCGGCAGGTGGAGGAGGGTGTAAGCAGATGTGCTCGTATCTTGTATGTACATGTACTTATGTGTTTATCAATTGCATACAAATTGTCATCAAAGATAAAAAAGCGAAAGTTTTTTTTTCATTTTTTTTTTTTTTTTTTTGTAGTTGTCAAAAAAAACCTCGATGTGGGGTTATTTCGTGTCGAAGTAATATGACAGCAGATAAAAGGCATTGGGAAAGAAAACAACATAGTTTTTAGTTTTTTTTTTTTTTTTGACTGTGGATGCTTCCATTTTTTCTAAGGACAATAACTATGTTTATGGGAAACCTTACGGGAAATCCCCGTGCAGAATTTTGTATCGATAAAAATACAAAATACATCTCTTAGACCCTAACAATTATTTAGGTACAAATAGTTTAAATATAACTTCGATAATGTTTTTTTAATTATTAAATACTACGAACCTGGAATAATTATAAGGAGGAATGACAAGAACCGTCAAACGCAACTCCTCGAACGTCCTGTGATAACAGGTGGACAGCGTAAGCGACGTATATCTATTAAAAACTCATATGCAAACCGAAACAATGCTAGATGGTGAGTGTAATAAGATAGAAACAATAGGGTATCTCATGAAAGCACACTTCCCACCAAGCACACTCGGAACTGACCATGACACAGTAATTAGGGAGATAATATCCGAGAACCCTAAGATTGACGAGTCAATGGTACGGGATGATTTGAAGAGCTTCTCCCCATTCAAAGCGACAGGGCTAGACAACGTCTTCCCTGCTTTATTACAAGACCAGGAAGGAAAGCAGTAAAGTCGGACTGGTCCGGCTATATTCTTCCTTCCGAACCTATCTAAATTCTACATATATATTCTAAAAGACGTCGCCCTTCCGAACCTATCTAAATTTCATTTCGTGCAAATCGAAATATAAACAGGTACTTTGGTGCACCAGCTATAACTAAATTTGAACCGATTTTCATTCAAGACTCTATTCAGTACGTTGTGCCAAATTTCGTGCAAACCGAAAGATATATAAGGACTTCAGTGCACCATTTACCTTAAATCGGATGAAAATATAAATGGGAGATATATATAAATCTGAAACGATTTTCACGGAACTTACCACACATCATTCCAAAGTGAAATTCATTGTCATATGCCAAATTTCGTACAAATCGAAAGATAATCGGGCACTTTGGTGCTCCAATTACCTAAAATCGGACGAAAATATATATGGGAGATATATCTAAATCTGAGACGATTTTCACGAAACTTTCCACACATCATTCCAGACTCAATTCATTACCCTATGCCAAATTTCGTGCAAATCGAAAGATAATTAGGGACTTTGGTGCTCCATTTACCTAAAATCGGCCAAAAATATATGTGGGAGCTATATCAAAATCTGAACCAATTTTCAAGAAATTTGACAAACATTATTCTAGACATTATTCTAGACTTGAAGGGTATAAAGAGCGGAATATTTATCACCAAGCTTACCAATGCTCTGTAACGCATATATAAGGTTTGGAAGTCCGTGTTGTCTTTATACCCAATCACGACCATTGTACGACGCCAAAATCTTACGGCCATTACGCTTATCCTCATTTCTACTCAAAGCCATGAAACGGACAGTCGACATGATAAGTAGCAAAATACCCAACGATACTCTAAAATATTAACAGCATGTGTATATAAAAAGGAGGTAGTACACCTACTGAAGGCACCCTCGCCCAGAATTTGTATACTTTAGCTTTATGCATTGATTTCTATATCTTCAATAAAGTCGGCACTGAAAATCTTATCCAATCCTTAGAAGTCTTTCGAGTTGACCAGGCAAAGGATAAGTAACACCAAAGGGTACTATTCTGCCACCACTATATATATAAGGTTCTTTACCGATGCGGGATTTGAACCCGTCTCGTTAATTGTACCTGCACATTTTTTTTCTTTTGTGTGCCAACTATAGGAGAATAAGTCTCATTCCCATCGCATATAAAGTGCTATCCAGCGAGATGTGTGAACGACTGAAGCCAATAGTCAATGACATTATTGGACCATACCAATGCGACTTCTGGCCTGGCACGAAAAACACATTGACACATTCCACCTATTCGTCAACTATAAAGCCGCATTCGACAGCTCTATCCGTTCAGAGAGGTTTACAGCCATGTCTGCGTTCGGCATTTCTGAAAAATTAATACGGCTATGCAGGATAACTTTGAATGGCACAAAGTCAGCAGTTAAAGTCGGAAAGGACCTTTCGGAGCCCTTCAAAAACGAACTAGATTTCAGACACGGTGACAGTTTGTCGTGTGACCTGTTTAAAATCCTGCTGGAAAAGGTCATACGAGATGCAAATGTGAACAGAAATGAAACTCTGTACACCAAATAGCATATGTTACTCGCCGATGACATCGACATAATGGGTCGAACATTGCAAGCGATAACAGCCACCTTTGAACGAATTGAAAATCTGTCTGCCAAAGTGGGCCTGGCTGTAAATGGCGAATAGACCAAGCTGATGATATAGAAAAAATATTGTTTAAAAGATCCACGCCTATGGAAGCCCTAGAAAAAATATTGTTTAAAAGATCCACGCCTATGGAAGCCCTAGAAAAAATATTGTTTAAAAGATCCACGCCTATGGAAGCCCTAGAAAAAATATTGTTTAAAAGATCCACGCCTATGGAAGCCCTAGAAAAAATATTGTTTAAAAGATCCACGCCTATGGAAGCCCTATAAAAAATATTGTTTAAAAGATCCACGCCTATGGAAGCCCTAGAAAAAATATTCTTTAAAAGATCCACGCCTATGGAAGCCCTAGAAAAAATATTGTTTAAAATATCCACGCCTATTGAAGCCCTAGAAAAAATATTGTTTAAAAGATCCACGCCTATGGAAGCCCTAGAAAAAATATTCTTTAAAAAATCCACGCCTATGGAAGCCCTAAAAAAATATTCTTTAAAAAATTCACGCCTATGAAAGCCCTAAAAAAATATTCTTTAAAAAATTCACGCCTATGGAAGCCCTAGAAAAAATATTGTTTAAAAGATCCACGTCTATGGAAGCCCTAGAAAAAATATTGTTTAAAAGATCCACGCCTATGGAAGCCCTAGAAAAAATATTGTTTAAAAGATCCACGCCTATGGAAGCCCTAGAAAAAATATTGTTTAAAAGATCCACGCCTATGGAAGCCCTAGAAAAAATATTGTTTAAAAGATCCACGCCTATGGAAGCCCTAGAAAAAATATTGTTTAAAATATCCACGCCTATGGAAGCCCTAGAAAAAATATTCTTTAAAAAATTCACGCCTATGAAAGCCCTAAAAAAATATTCTTTAAAAAATTCACGCCTATAAAAGCCCTAAAAAAATATTCTTTAAAAAATTCACGCCTATGGAAGCCCTAGAAAAAATATTGTTTAAAAGATCCACGCCTATGGAAGCCCTAGAAAAAATATTGTTTAAAAGATCCACGCCTATGGAAGCCCTAGAAAAAATATTGTTTAAAAGATCCACGCCTATGGAAGCCCTAGAAAAAATATTGTTTAAAAGATCCACGCCTATGGAAGCCCTAGAAAAAATATTGTTTAAAAGATCCACGCCTATGGAAGCCCTAGAAAAAATATTGTTTAAAAGATCCACGCCTATGGAAGCCCTAGAAAAAATATTGTTTAAAAGATCCACGCCTATGGAAGCCCTAGAAAAAATATTGTTTAAAATATCCACGCCTATGGAAGCCCTAGAAAAAATATTCTTTAAAAAATTCACGCCTATGAAAGCCCTAAAAAAATATTCTTTAAAAAATTCACGCCTATGAAAGCCCTAAAAAAATATTCTTTAAACAATTCACGCCTATGGAAGCCCTAGAAAAAATATTGTTTAAAAGATCCACGCCTATGGAAGCCCTAGAAAAAATATTCTTTAAAAAATCCACGCCTATGGAAGCCCTAGAAAAAATATTCTTTAAAAAAATCACGCCTATGGAAGCCATAAAAAAATATTCTTTAAAAAATTCACGCCTATGGAAGTCCTAGAAAAAGTATTCTTTTTAAAAAGTTCCCGCCTGTGATGGCCCTTAAAAAATATACTTAAAAAAATCCACGCCTATAGAAGTAGGCAACAGGACATAAATATCAAGGACAAGTAACACCAAAGGGTACTATTCTGCCACCACTGGAAATAACGCAGTACACTGTGCATAATTTTTTCTTAAACGAACAAATATCGGGAGTTTGGTGCACCATTTACATATATTCGGACGGAACTATATATGGGAACTATATCTAAATCTGAACCGATTTCAACGTAACTCCACAGACGTCAAACTGGACCGAATTCATGACTCAGTACAAAATTTTGTCTAAAGCTGACAAATATTGGGAGTTTGATGCACTATTTACCTAACATCGGACGAAACTATATATGGGAGCTATATATAAATCTAGACCGATTTCAACAAAACTTCGCAGATATCAAACTGTGTTTCATTCAGTACATATTGTCTCAATCGGAGGGAACTATCTCAAAAGGAACTATGGATATATGTCGCTTCTTTTGTCTGTTACTTACATACGCCTTTGGAAGCCCTAGAAAAAATATTGTTTAAAAGATCCACGCCTATAGAAGCCCTAGAAAAATTATTCTTTTAAAGATCCACGCTTGTGGAAGCCCTAAGAAAAAATATTCTTTAAAAAATCCACGCCTATGGAAGCCCTAGAAAAAATATTCTTTAAAGAATTCACGCCTATGTAAGCCCTAGAAAAAATATTCTTTAAAAAATCCACGCCTATGGAAGCCCTAGAAAAAATATTCTTTAAAGAATTCACGCCTATGGAAGCCCTAGAAAAAATATGCTTTAAAACATTCCCGGCTGTGATGGCCCTTAAAAATATACTTAAAAAAATCCACGCCTATAGAAGTCCTAGAAAAAATATTCTTTAAAAAACTCACGCCTGTGATGTCCCTTAAAAAATCCACGCCTATAGAAGTAATAGAAAACATATTCTTTAAAAATCCACGCCTATAGAAGTCCTAAAAAATCCACGCTTCTTTTGGACATTCAAATCTATCTTTTCTTTTCCCTCACCATGGAACAGCTTCAAATGTGTACCCACTTCGAATTCCTTTATCGAATTTTGACAGAATCTATGCCATAACCATAATCGGATATAGCATATTGATGGGGCGCTTCCCGATCTTCAGTACATATTGTCTCAATCGGAAGGAACAAAATGAACCGGATGAGCAAATGCATACGAATGCTCAGAAAGATAATAGATAGATATTCTTTAAAAACTCCTCTCTTTGAAAAAAACTGTTCCTAAAAATGAGGCTTGTGTTCCCATGGAACATTTAGTCCTTAACATACTTCTTTTATGGAAAGTACGTGAACTTTGAAACATATTTATATGTATAAAAATAGAAACTCAAGCTCGGTAGAATCTTATATTATTTTCGAAGAGTCATTTCGAAGCGTCGTTCTTTCTTTATGGATCTGAACTATTATTCAAAATTCCATTCATTTGAATCATCTAACGGAACGACAAGTGTTACAAGAACAGAAGCTCATAAAGAATCCATTCAACTATTTGAAAAAAGGCCTCCAACTAAAATAAGGTGTTAATTGCCAAATAAAACAATCTCAACATAATTTCAACAATTCAAACATTTCATTACAATTTGTTTTTTTTTATTTCTATTACTGAGAACATAAGATAAGAAAAAATCTACAAAATACATATCAGAAACCAAAAAAAAAAATTCAAACTAAAATATTTCACATAACTATTTTTCGCAAATAATACAATGCCCACGACTCTTCCTCCTCAGAGGCGGCTGGTAATATCTTTACGTGCCAATTGAGCATAGATCGTACCATGTGGTTTGTCGACGGGAATAAAGACTTCATTATTCTCACCGGGTACAACGGCCTGGAAGGGTTTTGTATCGAAATTGAAATAATGTTTATTTGGCATTGTCATCGAAATCACGGAAACTTCTGGCAGCGTGTCTAAAACTTCTTTCTCTGTCAGATACAGGGTGTGTTGGACCGATGGTGAGGATATACCAACATTTGGATCACCAGCAAAATTCCTGATGATAATATTCTTGACCTTATTCCATGATTTACAGAAAAGAACATTATCGGTATTTGAATATTCCCAGGAACAATCCACGACAGTACTGAAGATACGATCATATTGATCGGGCAACGAACGGAATTCATCGTTAACAAAGTTAACGAACGAGGATTGGGTGGTCTTGAGGACACGTAGACCGCGTATACCGCTAATGACGGTTTGTTTGGGATCTACAATTAAATCGAAAATTTTAAAAATCCATATTTGATAATTTTATTTGATGTTCGGGCTTACCAGTCCTCCTCAAAACCACATCACAGTAGCGTATCTCCGTGGGGGTAAAAATAAAGGCATGATTGTGTCGGGCCCTATTGTTGATGTTGGTATAATTACAATTACCCGCATCACCACAACCGGTCTCTTCGGAACTAACCCTTTGCCAGGGATATTCTTCCACATGGATGTGTACCTCTTCGACATGGGCATATTTTTGCATAAAATGACGAGCCAATAGGAGGGCAAAATTTTCAGGATTCTCTACACCATGTTTCTTGGCCAACAAATAGACGGTATTCTTTTGCGAATCTGTGGCTACAATATCGGAATTGTCACCTAAGGATAGAAGAGAGACAATTAAGATTAAAATTTGATTTCAGAAGAATATATTTCCTAGGTAGGTAGCTCAGATGTTTTTATATAGAAACAAATCGGACCTCAGTTTTAACAAATATGTTTTCTATAGAAAAAAGACTCACATCTCAGTTACGAATTACGATTCACATTAGAAATGTTAAACATAATTAATGTACCTAACGATAGAAGAATGAATTATAAGACTGACACGGACCACTGTGCACATATTTATAGAAACATAGTTCATAAGCACAGACGAGAAAAAAGAAAAACTTAGTTTAGCATAGACGGTGATGAAAATCGGTTGCTTTTCTCATAAAAGTAAGATCTGTGCAATACAATTAAGTCTATATCTTTAAAATATTTGTATGTTTTGTAGTATTTCCCTGAAGATGACTGCCGAAGACAGTCGAAATATTGGAAAATAAAAATAAACAAAAAAAAAAAAAAAGAAAAACATAAACAACGAGTTTTTCAATTGACCTAGAGCCAAAACAAAAATCCACAAGAATGTATTTTTTCTATAAAAAATCGACCCCAGTTCCTGATGTATTTTTTTACAGAAAAAAATCGGAGTTATTTTTTTTTATAGAAAAAATGTGGGACCTCAGTTCCTGAGGTATTTTTTCTATAAAAAAAAATCCGAACATAAAAAATATTTTTTTAAAAATTCACGCCTCTTATGGACCTTGAAAAACTATTGTACCTTCTTATGGACCTTAAAAAACTATTCTACCCTTCTTATGGACCTTGAAAAACTATTCTACCCTTCTTATGGACCTTGAAAAACTATTCTACCCTTCATATGAACCTTGAAAAACTATTCTACCCTTCATATGAACCTTGAAAAACTATTCTACCCTTCTTATGGACCTTGAAAAACTATTCTACCCTTCTTATGGACCTTGAAAAACTATTATTTTACCTTCTTATGGACCTTGAAAAACTATTATTTTACCTTCTTATGGACCTTGAAAAACTATTATTTTACCTTCTTATGGACCTTGAAAAACTATTATTTTACCTTCTTATGGACCTTGAAAAACTATCATTTTACAAATCTACGCCTTTTATGGACCTTGAAAAACTATTATTTTACAAATCTACACCTTTTATGGGCCTTGAAAAACTATTATTTTACAAATCTATGCCTTTTATGGACCTTGAAAAACTATTATTTTACAAATCTACGCCTTTTATGGACCTTGAAGAACTATTATTTAAAAAAATCCACGCCTTAGAAAGTCCTTGAAAAATTATTATTGAAAAAAAATCCACGCCTTAGAAAGTCCTTAAAAATATTGTGTAAAAAATCCACGCCTTAGAAAATCCTTGAAAAATTATTATTTAAAAAAATCCACGCCTTAGAAAGTCCTTAAAAATATTGTGTAAAAAATCCACGCCTTACAAAGACCTTATGAATATTGTTTAAAAATCCACGCCTTAGGGAGGCCTTAAAAAGATAGTGTTTAAAAATATTCTTTAAAAAATCCACACCTATGGAAGTTCTAGAAGTTTATTAAAAAATCCACACCTATGGCAGTTCCACAAGTTCTTTAAAAATCCACACCTATGGAAGTTCTAGAAGTTCTTCAAAAAAAAACACGGAAGCCCTAGAAAAAATATTGTTTAAAGGATCCATGGATCCTATGGAAGCCCTAGAAAAAATATTGTTTAAAGGATCCATGGATCCTATGGAAGCCCTAGAAAAAATATTGTTTAAAGGATCCATGGATCCTATGGAAGCCCTAGAAAAAATATTGTTTAAAGGATCCATGGATCCTATGGAAGCCCTAGAAAAAATATTGTTTAAAGGATCCATGGATCCTATGGAAGCCCTAGAAAATATTGTTTAAAGGATCCATGGATCCTATGGAAGCCCTAGAAAATATTGTTTAAAGGATCCACGCCTATAGAAGCCCTAGAAAAATATTGTTTAAAAGATCCACGCCTATGGAAGCCCTTGAAAAATATTGTTTAAAAGATCCACGCCTATGGAAGCCCTAGAAAAAATATTGTTTAAAAGATCCACGCCTATGGAAGCCCTAGAAAAAATATTGTTTAAAAGATCCACGCCTATGGAAGCCCTAGAAAAAATATTCTTTAAAAGATCCACGCCTATGGAAGCCCTAGAAAAAATATTCTATAAAAAATCCACGCCTATGTAAGCCCTAGAAAAAATATTCTTTAAAAAATCCACGCCTATGGAAGCCCTAGAAAAAATATTCTTTAAAAAAATCCACGCCTATGGAAGCCCTAGAAAAAATATTATTTAAAAAATTCCCGCCTGTGATGGCCCTTAAAAAATATACTTAAAAAAATCCACGCCTATAGAAGTCCTAGAATAAATATTCTTTAAAAATCCACGCCTATAGAAGTCCTAAAAAAATCGCTTCTTTTGGACATTCAAATCTATCTTTTCTTTTCACTCACCATGGAAATAATCCTTTTTACTGTACAGCTTCAAATGTGTACCCACTTCGAATTCCTTTATCGAATGCACTGGCCCGTCCCTCTTAACATGCAGGATTTTGACAGAATCTTTGCCATAACCATAATCGGATATAGCATATTGATGGGGCGCTTCCCGATCTTGGAATGTCTTTCCTTTGGCAGTGGGTTTTTGCAATGGATTGGCGAACATTCTGAGCGGTGATCCTTTTCCTTTAATAATTTATCCTCTATCGACGATTTGTTATCCGATTTCAAGAGAACCGGTGATGAGCTGACTACGGGAGCACACAGTTTGATTTAAATCCAGTCAAAGACTGATTAAGCCTCACACCGTTGACAGCATCTTTATATTAGATCCGAACTGTCACAGATATGAATTCTCCTTCGGCCAATGTCAAGGGACTATCTCCATAATAGTTGTTGTTAGAATTTTTTTCTTTTACTTTTGTTTCTGTTGATTTAGATTTAATTTATCTACAGAAGTTAAGATAAGGGGAATTAATGACATGAAATCTCACCTGAGATTTGCCAAGGTAAATATTGGAGTTATAAATCTGGGTGTCAGAAAATGGTTGTCTCTTCCGAATAATAATGGTGACATAGTTGCCGGGGGTGCTCAGTCAGAGTGGTATTAGCCCATATTAAAGATTACCTACCAAATTTTTATTTTTTGTCAGAATCTTCCTGGGGATCAAGAAGTTTCCAAAATTATATTTTTATGATAAGAATTTGAAAAACAACCGACGAAGAAATCGGAAACATCTGCCACTTTGTTATATGACATTAAATATATGGGAGTTATTAGTGGAAACCAGAAAGCTTACATACAGAACTTCTTGTTCTGAATATGACACAATATTTGGATAACTAAATGGCACTCTAATCAGATTTCAAAATTTAAATCTTATCGGTAGACGAGAGGTTTTCGTGTCGTCTAAAGTTTGACCTCCTAGTAACAACGAGGGGTATTTCCATGATTTTGAAAAGCAAAAAAAAAAATAAAATAATTTTTTTTTTTTTTTTTTTTGTAGATTAGTATAATCTAAATATAAATATCACACCCCTGCCATATTTACAACTTTGTTGACAAAAATTTTCGTTTCCCAGTCGTTAAATGCACTTTTTTACAGATAAAAAATAAATTTTTGAAGTGATGATGTTCTAAGGTTCTTAGAAATGTGTTAAGATTAAAAAAATATATACATATTTATATATTAATAAAGTAAGCGGAAGATAAGATACAAATTAGGCAAATAATTTCAAGTTATGATGAAAAAGAAACTATTCGTTTATTGCTTTGGGTGCATTTAGAAAAAATGTTCTGATAAACCCTCAAAAATATTCTTTAAAAAATCTAGGCCCCATTCTAAAGCTTAACAAAACATTCTTTAAAATATTGTTCCTCTTCTAGAACTTCACAAAATATTCTTTTAAAAATCCACGTCTTTTTTAGGTTTTCACAAAATATTCTTTTAAACATCTGGGCCCCTTCTAGAGCCTTACAAAATATTCGTTACAAAACCAAGCTCATTCCACAGCTTCACAAAATATTCTTTAAAAATTCCACGCCTTGTTTAGGCCTTGAAAAAATCATGTTTAAAAATTCCACGCCTTGTTTAGGCCTTGAAAAAATCATCTTTAAAAATTCCACGCCTTGTTTAGGCCTTGAAAAAATCATCTTTAAAAATTCCACGCCTTGTTTAGGCCTTGAAAATATCATCTTTAAAACTTCCACGCCTTGTTTAGGCCTTGAAAAAATCATCTTTAAAAATTCCACGCCTTGTTTAGGCCTTGAAAAAGTCATCTTTAAAAATTCCACGCCTTGTTTAGGCCTTGAAAAAATCATCTTTAAAAATTCCACGCCTTGTTTAGGCCTTGAAAAAATCATCTTTAAAAATTCCACGCCTTGTTTAGGCCTTGAAAAAATCATCTTTAAAAATTCCACGCCTTGTTTAGGCCTTGAAAAAATCATCTTTAAAACAAACCACTCCTCTTTTAGGCCTTAAAAAAATATTCTCTCAAAAATCCACGCCTTGTTTACTTACTTATTTAGCTGGCTTGTGACAGTACTTTCGTTCCATAAGTCGAGCTTAAAAAATATTTCCAGGCGCGTCGATCTTTTGCACAGTTTTTCCAATTTGAAACACCATATTCGGCAATGTTATGCCTTCTGGGCTGGGACATCTTCATCCATTCTCAAAACATGACCTAGCCAACTTAGTTGCTGCAGCTCAATACGTCTAACAATGTCGATGTCCGAGAATAGCTTGTACAACTCATGGTTCATTCGACGGCGATATTCACCGTCAACGCAGATCGGCCCATAGATCTTTCGGAGAATTTTTCTCTCAAACACTCCAAGAGCTGCTTCATCTGCTTGCGCAAGTACCCATGCTTCAGAACCATATAACAGCATGGGTAGTATCAGCGTCTTGTAGAATGTGAGTTTGGTCTGGCGGGAGGTGGCCTTGCTTTTGAGTTGTTTGCTCAGACCATAGTAACATCTGTTGGACATCACTATCCTTCTCCGAATTTCAAAACTGATGTCATTCGTTTTGTTTATGGCGGTACCAAGGTATATAAACTCTTTGACTACCTTGAAGCTGTAGTTCTCAAGTTCCACAGTTGGTCCGAGTCTAGCGCGTTGATACCAACAGCTTGGTCTTCTCGCCAGACCCACTTTGGCAGACTCCTTCTCGATTTGTTCACAGGTGGCTGTTACCGCTCTCAGTGTTCGACCCATTATGTCGATGTTATCGGCGTAGGCGAGTAACATGTGTTGTTTGGTGTACAGAGTGCCATTTCTGTTCACGTTTGCTCTTCGTATGACCTTTTCCAGCAGGATGTTAAAAAGGTCACACGACAAACTATCACCTTGTCTGAATCCTCGTTCGGTATTAAAGGGCTCCGAGAGGTGCTTTCCGACTTTAACTGCCGATTTTGTGCTGAGTAAATGTTATCCTGCAAAGCCGAATTAATTTTGGAATGCCAAACGCAGACATGGCTTTATACACTTCTGAACGGATAGGGCTGTCGAATGCGGTTTTATAGTCGACGACTGGGTTTTTTTCCAGAATTTGGCGCAGAGTGAAAATCTGGTCAATGGTGGATTTGCTAGGTCTGAAGCCGCATTGGTATGGTCCAATAATGGGATTGACCATTGGCTTCAGTCGTTCACACAGTATGCTGGATAACACTTTATATACGATGGGAAGGAGACTTATTCCTCTATAGTTGGCACATATCGTCTTGTCTCCATTTTTGTGCACGGAACACAGGATGCTGAGATTCCAATCATTGGACATGCATTCTTTTAGCCAAATTGTACTAATCAGCTGGTGGATGCGCCTTACCAGCACCTGACCGCCATCTTGAATAGTTGGGCTTGTAGCCCATCGGCACCTGCTGCTTTATTATTCTTCAGCCGATTGATTGCTATTATGACTTTATCTTGGCTAGGTGGTATATAGGTGGTTCTGGGGTATCCTCTTCACCGCTACTATTTGATACCAGAAGTTTTAAAAAAAAATAAAATCAAAAATCTCCTAACAGAATTTTAATGTCATGGCCAGGTCATATGCTGTTTCTAGGCGCTCGTAAAATATGTCTTTGGTCATCTTTGTCTTCCGTCGGAGCATGGGCGCATATGAGACTGATGTATAAGAACTACGCTTTTATAGGGATTATAGCAATTCGCTCATCTACGCTCATCTCCTGTTAACCATAAATCCGCATCCAAAATCATGTCACGTTTCATGGCAGCTATAATACATGGCGTAATCATCTGATTTACTTACGCCAGCCCAGGTCAGTGTCCACAATTGAGATGAAAGAAGTGTCCACAATTGAGATGAAATATGATAAGCCTGGACTTCGCCATATTAAAGCCAATCGGAGCCGTTGCTTGGAATCTATCGTCCCCTACGCCACCCACGCCTTGTTTAGAGCTTGAAAAAATATTCGTTTAAAAAATCCACGCCTTGTTTAGAGCTTAAAAAAATATTCGTTTAAAAAATCCACGCCTTGTTTAGGGCTTGAAAAAATATTCGTTTAAAAAATCCACGCCTTGATTAGGGCATGAAAAAATATTCGTTTAAAAAAATTCACACCTTGTTTAGGCTTTGAAAAACTTTTCGTTTAAAATATCCACGCCTTGTTTAGGCCTTAAAAAAATATTCGATTAAAATATCCACGCCTCTTTTAAGTCTTCCAAAATATTCTTCTTTCAATTTGTTTAAATAAATTATTACCAATTTTTATTAATTATATTTTTTAAATAACATTTTACAATAATTTATAGATAATAACTTAAAAAATATTTTATTTTTATATACAATAAATAACATAAACAAATCATTTTTATTTTTAATAATTATCTTCTCACCACAGCATTCACTAAATGACAATTATCGATGTTACATAGAATCATTAAAGCTAAATTATCGGAATTTCCTGCAATTTCTAAACGATTATCGATTATTGGTATTGCCATCTGTATGTTGGGATAATACCCATAAGTTTTATGGACCCATCCCTGAATATATGAATATTTGTACAAATGATAATATGACTTATCTTGACCATCTAATATAACCATAAGATAATTATCGGTTTTTATCGTAAATGTAAAGGCTTTGAAAATTGGAGATTTCAGTGACAAAATTTGGAATATTTGATAATGGAAAGAATTTTCTCCGGCTGAGGGTTCATAAATATAAATTTTATGACATTTTTGACAGCTAAGTATCAGCTGATGTGATGTACGATTATTAAATTCTAATATTTCGATAATATCATAATCACCATCGATAATTTGCTGAAATTTAAACTTCTGTGGAGTTTCATCAAAATGATATATCGTCAAGGCGGGATGATTATTAACCCGACCATTTGTGAGTAAGAGTGTTTTCTGGTAGGTGTGAAAAACCATCAGCTGATCTCCAATATTTGTGATCAACCCCTGCCAATCGTTGATGGTATTATTGCGATAATCGATTTTAAATATACGCACTTCGTTACGTTTACGACTGGGTAAATCCAGACCATGTAGAATGATAAATTCTTCTTGTGGGGGATTTATCGTTTTGGTTGACATAATATTTATCGATTCTACATATCGTTTCATGCCAAAAACTTTAAATAATTTGGCAGCACTTATTGTTATTTTCGATTTCACTTTACCATATTTTAATTTGCAATAATTTTCCACCTTTACAGCCACATTATTTTGATAGGCCGATAAACAATTTGAGGTTATGTTTTCTAAATGTATTTCATGTTTCCCCTTCGGGGGAAGGGAGATTTTTAAAAATTCCTTTTCACAACAGGACAGGCGGGAAATTTCTTTTAAAATATCCCCTTCTTTGTTCTCTGTGTCATTCGATTTTTGCCATTTGATATGCGTTTTTATATCATAATCTAAATACAAAATATCTCCGGAATTGATCTGCAATTTGTTATCGATAACTTTTAAAAAGTCTTGGAAATCAACTTCTACTTCGAAATTTGTATTGTTGGTGTCATCAAATGACCTCTGTTTGCTTTGGGGATTTAAAATGTTCACCCCTTTTTCAAATGTCACCCTATCGATAACTAAATTATCGAATTGATAATTACGATTCCGGAACAAAGAGTTACGATAAATTTCCATTAAATCTTTACCATTTAAATGCATAATATGAGCTGGACCAGCCAACTCCAAATAGGCACTGACACTTTTATGACCCGTGATGGTTTGTAAATGTGGACTATGGCGAAAAACCATATTATCGATAGCAATGCCGTTGATACTTTGCAACAGAGCTGCATTTTTAATAATTAAATTTTCAAATGTCAAAAAACCAAATACCTCCAATGCGGGACCGTGCAGAGGTATTCTTTGTTCCAAAAAATATTCCATATCCATGTGATTGATTTTCTTTAGCCAAACACTGTTATCGATAAATAATTGTTTGGCCATTATGGGGGGTAGGGTGTGGTTATTCTTCAATTCAAAAATACCCGAGGTGTTTATGCCATTTAATAAGCCCCTAAGAGACATATGGCCTATATTTAAAGGTTCCGCAAACTTTAAAGGCCCTTTTAAGGGCAATTTACTCGATAAACGATATAGCGAAGTATTCAACAATAAAATATCGATATTATTTACCATATGAGAATTAATATTTCCCAAGGCCACCATTTGTTCCATAAAAACTGGCTGCAGGAATGACTTCATACCGTTTATAGTTTGGCTTTCATTGGCATTCCTATCCAAAGCATCTTTATCGATAAATTCCAAATCCACATTTGTGGGAAATGCCAAACGTGTTTTCATGTTATCGATAATTGGATACACCAATTTAACATTACCACTTATAACCTGATCCTGATTAGATTTCACGGCATATTTATATAAATATCGCAATAACTCATAATCGGTATTTATCATTATCGATCGCATTGCGCTCCATTTCAAATGTTTCATAACCTTTACATTACGCCATTTTCTTTTGCTAATATTCTCCAGTTTTTGGGATAGATTTACAAAATTAAAATTCTCCTTCAGCGGAGCTTTTAAATTGCCCCTCACCACAACCTTGGGCGCCACAATATCACCCTTAAATTCCGTATGTTCCTTAGACAAATAAACAAACTCTCTGACATCCTTGTTATTTATCGATAACACATCCACATTCGATAATTGCACATTATTAAAGGTGTACTGACCCGTTATAAGCTGAGGTTTACTTTTAAGCAAAATATTATTGAAAATATTTTGTAAATCGTAATTATTAACCTCAGCGGCGGATAGCTCTTCTTGTATAATTAAATCGGACACAAAACATATGTTCCCCTCGATAACAGCTGATTCATGACTACGCACCAAATTCCCAACATACGTATTCCATTCCAATTCGTTAATATATTTCAATTCCAAGGGTTCCGCAAACAACACATTACCCTCCACAATTAGGTCCTTACGCAAAATCAGCTGATCTTTTTCAACATTCAACTTCGTAAAGAAATCATCGAAGGGTATGCCATTGATTTTATGGAACACAATATTCGAAGCCATTAGGGTATACGAGACCGATATATAATCCATATGATAATCATAATTCAGCAAATCTTCCAAGGGTAAATTATTCAAATTCATTGCCTCAATACCCTTTTCGACAAAGCAAGGATTACGCACAATAATTTTTTGGAAGACCTTGAGATCTTGAAATTTCACAGCGGTTACCAATTCCGGTTTAAATACCAAATCATCAACGGGAATTTCATTTAGCTTCGAGGTCACCAATTCATCTGTGGCCAAGGGTGCGCTGAAGTGTTTCTTCCCCACCAACAAAGCCACATCTCCTGGCCGTATAATATTCTCCGCAATCTCAGCCAATTTGGATTTATAATCACGGCACACAACATCACCGGGTACCTCAGCTTTCATAAAAACCAACAGCAAAGGCTTCGAGGCATTTACCTTATTCACCAACAAATGTTCCTCGGTGAGGTGATCATTTAAATAACTTGTCTGCAAGTTGGGCGCCACCACTTTACCATTATCAAATATTACTGGAAATTTGAAATTCTAAAAAAAGAGTTCAAAATTATTTTCGATTTATTTTTAAAACACCTGGGGAGCTTCTTTACCTGTTCCTCGCTCCTCAATAAATAATTTTCCCTAATTGCCTCTTCGTTGAATTCTTCCCCGCCAATAATGATTTTACTTTCGTTCTTCTTGTCCCGCCTTACATTCGCCAATACCAAAGTTCCATTAATTATCACCTTTTTTGTATAGAATTGTTTAAATTCCATTTCATCGGGATTTTGGCGTTCGATTTTTTTATCCGCTACAATTAGGTCGCCGGATATGCTCAAGTGGTGCATGGTAACGGGAGCTAAAAAAGAGGAAAAAAATCGAAGAGCTTTAGAAAAAATTTCTTAAAAAATCCATGCGTCTTTTGGGACCCTGAGAAAATATTCCTTAAAAAATCCATCCCTCTTTTGGGACCTTGAAAAAATCAGCTTAAAAAAATCCACGGCTCTTTTGGAACCCTGAGAAAATCTACTTTAAAAAATCCAGGCCTCTTAAGAAACCCAAAACATATTCCTTAAAAATCCAGGCCTCTTAAAGATCCCAAATATATTCTTTAAAAATCCAGACCTCTTAAGGACCCCAAAAAATATTTTCTAAAAAATTAGGTCTTTTGAATGCTCTAACAATTTTTATTTAAAAAATCTACTTTAAAATATCCACGCCTCTTTTGGGATCCTGAGAAAATGTACTTTAAAAAATCCACGCCTCTTTTGGGATCCTGAGAAAATGTACTTTAAAAAATCCACGCCTCTTTTGGGATCCTGAGAAAATGTACTTTAAAAAATCCACGCCTCTTTTGGGATCCTGAGAAAATGTACTTTAAAAAATCCACGCCTCTTTTGGTCCTTTGAAATTTTTCTATAAAAAATCCACGCCTCTTTTGGGACCCTGAGAAAATTTACTTTAAAATATCCACGCCTCTTTTGGGATCCTGAGAAAATGTACTTTAAAAAATCCACGCCTCTTTTGGGATCCTGAGAAAATGTACTTTAAAAAATCCACGCCTCTTTTGGGATCCTGAGAAAATGTACTTTAAAAAATCCACGCCTCTTTTGGGATCCTGAGAAAATGTACTTTAAAAAATCCACGCCTCTTTTGGGATCCTGAGAAAATGACCCACGCCTCTTTTGGGATCCTGAGAAAATGTACTTTAAAAAATCCACGCCTCTTTTGGGATCCTGAGAAAATGTACTTTAAAAAATCCACGCCTCTTTTGGGATCCTGAGAAAATGTACTTTAAAAAATCCACGCCTCTTTTGGGATCCTGAGAAAATGTACTTTAAAAAATCCACGCCTCTTTTGGGATCCTGAGAAAATGTACTTTAAAAAATCCACGCCTCTTTTGGGATCCTGAGAAAATGTACTTTAAAAAATCCACGCCTCTTTTGGGATCCTGAGAAAATGTACTTTAAAAAATCCACGCCTCTTTTGGGACCCGCAAATTTAAAAAATCCACGCCTCTCTAACAGGCCTCTTTAAAAAATCCACGCCTCTCTAACAGGCCACTTTAAAATATCCACGCCTCTTTTGGGATCCTGAGAAAATGTACTTTAAAAAATCCACGCCTCTTTTGGACCCCGAGTATATATCTCTTTTTCAAAAAACTTACTTTCCACATAGACATCTCTACCGCTGAAGACAATATCTTCCTCAAATTTCAAGCCGTTCACAGTCTCAGCTTCCAGTTCTCGCACAAAAAATCTCGATATCGAAATTTGAGAATTTACAACCTGAGGCTGTCGCATATTGAAAAGCTGATCCACCACAAAATGATTCAGTTTTGTGGTTTTTAAATGTTGAACCTCCACCATCGCCGATTCAAATACCAAATTCCCCTGGATTTCTGCATCACGATTTTTCAAAAATATCGATTCATAAAATTCCGACCACGGAACACCATTTATTGCCTCGACTCGCAAATGTTTTGCACGAATCGATGGTGTTAGTCCATAATATAAATCTGGCACAAATTGTCGTGTACCCCTGACATTTGAGGGTTGCACAATTTCGGTAACATTTAGCTGTTGGGTTTTGATCCTCGGCTCTATACGAAGTGTGTGGGAGGTCTTGTTGTGAAAAAAGCCTGGAGGAAAAATGGTTTATTTTATGTTTGATTGATATAGGATTCTTTTTTACCTTTCATAACCTCTCCCGAATAGATTAAATTCTGCACCTTCACCTTCTTCGCTTTGATATGTTTCCCCACATCCAATGTTATCGATAAGGGACCTTTGTTATCGGCTCGTGTTTCTCGCAGAATTCCTTTGCCCTGTAAATATGTGTCTTTGATTTCCTGAACTCTGGCCATTATCTCTTGAGGACTTCTTAACTTCGGATTGAGAATTTCTATTTTCTTAACCTTCCCCGAATTCCAGCTGAGAGGTCTGGCCATTTGCGCCGTCCTTCTGGGTCTAATGGCACCAGTTATTGAACGAAATAAATTACTAATGGAACCACCTGAAGATTGTGTCCTTTCTCTTGGACTTGACTGCTGTACCATGCCCATCATATCCCTAATAATACTGGGTATAGAACCAGCTCTTTGCTGCTGTCTTGGTCTTGAACCCCTCACTCGTGTGAAACGATTCAAAATATCCGTAATAGGGTTTGACGACCTCTCTTCCGCTTGTTCACTTCTTGCGGAGGATGAAAACATATCCGAGATTCGTTGATAGATATTCGGCTCGGAGTTCGTTCGTCGCTGTGGATTAAAGAAATCTCGGAATATATTTTCTCTACGTTCGGGTAGGAAACTTCTGAGCTGTTCCGTCAGGGATACCAGTAGTTGTCTGGGTTCATTTTCTGAGAATAAAAATGATAACTTTTGAAAATATGAAGAAGGTTTAAGTACTTACCTCCACTGGCCCGAGGCATTCGGAATTTTTCACCCAACTCAATTTCCACGGTTCGCAGCAACAATTTAAATGGTGTTTTAAACAACAACAAAATATACCTTTCTCCACGAGGTCCCTTGTAGGCCATCAATCCCGAAATTGTCTCTATATCCGAGGTGAAACTTCCATAACAATCTAAATAATGATCGGTGAATATCATAACGCGATTTTGATACGAGGACAATATGAAATCCGCATTCGACTTGAAATGGTCAAAGGGTAACTTTTCCGGCGAACCCTGTTTGGAGATTTCAAAATCTCCATTGCGATTTTGGTAATATTTAAAACATTTGGGAGGTTTTTTGGAACACATCAAAATTAGGTTGTGGCCCTGGAACGTTGCGCTGTGAACCACTTGAGAATCCACCATTAAGGTTTGTCTCAATTTTAGTTGCAAGAAAGTCGGTTCGATTTCATAAATATTGATCATCGTCTAAAGGGAGGGTATGAGGTAGTTATGAGTAATTTAGGATGTATGTCTTCGATGGGACTTCTTACCTTGGTTTGCTGTTTAATGGACCTGCCAGTAATAAGATATTTTCTTTGAGAGCCAATACCATTTATCAGGTTTAATAAGGGTGTGGTAATTTCCTGGATTGATTCAAAACTATCCTCCTTCCATTTAAAGGTTCTGAAAATAAAAATACGGAATTTTTAAAGAATATTTTTTGCAAGGCCTAAAAGAGGCGTGGATTTTTTCGAAGAATATTTTTTGGAAGGCATAAAAGAGGCGTGGATTTTTTAAAGAATATTTTTTGGAAGGCCTAAAAGAGGCGTGGATTTTTTAAAGAATATTTTTTGGAAGGCCTAAAAGAGGCGTGGATTTTTTAAAGAATTTTTTTTGGAAGACCTAAAAGAGGCGTGGATTTTTTAACGAATATTTTTTGGAAGACCTAAAAGAGGCGTGGATTTTTTAAAGAATATTTTTTTGGAATGCCTAAAAGAGGCGTGGATTTTTTAAAGAATATTTTTTGCAAGGCCTAAAAGAGGCGTGGATTTTTTCGAAGAATATTTTTTGCAAGGCCTAAAAGAGGCGTGGATTTTTTCGAAGAATATTTTTGGAAGGCCTAAAAGAGGCGTGGATTTTTTAAAGAATATTTTTTGGAAGGCCTAAAAGAGGCGTGGAGTTTTTAAAGAATATTTTTTGGAAGGCCTAAAAGAGGCGTGGATTTTTTAAAGAATATTTTTTTGAAGGCCTAAAAAAGGCGTGGACTTTTTAAAGATTTTTTTTTTTGGAAGACCTAAAAGAGACGTGGATTTTTTAACGAATATTTTTTGGAAGGCCTAAAAGAGGCGTGGATTTTTTAAAGAATATTTTTTGGAAGGCCTAAAAGAGGCGTGGATTTTTTAAAGAATATTTTTTGGAAGGCCTAAAAGAGGCGTGGATTTTTTTAAAATTTTTTTTTTTTTTGAAGGCCTAAAAGAGGCGTGGATTTTTTAAAGAATATTTTTTTTGGAAGGCCTAAAAAAGGCGTGGATTTTTTAAAGAATATTTTTTTTGGAAGGCCTAAAAGAGGCGTGGATTTTTTAAAGAATATTTTTTTGGAAGGCCTAAAAAAGGCGTGGATTTTTTAAAGATTTTTTTTTTTTTGGAAGGCCTAAAAGAGGCGTGGATTTTTTAAAGAAGACTTTTTTCAAGGCCTAACAGAGAGGCGTGGATTTTTTAAAGAAGATGGATTTTTTAAAGAATATTTTTTGGAAGGCCTAAAAGAGGCGTGGATTTTTTAAAGAATATTTTTTGGAAGGCCTAAAAGAGGCGTGGATTTTTTAAAGAATATTTTTTGGAAGGCCTAAAAGAGGCGTGGATTTTTTAAAGAATATTTTTTGGAAGGCCTAAAAGAGGCGTGGATTTTTTAAAGAATATTTTTTGGAAGGCTTAAAAGAGGCGTGGATTTTTTAAAGAATATTTTTTTTGGAAGGCCTAAAAGAGGCGTGGATTTTTTAAAGAATATTTTTTGGAAGGCCTAAAAGAGACGTGGATTTTTTGAAGAATATTTTTTGGAAGGCCTAAAAGAGGCGTGGATTTTTTAAAGAATATTTACCTAATTTTCCCATTAAGTTTTGTTGATGTTGTTGAGGCAATCAGCATAATTTCATTATCCTCCGTGGAAATTAAAAATTGTTTTTGAAATCGCCCATGTAACGTTAATTGTTGAACAGCTTCGAAAACCGGAGACTCTCCCATATTCTGTTGAGATTTCTTCAACAATTTTGCACGATTTTCAATAATGACCTTTGGTATCTGATATATCTCCAAATATTCATCCAAGACCACAGCCAATAAATAGTATCCTTTCCAGGATATAATCTGGAACAAACAAGGAATATTAATTTATATTCTCATTTCCCCCTTAGGTCCTTACCTCGGCACCCAAAGGTTCCGTAATTTCAACATTTCCCCCCAAATAGCCCATTAAACTGATACGTTTATCTTCATGGCCCAAAAACATTTGAAATAATTCATGGCCGTGGAGAATGAAAATACCTCCTGCTATGGGATCTTGCACAACATAAATATTCCGTTCAACTTCGATTTCGATATCCAAAAAGGGTTTTTTGAAATCAATTGGAGTGGACTTCTGAGGAGGTTTTACCTCTTCTACGACATGTGGTGCTGGAGGAGGACCCTGCTCTATATGTTTTATCAGTGGAAAGGCATGCAGTGGACATGGCGGAGGTGGTGGCGGTGGTTCTGAAAACCAGACCGGTCTAAATGGATGCAGTGGTGGCAGTGGATGTTGTTGTAGGATTTCGGCATAACACTAGAGAAAAAATAACATAAAAAATAAATGTGAAATATTTTTGAAATATCGGAATATTGTATCACTTACATTTTGAATGATCAGGAAAATTAAATAACAATTTATCAGGACCATTATAGCTGATATATTATTTTTATTATTTACTAATACATTTGTTAATTTTTTTAATGTTTATCTCCTCTATTCGTGGTCTGAGTGTTACATGATTTGCATATCTTCAATTCCACTGTTAGTAAGTTAACGGTATTTTTGTTGTTATTTTAGAAGACTATTTCATTTTGACAGTAGAATAGAGCGAAAGAACAGTAGAACACATTTAAAATGAACGCCAAAATATTCTTTGGCATCTTCTCAAAAATATTCTTTAAAAAATCCACACCTTCTTGGCATCTTCTGAAAATATTCTTTAAAAAATCCACGCCTTTTTGGCATCTTCTGAAAATATTCTTTAAAAAATCCACGCCTTTTTGGCATCTTCTGAGAATATTCTTTAAAAAATCCTCGCCTTTTTGGCATCTTCTGAGAATATTCTTTAAAAAATCCTCGCCTTTTTGGCATCTTCTGAAAAATATTCTTTAAAAAATCCACGCTTTTTTTGGCATCTTCTGAAAATATTCTTTAAAAAATCCACGCTTTTTTTGGCATCTTCTGAAAATATTCTTTAAAAAATCCACGACTCTTTGGCATCTTCTGAAAATATTCTTTAAAAAATCCACACCTTCTTGGCATCTTCTGAAAATATTCTTAAAAAAATCCACGCCTTTTTGGCATCTTCTGAAAATATTCTTTGTCATCTTCTGAAAATATTCTTTAAACAATCCATACCTCTTTTGGACCTTTAGAAAATATTCTGTAAAAAATCCACGCCACTGCGGGACCTTCAGACAATATTTATTAAAAAATCCACGCTTATGTGGAACGTTTTTATAAAATTCTTAATATATATTCAATTTATTTCGGTGCATCTAATAAATTTAGTTTCTTAACAGTTTTATTTTGCGCTAATATCTTTATTGAAGCATCCAAACGTCCCCGAAATGCCTTCAGGTTGTTACGCACACTGGAAGTTTCTTGGGTTATCATCCGGAGATCTTGTTGTATTTGCCGCTGATCTTCTAACATTGAGCTGTATAGCTCATTCTTCTGTTTAAGATCGGTTAATCGCTTTTGACTTATATAACTATTAGCATTTTCGTCCGGTGGTACCGAACAGTGAAGCCGTTTCTTTTCTTTTTGATTGCAAAGAGCCTTCAAACGTGGTATGGTTGATGGTTTCTTTGTAGTCTTTTCAGCACTTTTTGTTGGATCTTTAATTGCAGTTGGATTGGGTTTGACGGAAACTGCCATTTCGTATTTATTGAACTTCCTTAGCTGTGGTTTAATATATGACGGCTTGGTTTTAGTTTCTGGAAGTCAAGTTGTGTATATTTTTATTAAATTATTTAATTAAAGGGCTCATTATCCGCTTACCTTTTAGCTGATTATAGACATGTGCAAAAATTCCATTTATTTTCCCTTGAATAAAGGGATTGGTGTGCTCGGACACTTTCGGCTTCCTGTGGAATGAGGTCTCATTATGTTTGTCCTTTATATATTTTAATTTAAAATAGTCCGACTTCGAATAACGCTGTATTTGTTTATCGACTATTTTAGATAAATCTAATCGATCCATTTTTATTAAATTTTTTGTATTTTTGTTTATTAATTTTCACAGAAAATTTTGATAACGAAATAGATTTATTTATTTTTTATATTTTTGTAGCTGTCTAATAATTTATATATCAAAATATTTAAATGCTCCTTTGCTACAGTAAAACCTAACGACTAAGTGCACAATTTAAATCTCTTTTAAAATGTCTTTAATTCGTATAAACGAACCATTTGTATACAAATTCATGACTTTAATGTAAACATAGCATAGCAAATGATTTATAATCAATTTTGGATGCAATATTAGATTTTAATTTAAAGCAAATGCCCTCCATTTAAAATTGTTGTTTTGTTTTGTTCACTGATGATTCAGATCTGTGCTAAATAAATAAAAAAAGTGTAGTTTGTTTTTAGGCGCAAGTGAACATAATTGAGTCAAATTGGGTTAAGTCATGATACAATAAATAAGGTATCTCATGCTCACATATGATCAACATTTTTTTTATTTTGACAACCCTTCATAGTCAAAGTGCTTTTGACAAACATTATTGGTCTGCTCCCGTACTGCAAGAATCTACTAGATTTTACTATTTTCTTCGATATCATAAAGGAAAAGTCGTTATCGAAATAAAAAGTAGTAGATTCTTGGAGTACGGGAACAGACCATATATGTATGTAAAAGAATACATACACACATTTGTCAGTTTCAGAAAATATATACTAAACACAAATTTGAAACAAAAATTTCAACATGTTGAAGATTTGAGAGATTTGCACAACAATTCATGAGATTCAATAATATGAAATTTGCGACGAAAAATATTCGGTATCGTATCCCTATGCGTCAAGTCTACTACATTTATCAAGTTACTGATGCTCAAAAGTTAAAATTGCATCCATTGCCCTAATGTCCCCATATATGACTTTGACAGAAAAAATCATATAAAAACATTTGATAATTCGCGTAATACAAATATCTAGAAAGTGGAAAAAATAATTCCCTTATCAATATTAGTATGAATATTAATAATTGAATTCTATGGGTAACATAGGTTTATTTTTGTTTCGAAATTAACTTTCATCCAAAAAATATAGGCTGACGGTATTGTTCTGATCTACATCAACAAGATTTTTGAAAAAGTTTTAGTGGTTATGGACTACACGACTTTTCCTATGTACAGATGCCAAAGCCGTTTTCGACACAGAATTGCCTTTATTATTACTATTTTACTATTAAGTATTTAAATATACTAACGAATTTTGCTGTAAAATATGTATGTAATTGTATTTACGGCCACAGCAGCATCAAAATGATGCACATATTGTCATAATCTATTTTGAAAGAAATTGAAAATACATTGACCCCAACGGAGCTGTGGAAGCCAATATATCAGGAAGCATAGGATTCCGGCAGAAAATAATTATATCGTTGTTATCAGGGGCTATAGCTCTACTTATACCGAATTTTAACTTGATCCACGACCATACCAAAAAAAAATAAAATAAAAATGTTTTCTTGACTCAGCTGTTTATTTCCTGAATCTTACTAAATGTTGTCTGTTTACTTTTCTCAGTATTATCGCAAAGAGAGTAAAAACGGCTTACTCTCTGAACTAGAACTTACTGAGTAAATGTTACTGGCAAAGTAACCAGACACACCTATTATTAATTTCTCAAATGAGACTACCTTCTGTAAGTCTCAATTTAGATTAGGCGAGTTTTAGTTGCGGCAAGTCTTTGTTTGTAGGAGAGAGGGGCAAGGGGTATAGAAATGAAAAAAAAACTGCTCGTACCGACATTTTATATATATTTAAATGTGAAAAAACAACAAATAAAAAATATTTTGGAAACCGAATTGCCTTGTATAGACGCATGAAGCAAGTTCAAAAGAGAACGATAAAAATTGCCGCAAGTAAACTCGCCTAATATAAATCAGGACTAATTATGCCATGTCAGAAAATTTAGACTAGAGTTTTTTAGACGATAGCGTTTATGGTTATAATTTACATTATCTCGATTTAATTGTTAAATCGAACTCAAATTACCTCTATTTACCATACACAATTTTATCCAATCCATATCGCGATTTACTCGAAATCCTATGCTAATTCGAGATAGTTTCAAATACAAGCCTGTTTTCACCAACAAATAATGACTTCTTCTTGTCCATGTCTTAAATACGGTGCTAGAAGAACTTCCCTTTCTGCTTTAAATGCGATCAGAAATCTTCAGCCGCTTGTGTAGTAGTGACTCGGTACTGTCGACTATAATTGTCGAAAGTCAAGCGGCACTTTAAGCAATCAGATCGTGGACTACAAATTCTAGAGCTGTCCATGATTGTAAATCTGCATTAAGAGATATATGGCTTTTTGTTAAACTTTGTTAAGTGCCAGATGCATCTAGGCTTAGCTTTGAAGTAAATAAATTAATAATAATAATTAGAAAAAGTAGTAGATTCTTGAGGTACGGGAACAGGCCCAATATTACATTGAGTATTGGACCTAAAAGCATGGTAAAATTATAAAAGGTAGGGTATCTGGGCTTTAATGTCAGAATTAATAAGAACAAATGCAACAAGTCGTTCTGTTCATTTTACGTACTTGTAATATTTTACCATAAAACGCCAAAAATAAATGGAATGCCAGTGTTTCTTTTCAAAAACGATTTGGGAATATGAATTACATATTTATTCATTCACAAATCATATATTTCTTCTTACCAATGTTCTAAAATTCATCTTTAAGCAAATGGATTTCAGAATACATTTTTCTATAGTTTTCAAAACATCACACACGCTGTCACACATTTTGTAAACGACTTTGGGATTACAAGCCACAATATGATAAAAATAATATTTATAAGTTGCTATACCTTGAATAATTGTACAATGAATCGTATATTAATATATACCTGAACATATTTCATGGTTTATTTTCCTTTATAAATTTAAAACCTTTGAACCAATAATGTCATATTTTCGACACACTTTTGAAACATTATTTATTTATTGTTTTAGTAAATTATAAATGGCGATTTTTTACAAATATTTCACACAAATAACGCTACAACGACAACAATGCTTAAGCACAAACAATAACAGGGCTGTATCACAAGTGTAGTTGACGAATTTTACTTATCGATAAGTTGATAATCGACCTACGCATCCCTAAATACAAATATTTGCCGCCAGCCGGCACACTATAAAAAAACGTTAACTAGTCTTTGCCTTGATCGGATAATTACAACAACAATTATAAAATTAATTGATTTTCCTACAATTCGAAAATAATTTCTAATTAAATCGGTTTTACTAATACTCGAAAAGGAGTCGATTAATCGATTAGTAAATAATCGACCTATGATACCCTAGCTTGTTTGGCATCATTTCCAGTGCTTGCTTGTGAAACAAACAGCAAAAGATTTTCTTTCTTTCAATTTCAAAGGAATTGAAGAGAAAATTGGTGTGTGTAAAATAGGAAAATAAGCCGAACAGAGAAGCTACAAAATGGGTTCCTCCAAAAAGCACAAGAAACACAAGTTGGAACGAAGGGAGAAATATGAAGGTCAGTAACACAGAACACGGTAGCAAATTTTGCCGCCGCCGCAGCAGCGGTAAAATGCCAACAAATGTAAGAATATTATAATTGTTGTTGTTATTGTTTCCATTTGCAGAATATAGCCACAGCAATGATCCTGCTAATTTACAAAGAGGCCTAAAGTTAATTCTGAAAGTTGGCCCCAATAATACTCCCGAATATGGCGGTGGTAGTGGATGTGCAGATATTATTACATCCACCGTAGCCGGTCCGCCGACAGCAGCTGAGGCAATGTGTAGCAGTCCCTTGGGTATGGAAGATTTCGAGGAACATCGAGAAAAACATAAGAAGTCGAAGAAAAAGAAGAAGAAGAAAGATCGTGAGAAGAAACACAAACATCACAAGGAGAAGAAACGTGATAAGGGCGAAAGGCATGCAGTCGACGAAAGTCCCCGGCGGGATGCTTCATCTATGGAACGTACCGAAGATTTGACATTAATTGCCAATCAAGATTCACAATCATTGCCGGCAACTTCGTTCAGTTTGTCACAGCAACGCAGCCCTAAATTGGGTGCGGCAGGGCCGCCTTCAAATCTAATGCCTTCGTCGTCGGTAATGGCAGACGGTGATAGTAGTCAGGATGGTTTTAGTTTTATGGATGATGAGACATCACAGCCACTGCCGGAAAATGTGCTGCTCTATGCGGGTATTACAACGGAGAATTCACCGGCCAGTAGACCGGTTTCGAAACCCATAGTGCCAATGAAATTGGTGGATGAGGTGTCGCAAGATTCGGCAGCATCGTCGACAATGCAGAGCACAACATCGGTGGGAAATGTGGCAGCTAGCGCAATGGCGGAGGGAGAAAGTAATGCTGGGCCGTCAAGTGCGGCGGCAACACCAACTGTTGCTGCCAGTCCCATCGGTGCGGGTAATAGTAGTATGGTGGGTGGTATTAGTCCAACTAAGCCATTGTCGGAGGTGAGTAAATACATTTTTCAATTTTATGGAGAAGAATTTCTAACTATTCCTTTTTTCGCAGCTCACAATACCCTCATTTTCACCTTTCGCCTCGGACACAACACCAGGTGGCTCGAATTTGACACCCAAAATGCTGGAGGGTCCACGCACACCCAGCTCATCAAGTGAATCGGGTCGTGAACCACGAAGCTGTGTCCTTAAAATGAAACAACAAAAAACCTCATTGAATAAACTATTAGAGCACCTACTACGCGGCCTGGAGAAACGTGATCCACATCAATTTTTTGCCTGGCCAGTTACAGATGATATTGCCCCAGGATATTCGAAGGTTATATCACGACCCATGGATTTCTCTACAATGCGTCAAAAAATCGATGATAATGAATACAGTACCCTACAGGAATTCACAGAGGATTTCCGCTTAATGTGTGATAATGCCATACGTTACAATCGTGTCGACACTGTCTATCATAAGGCTGCCAAGCGATTACTCCAAGTTGGCATGAAACATCTTTCGCCGGATAATTTAATGCGAAGTCTTAAACCCACCTCTGGTTATTTACGGGATCTAACCGCCAAGGAATTGGGCTTTGATTTGATCCACCATAGTGGAGATTTTGCTGGATTCGATCATCATGGTATGATCGATTCGGCTGATGAGGGTGCCTCCACATGTGCCGAAGAGCCAATGACCCAGGCGCAAATTGAGGAGGAGGAAAAACGAAAGGCCATACGATTGGCTAATGAACCCAAAACGCGGTTTGAGCCCTACGTTGATGATTTAACCTCCGAAGAGATATTGGCCCAGGTGCAGGGAGCAGCACAAGCAGCCAAAAAACGCTTATCAGCCAAGGAGAAGGCCCATAAAATGGGTTTCTTAAGGCAAAATAAAGATGGCACCACTTCGCTCAACTTTCTCATCAAAGATGAAAATGAGGGTCCCGAAAAGGTGGTGTGTCTTGGCGATTTGGTTGGTAAACTTAAACAAGGTTCTGGTCAAGTACAAGGTTATCGTGAAGATAAGCGCAACGAAGCAAAGCTAGTGAAACCCCTCAACTATGGACCCTTCTCCTCCTTCGCCCCCACATTCGATTCACGTTTCTCCACCCTCAACAAAGATGAAACCCAATTGGTTATGGAAACTTATGGTGATGCTCTAAGTACTGAATATGCTGAAAGTATTCTACAATTTACCAAAGATTCGTCGTATGCCACAATGTTGGCAAATGGCCTCTTGGATGCTCTAACCAATGGCGAACATTCCAAATGCATGCAAGATCTATACGATCTACAAGTACAAAACTATGAACAACAAGAAGCCCTCAAATGTTTCACAAATGCCGGACCCCTATTGTTGGGTAGTAGCTCATCGCCCTCGCCACATGATTCTCGGGCCCAGATTGAGCAGGAATATGAAAAATATAAAAATACTCGAATTGATTTTAATCGTTTGCGGACACTGCAGGATCTGGGTATTGATACAACATTCTTAAATGATATTGAAAAGGAAATGAAAAATTTCGAATTGACACGAAGATTGCAGGAGCATCTTAGCAATAATCTAAATTTAATTGATAAGCTAAAGAATACCCAACATGAAAGGTTGTCACAGCCATTGCCGCATCATTTGGGTTTGGTGCAACAGCCATCACAGGAGGAGACACAATTGGCGCATCAAGTTAGCCAGCATCTAACGGAGGCGGTAAAGAAATTACCACCCTCGGCGGTGGCAGATCCATATGCCTTGCGTAGGGCAATGGGCATGTCATATGGTATGTTTCTATTGATTTAAAAATAATTTTAGAGATTTAAATTAATTATTTGTTTCTGCTCACAGTTGGTTTACCACCACCTCCCGAGCCACAGCAACGTATTCCTGTACCCGCCATTTTGCAGCAACCGGTATCATTACCGCCCCTAAGCTTTAACGCCACCAACACAAACCAGCAGCAGCAACAACAATCTCAACCGTCCAATACAGCAGCAACTAGCAACAGCTCGGCGAGTGGCAACAATCTGGATCAACACAATTTATCAAATGCTCTGTCCATGGACATTGATGAAGATGTGGGTGCCAACACCAGTGGTGATTTGGAAAATGAATTACGTGAATTTTTAGAAAGTGGTCCGGGTCTACATGCTGCCTCTTCATCATCCAATGTAGATGATAACAATTTAATGGCTCAATTACTTATGAATTGAAATGTTGTCATCGTTGTGTGCGTATATGGTAACAAGTTACTCTATATTCCAAGCACATGGTTTCCACCTTTTTTCTATGTTTAGTTTTTTTTTCTCTTATTAATTTATGTAGTTATTTTTCTGATATTGTCTGTTTAGTTTGTAATTTTGTGTATTGGTTTTTAATTAGCTTCTATTTCACTGCCGCTAATTCATGTTTTAATTTTAGTTTTCTTTTTAAAATCTTCCAATATTAAGCATTTCAATGGATTATGTTTTTATTTTTACCTCATTAATATATTTCGATTCTTTTTTTCAAATAATTAACAATAATTCCATCACTCGCCTATTCTTTTGGAATAACAAAATTTGTATTTATTATATAAATTGAAAAACAAAAACAAACAAATAAATATGTAAATATATTATGAAAATATTAAAAGGCAAAAGTGTTTGATAAATATTATATTTCCCAGGAACCATGGAAGTGTGAAACCCATTAGAGTGGATTTTTTGGAGGAGTATATATTCAAGACCAAGGCGTGGATTTTTTAAAGAATATTTTTTCAGGGACCTGCACAAGGCGTGGATTTTTTAAAGAATATTTTTTCAGGGACCTGCACAAGGCGTGGATTTTTTAAAGAATATTTTTTTTAAGGCGTGGATTTTTTAAAGAATATTTTTTTTAAGGCGTGGATTTTTTAAAGAATATTTTTTCAGGGACCTACACAAGGCGTGGATTTTTTAAAGAATATTTTTTCAGGGACCTACACAAGGCGTGGATTTTTTAAAGAATTTTTTTTCAGGGACCTACACAAGGCGTGGATTTTTAAAAGAATATTTTTTCAGGGACCTACACAAGGCGTGGATTTTTTAAAGAATATTTTTTCTGGGACCTACACAAGTCGTGGATTTTTTATGGAATATTTTTTCAGGGACCTACACAAGGCGTGGATTTTTTAAAGAATATTTTTTCAGGGACCTACACAAGGGACCTACACAAGGCGTGGATTTTTTAAAGAATATTTTTTAAGGACCTACACCAGGCGTGGATTTTTTAAAGAATATTTTTTTAGGGACCTACACAAAACATAGATTTTTTAAAGAATATTCTTTTAAGGCCTAAGCAAAGCGTGTATTTTTTAAAGATTATTTTTCAAGGCCTAAGCAAGTCGTGGATTTTTAAAAGATTATGTTTTCAAGGCCTAAGCAAGGCGTGGATTTTTTAAAGAATATTTTTTCAAGGCCTAAGCAAGGCGTGGATTTTTAAAAGAATATTTTTTCAAGGCCTAAGCAAGGCGTGGATTTTTAAAAGAATATTATTTCAAGGCCTAAGCAAGGCGTAGATTTTTAAAAGAATATTTTTTCAATGCCTTTATGAGGCGTGAATTTTTAAAAGAATATTTATTCAGGGACCTACACAAGCCGTGGATTTTTAAAGAATATTTTTTCATGGACCTACACAAGGCGTGGATTTTTAAAAGAATATTTTTTCAGGGACCTACACAAGTCGTGGATTTTTTAAAGAATATTTTTTCAGGGACCTACACAAGTCGTGGATTTTTTAAAGAATATTTTTTCAGGGACCTACACAAGGCGTGGATTTTTTAAAGAATATTTTTTCAGGGACCTACACAAGGCGTGGATTTTTTAAAGAATATTTTTTCAGGGACCTACACAAGGCGTGGATTTTTTAAAGAATATTTTTTCAGGGACCTACACAAGTCGTGGATTTTTTAAAGAATATTTTTTCAGGGACCTACACAAGGCGTGGATTTTTTAAAGAATATTTTTTTAGGGACCTACACAAGGCGTGGATTTTTTAAAGAATATTTTTTTGGGACCTACACAAGGCGTGGATTTTTTAAAGAATATTTTTTCAGGGACCTACACAAGTCGTGGATTTTTTAAAGAATATTTGTTTAAGTCCTATATGAGGCGTGGATTTTTAAAAGAATATTTTTAAGGCATATATGAGGCGTGGATTTTTTAAAGAATATTTGTTTAAGTCCTATATGAGGCGTGGATTTTTAAAAGAATATTTTTAAGGCATATATGAGGCGTGGATTTTTTAAAGAATATTTGTTTAAGTCCTATATGAGGCGTGGATTTTTAAAAGAATATTTTTAAGGCATATATGAGGCGTGGATTTTTTAAAGAATATTTGTTTAAGTCATATATGAGGCGTGGATTTTTAAAAGAATATTTTTAAGGCATATATGAGGCGTGGATTTTTTAAAGAATATTTGTTTAAGTCCTATATGAGGCGTGGATTTTTAAAAGAATATTTTTAAGGCATATATGAGGCGTGGATTTTTAAAAGAATATTTTTTTCATGGCCTAATCAAGTCGTGGAATTGTTTAAGTATTTTTTTATGGCCTAATCAAGGCGTGGAATTATTTAAGTATTTTTTTCATGGCCTAATCAAGGCGTGGAATTATTTAAGTATTTTTTCAAGGCCTAATCAAGGCGTGGAATTATTAAGGTATTTTATTTTTAGATAGGGTCTCCAATGCCAAGAACTTTTGCACTTTTACGCGATCCTAGCTCAGATCTATTTTTAATATTTCAAAAACGTAATGAATAAATTGAAAAAGGATATTTTAAGAATTAACAAAAAATATTTTCCCATCGAGGTGAGTTGATCTTTATTTGCATTCTCCACTGTTTTTTGTTTTAATTCATCTGTAAATTAATAATAAAATGCGTTCATATTTAATCATGTTAAAATTCTTTATTTTTTTACAAGCAATCATAACCGCCGAAACATACATGCTCTTTGTTAAATTCATTCACTTAACCGGTTTGGGGGGTTTGATATTAAGTTTCCTTTGTAAACGTTTATAAAATTTGAGAAAATAATCATATTCCGATAAACATATGACCTGAAATGAAGAAAAATAAAGTTTCGTTTATAATATTATTAGTAGCAAAAAATAGTTAATTAAAAATGTAAGGCAAATTCTTGTATTTAAAATGTGTATTCGAAAAATGAGGTTATATGACCAATAAATTATGATAGCCATCCATCCAAAGCCCTTGGTCCAGACGACATTTCCATGTTCATGTTAAAAAATAGAGTTGAATTATCAGACCAAAATCCTCAAATTTGGATAGTTGTCCGGATTATTGCTAATTGGAACTCCTATCGCTCGATTTTTTTTCACCAGTAAGCAAGATTTTAGAATCTCTAATCCTTCCGACCCTCAAATAGAATATCGATTTTGCTAGCCACAAACATGCCTCATTGCAGCATACAGATGATCGTCTCTTGGGCACACTACAGGGGGTTTTTAGAGCTTGCCTGATTTTATCGTACATACCAAGCCTATGGAAATAGGTAACTGTAATCTTCATGCCGAATGCCGGGTCACAAGCTACCTAAGGATTGTAGATCGATTATCCTTTCATTCTTTCTACTCAAGAATCCACTCCTATTGGGAATCCTATCGCTCGATTTGTTTTCTTTCGCCCTTTAGCAATATTTTAGAATCTCTATTGATTCCGACCCTGTTACAGCATTTCGATATTGTTAGCAGCATGCAGATGATCGTGTGTTGGTCGGGTCGAAAGCCGAGTCACAAGCTACCTAAGTATTATAGACCGATTAGACTTTCTTTCTTTCTCCTGAAGAATCTGGAATGTTAACTAGACCTCATTTGAACAAGATTAGCTCATCCCAACAGGCCTACATCAAAGGAAAATCCGTGGATACTGCTTTTCATGGGGTGGTCTGACACATAGAGAAGAATATGGGAAAACTCTGTCACCCCAGCCTGTGTAAAAACAATACGAGGGCAGTTCGGAAAGTTCTTAGCCTAGCACAAAAAGCGCGGTATAAACTGAAAAAAGTTAAGTATTTTGGAAACTTCCACCTCTGTTATGAACACATGTTAAATTTTGTTTCGATCTGGTGACTTCCTCATATAGAACATGTGTTCAAAAAAAGAAGCATCCACAATTTTTTTACAATGGAAGCAGGCATTTCTAATTTCTAAATTGTAAAAAATTTCGGATGTGTGTTTTTTGAACACCTGTTTCTATATGAAGGAGTTGCCAGATCGATACGAAATTTAACATGTGTCCATAACAGAGATGGAAGTTTCCTAAACGCTTAACTTTTTTCTGTTTATACCACGCTTTATGTGCTAGTCTAAGAACTTTCCGATCTGACCTCGTAGGGCTGCTACAACAACAACAAAAGATTGAGGGATCTATACGACCTCTAATGAACCAAAGAGACCACATGTCTTCGAGTAAAGAGACCAGTTGTCAACAAATCGTAGCTCTGATGTACCGTTAAAAAATATGTTTGGACATTAAACAATTTTCTTAAACAAATCTCGTCTCTGGTGCCCTTGAAAAATTGTCTTAAACTAATCTGTCAACCTAGAAAAAATATTATTTTAAAAATCATAGGTTTAGTGAACCTCAACAAAATATTCTTGAACAAGTGTTCTGTTTGTTGAACCATAAACAATATTCTTTACAATATTCTTTAACAATTAAACAATGTAATAGAAGCATTCAACATAAGATATTGAAAAACCGTCGACTCTGGTATGGTCACCCAAGGTTCCTCGGCATAATAGTAGTAATGTATATATTACTAGCGGGCCCGGCAAACGTTGTCTTGCCTAGCAATATTGTTGATGTATAATTTTCGGCGTTCTACTTATATGATAGTTTATTATATTAACATTTGGTTCCCTTTAAAGGGTAGCCTCCATATAACGGTACCCCCAATATTCATTCCCATATGTATTGTTATTGCTTCTAATTTTATATTAGCTATACTTATAGAGCAGAAAATCTCCCTAATTAATAATATCAATATTGACCCAAGTATTCGGATAGCTCCCATATATATCCCTTAATATTCGGTATTTGGCTGAAATTTTTTATTCGCCCAAGCTTCCAAATATCCCTCATATAATTTTTAAATCTAATCGGCAGTAATTTGGTATTTGGTTGTTTTATTTGGTAGAATGAATCATACTAAAAGTATCTATATTGGTCCACTCTTTGAGGTAGCTCCCATATAACGGTACCCAAAATATTCGGTATTTTGGGGAGTTGGTTCCAGTGTGTGAACCAAAGTGGTAGTAATGTTTTATTTGGTCCAAATTTTCTCATAGAGTTGGTCTAAAGTATTAAAAAGGCGCCATACATATTTGAAGTTCTTAACCCTTTTTCCAACCTGAGTGTCTGTACATTATTTTTAAAGAGCATGGGCAACCTACTATCACATAGTGTTGTAACATTGTTCCCATATAAATATCCCGACCAATTTAAGGAATCTACATATTAGAAGATATGAAAAATTAGATTTAAGTTTAAGTTTAGTTGATATATTAAGGTATTTGCAATTTTATAGTCACAGGTTCAATACGAAAAAAACATCACTTGTTTTTTTGATATATACTTAATGAATTTTTCACAGAAAATGACATCGTATATTAGTTTTCTCTGTGATACACATTTGTGGTATTGGATATATGCGAGGTGTTGTGTTTATGAGTTCAGAGGCATTGACCAACGATTAGGCATATAAAAACCATATAATGCCATAGCAACATTTTAAGTACTTTAAAGAACAACGTGTCCTTATTGAACTATTACTATTCATATTTTAAGAAAAAATGATCTAGGGAATGGATCTTAGAATCAAAACTATTGCGAATATCTTCTGATTTTCATCCTTGCATTTGTCCCAAAATGTACGTGCATTCTATGGACAACGTGCACATACAATGATCGCGTGTACATTCAATGATATATTCTCAATTATTTTTTGAATTTTCACAAAAAACGTTTCAATAAAATGTTAATCAAATTGGAAAAAATCAAAATTTTCAACAATTGACAAATGAAGGCTTAAAGGATTGATACGCTATCAATTTTTGCCCAAATATCCCAAAATAACAACTACGACGTGGTGCAATCATAATAGCTCGATACTAAATTCGTGGAAATGTAAATATGCTTCATAATATTTTTTCGCAATTTTTTGCGGTTTTCGATTTTTTCTCACCTTTTAAACCTTCCCTGAAGCTCCACGAACATTTGAAGACTAAGATAAGAAAAATCCGTTCAGCCGTTCTCGAGTTTTAGCGAGACTAACGAACAGCAACTTTTTTGAAGTCAAAGACAATCCAATTGATTGTAGAAAATTAACATATTTTGAGAATTTTCCATAACTGACAATTACATAAAGATATACGCTGTCATTTTCTACCAAAATATGTCCAAAAAGAACTACGAAGAGATGAAACCATAAATGTTCGGTATAAAATGTGTGGAAATGCTAATATCTTTCAAAATATATTTTGCAACATTTTCGCGGATTTTTCTTAAAATGTTATTTCATTAAAACCTTTCCACTTCAATTACAGACTACTAACAGAAACTTTAAGTCAAATCGGTCCAGCCGTTTCTTTAAAATAATTTTTGCAAGATTTTCGCGGATTTTTCTCAAAATTTTCTTTCATAAAAACCTTTTGAGTCAAATCGGTCCAGCCGTTCTCAATTGATGCGTTAGTATACATTTTGTTGGCTCCATTTTTATATATATAGATTATTAAATAACAATATTTTTTAATCTTGGATCTTGGATGAAACAAGAAACAATATTATTTTAATAATCATAGGTTTGGTGAGCTTCGAAAAGCATTTTCTTTAACAAATTTAGACTTTGGTAAAAATGAAAAATATTCTTAAACAAATGAATCTTGATAAATCTTTTTTAAAAACCCTGGTCTTTGTTGAACCTTGAAAAAATATTCTTTAACAAAAATCTAGGTTTTGGTGAACTTGAAAAAAATATTCTTTAATAATTCTAGGATTTGGAGAGTCTTGAACAAAAATATTCTTTGAGAAATCTAGGTGAACCTTGGAAAATAGTTAAGGTTCTTCAAAATATTTTGACCATAACCTCACATTTTTTGATCATAACCTCACAAACCTAAAAAACCAGTATAAAGTAATTGTGTACTCACCTTCAATTTAATAATTGATTCATACAGGAAATAAATATACAAACGATCACTCAATATAGCATAGGCCTGTGTCACTTGATCCGATAGGGAAATTTCAGCATTTTCAAAACGTTTTACCGTTTCCTGGCAACGATGCCAAAACTCGATAATATCCTGATAGATATATGTCAGCTTAACTTTATGATTCATCATGTGTAAAATTGTACGACAACGGTCACGATTTGCTTTCGTCATTGCCACATTAAACAGAATATAATGGACTGTTCCGCGTAATCTCAGCAATGTGCGCAGATCACGATCACGGAAATTTGTCTCATCCATATCCCTTGTGGCATTCAGATATGTAAGCAAAGACGTCTCAACAAAATCCATTGCTTCGGCGAGTATGTCATCAGTTTTTGGTATGAATTTCAGCTTCGATTTGATCTCTTCATCATTTTTATCGATTTGTTCAATGCTAGTCTCGATGTAGACATATTTTGGCCACCAATTTCTCCAATATACTGATGGATTAAGTTTTGTTGGACCATTGGGATATGTTTTTAGATATAATTTACCCTTATATATGGATAGCTTGGGTTTACCACGGGGAAAACGTTCCGATTCGCTGCCACTATCGTTGACATCCACATTATAATCATCGTCATCGTTATGATGATGCTGTCGTCTATCATTACGTTCGGAAAATGAATCACGTCGTTTGTTCCGACCGAATCTTTGTGAGTCATCATCATAATCACTATTGGGGAAATGTCTATCGTAACTGGTACCTCTTCTTCTAAATGTTTCCTCACTAGTGGCGCTATTTCTCCTTTGTCTCTTGCGTAGTAACTCTTCTTCTTCTGGATCATTAACATTGGTTATTGGATAATTCCTATCCATAGGACCCCTATAATTCCGATTATTGGGATTGTGCTGATTTGCCAAATCTTCTGGTAATCGTTTTCGTTGCGAAAAGCTAACGTCATCTTGTGGCCGTACACCACCACCTCTAAAGTTGTCCTGCTCATGATTTCTATCCGGCATACTATAATTTTTTCCACGAATAGGAATGTTGTTGATAGTAGATTCCAAATTATTAATTTGTGGATTCCAATTGTTATCTTTATCTAATTCCTCAAATTCTCTGTTTCCAAAATTCACATTGAAATCATCATTTGGTGGTAAACTGCTGGGAGGAGGTCCAAAATTATTGGGTACAAAATTTCGATTTCTTTCCGGTGGTCCATTGGGAAAAATATCAAAATCATTGCTCATATTGTTGCTGTTGTTCCGACCTTCTAAATCCCATGAATTATTTTGACGAGCTCCATTTCCAAAATTTTTGAATGTTTCAAAGTCAATGGGATTACGTTGAGGAAAATTATTCCAATTGTTATTACTACCACCAACACCCTCAAAATTCGTGTTATTTTTTCTTGAAAGATTTGGCTCCATGTTTGTACTACTGCTACTAGTGTTATTACCCCAGCGGGTATTGATATTTTTGCCCTCCATCATATTGCCAGATCCAAAGTTTGCTTGTCCACCAACAGATCTAAATTCATTTTGGTTATAGACATCATTGTTATTACGTCCTCCATTTATGGGCTTATCCGGCTCAAAGTTTCGGTTATTATTATTTCTCCAACCAACACCTGTTCCAGCTCCCCCACCACCTTTGAAATCATTGGCCGAATCATCCCAATCATTTGAAGGACCATTAAAATTATTGGCCCTTCCTCCCCCAACATTGTCTGCATAGTTGTTGTTGGTGTTAGGACCAAAATTTCGATTATTGTTCCAGTTTTGGTTTTTATTATTCTCTGGAACTACTCCACCACTGACACCACCGACACCCCCACCTCTAATAAAATCATCCTCAAATTTATTCTGCTTGTTTGTGTTATTACCTCCTCCTACTCCTCCACCAAATGTAGGCTTTTTATCAAGCCTATCAAAGATGCTATTTTTATTGCGCGAATTATTGTTGTTGCTATTGCCAAAATAATTCCAATGTTCTCCCTTGCCAGTGGTAAAATTTGGTTGCTGCCTGTTATTTTTATTAAATCTTGATTGCTGTCCTTGACTGAATAATGGTTGTTGTGGTTGAGGATTGAAATTTGTTGCATTACCGCCGCCGCCTCCAAGATTCATTCCAAATGGTGGGAAATTTGAATTATTTGTATTATCACCTCGGGACATTGGATCATTGTTATTGCGGAATGTGCCTGCAAAAGGAGATAACAAAAAAAAATAATAATTAATGCCTATAAGAGGAGATGTGGATGTTTGTTAAAGAATGTATTTTCAATGACCTCTAATGAATGTGAAGGAATTTTTAAGAATAATTTTTAGGTATCATTTCAAAAAAAAAAAAAAAAAATACATATCTATGTTTGAGTGAACATTAAAAAATCTAGGCTCAGGCGATCCTTGAAAAAATTATAGTTTAATAATTCTAAGTTCAAGCGAAAAATTGTGCAAAATTTTGAACAAAAATTAATAAATAACTAATATTAAAAAAATCATGATGAAATATTTAATAACCACTGAAGAGGCCATTCGGGTCTTGAGCTGTTCTACGTTGGAAAATGCAAAGGGACTTAAATTGTGTCAATTAGTGATCATATGGGTACAAAAACGGTGTCCCGTTGTCCCCAAACCTCAAATTAGAAGTCGTACACCGCTTACAAGTTGTGTGGACCCACGTCTAATGATAAGGGAAATGTAATTTGATAAGTTTTAATACCAAAATATGCTTTGTAAGTACTCGTCAAACCCATTAGTCATTAAACGGCGTGAAGAGCCCTTCCCGACAATGGATATAGCAACAATAAAAAAAAACTAAAAACCTTTATTATAGGAAAAAACAGCAAAATCAGTATAAGGACTTTTCAAACTAGACCAAACGTTGAACTGTGGTCGACTGGAAACGTGTGATCGGGTCCGACGAATCCGAATTCAACCGTTTTCAATCCAACGATAAGCATTATTTGTGATGAAAACTAATTCAAAGGCCCAATGTGAAGCACGGTTGAGGAATTGCCATGTTATGAGTAGGCTTTAACATGTGGATCCTGGAGCGATGTAAAAAAAATGACAATATATTAATGAAATAAGTCTATTGAGAGCATTGTAGAGTAATATCAACCGGTCTTGGTAGAGAGGAACACCTATCCTGTAGGATAAGTACCAATTAGCCCCGAATAATTTAGACGAATTTTGGCAACGAATCTGATGTGTTTGGAAGAATATTTCAAATGAAATTTTATTAAAATATTTAGAACGTATACCAAATTGCATAAATTACGCAATAAAAATTTAATTTGAAATTACTATTTACCTCGTGAAACTGGAAAATATTCTTTGACTAATTTAGACTCTCCCCAACATTGGATAAGTATGCTTTAACAAATCTAGCGAACCCTGAAAAATATTCTTTAAAAAATCTAGTCGAGCCTTGAAAATAAATTTTTGTTTAATAAGGAAAATAATCTTTGTCTAATATAGACTCTGCCCAACTTTGAAAAATAGTCTATAATAAATCTAGTCTCAGACGAACCGGAAACAAATATTCTTTAAAAAATTTAGGCTCTGACGAGATTTGAAAATATATTTTTTAATAAATTCAGGACCTTATTCATTTCAAAAAAATGCAATTTGAAGCCTCAAATTGCAAACCATACTAGTCCATTCCTTTTTCTATTCTTTGACTAATATATAACAGATATTCTTTAATAATTCTTACCTACGATGAACCTTCAAAAAGTATGCTTTGACCAATATAGGCTCTGGTGAACCCTAAAAATACCCATTAAAAGATCTAGGCTCTGCTGAACCTCGAACACATATTCTTCTATCGCGCATTAAAAGATATTCGCTAAGGAATCTTAGCTATGGAGAGCCGTGAAATAATATTCCTTAACCAATCTATGATCTGCTGAAAATATATTTGGATTTTAAAAATATTTTTTCTTGGAACAAAGATTGGGAGTTTTTTTTAATATTTTTCTAAGGCCAAGGGTTGGGGGTTTTAAAGAGTATTCCACTAGAATAGAGAAAATCCCTTTGATTACGAGTATCAAATGGATCAATTCTAGTTTGACGTTATTAAAGGCTCCCTCGAGTATCGGGAAAGGCTGCAAACAAAAAATTATTGATCTCCATTTTTTTCAACACATTCAACGAACCAGTATCAAGCGACGTGTTTGATATAGGGGTACTCTGCATTACTGATTTATTTAGGTCTAAGGTCCAATAGCCTTGCCATTGTCTTCAGCAGAAAAGTAAGGGATGCTAATCTGTCTGTAGTCCTTAGGCATAGTGTGCTTTACATATTAGTGATATTCCCATGCATTATGTTAAAATTATTTCAGGTTTATAGACTATACAATATATTTTTTGGTAGGTTATTGTATTACTTAATAAATAAATATGCCACCGATACATCAGAAGGCGATTTTTTCTGTAGTATGAAAGGTGCTTTCTGTCGATATGGATTACGTCAGATCCATTTATGTCTCCCATTAAAAAAAACTAATTCAATTCAATTTATAATTTCAGATAAACACATATCCGCATTTTTATTTCATTCTAAAAATTTATGTATGTATGTATGTGTGTATGCAGTACTTCATATAAATTACAAACGGTTTGTTTGCAGTATCCTACATAATAATTAAAAGGTATTATAATACCATACTAAATGATGAAAGCAAGTGTGAGTTATGGTGAAGAAGAGGCCGACAAATTTTTAATAAAATTTGTCATCTTCGTTCTTTTCACTCAAACTCAGTTTAACTTTTTGACATGAACATTTAAATAATGTGAATATTCACGGACAAGGAAATGACGATGTGATTTTAATGTGTGTGTTTGTGTTTATTCTTGAACACCAGGTTGATCATCTGTTGCATCATCATTTGCTTCTTCATCAGCAGTATTTTCGTCACCGTCGTCTCCATTATCGCCATCTTCAGCAATATCTCCTGCATCGTCATAGTCATCTTCTTCACCTTCGTTGTCATCTTCAGCAATATCGCCTTCATAGTCATCTTCTTCACCTTCACCTTCGTTGTCGTTGTCTTCATCTCCACCATCTTGATGATCATCTTCCTCCTCTGCATTGGCGATGGAGTCCGTTGGGTGTGGATTTGTAGGATAAGTTTTGCCTTCAAGTGTTGCCATTAGATTTTGATGGAATTCCTTAAATCCAGGCCATTCATTGGAGCATAATTCCTAAAAAAATGAAATTGGAAATTTTGAAAATATTGTTTTTTTTTTCTTTAGGGACATCAAAATAAATTAGAAAAGCTAAACAGTTAGAGATTAGTCGATATACACATTACAAAGGGGAGTCTATGTTTTATTGAAAGATAGTGGTCAGACATTTAGTGGGTTAATTTTTAATTTAGATAGAAATTGGATTTTTTTAATCAGAATAACATCGTTTTAGTCATATCCTTCTGTTTATTAAAATCACGAATGAGCTCTCATTATATATTTGTAAATTAATTGAAGAGTTTATGGTTTAATTTTTTGAAAAAAAAAATAGAGCATTGAAATTTTGCACATAATCCTACCATGTTTGAAAACGATCCATGATTTAGAACATATATCAAATAATGATACCGTACGATTTTCGGCATTTTAAAAATGTTTGGTGAAGAAAATATATATGGAAGCTACAATTCAACATGGACAGACATAAATAGGGAGAGACGGACATGCATACATCGATTCCGAATGTGATTTTATGCATATTCTCGAGAAGAACCATGTGTCTATGTAGTTTCCAAACAGTAAAATGAAGGGTATAAAAATGGAACTGTCTGTAGTCTGTATGGAAAAAAAAAATCCGCCGCGACAAGAACAAAAATATGCTCTGGAAAGCGATGTGCTGGTGAGATGTCAAATGTCCGAACCTTAACACGTTTGAAATTAATTCGTAGATGTTATTCGCAACAATATTCGACATAAATACAACATATCAATTGACGACATTTGTAAGCCACATTGCCCAATATGCCTGATAAGCCACTTAACCAACGTCGAAACGCGTCGTATAATGGTGGGAATGTAGTATCTCTCTGGCTTTCAAAAGATAAATAAATTAAAAATAAGTTTTTATATTTATACTAGCATATGCCCGCATCTTCGTTAACGAATGTGTGAATTATTTAAAACAATACCGTATTTCCAAAAGTACCTATATATCTCAACTCTACACACCAATTCTGACCGCAACAGAAATCTAGCTCTATAATAAATTTGGTATCATTTAATGCACTTTGTACTGTTGTAATACTTATTTGGAAAACATAGGTTCACCCAAATCCAAATTTGTTACCCAATGTCACCATTCCAGCTCTATCGGTTGTCCAATTTCCAAATGTCCCTAAATAGCTCATTTCAAGAGATTTACTTCATAAAAAGAAAAACAACCCATTACCATTACTGACCCCCCTCCATGCTTGCAATACTGTGGCCGGAACCTTTCATTTATGGTAATTTTTTGTTTTTCATGTCTGTGTCTTTAATTTTTAACTTTAAGCCGACTTTCTCCACTTAGTCGAATTCCAATTAGTATGAACTTTTGCGAAAGGCAATCTGACTTTCCGATTCTTTTCAGAAATAAAATAACTTTCATGATAGTTTCCGGGCATGTAGTCCTACTACCATAGCTCGTTCACTCTCTCTCTCTTCTTGAGGTTATATCCAAAGATAATCGTCTCACAAATTCTGTTAACTCTTAATGGGTTTTTACCGGTTATGACAATTTGTTGATCAGTACGAGCTTGCTTTAGTTTTGGCCATCAGTGTACATATATGCTTATTGTTCCTGAGTCTAAACCAAGGTATATTAAGAAGGCAACAGTATCAAACCAGATATTTTTATCCAGTTCTGGTTGGTATTCGCGGTATAGATTGTATACCACCTAACCAGAATAGCAATTAATCGGCTGATGCCGATTACCAGCCGAACTATTCAAGGCCGGTGGTCAAACGCTGATATGGAGCAATCACCAACTGATTAGTACAATTCGGCTAGAGGAATGCATGCCCAACGATTGGAATCTCAGCACCCTGCATTCCGTGCACAAAAAGGTGACAAGACGACATGTATCAACTATAGAGGAATAAGTCTCATCGCATGTAAAGTGCTATCCAGCTTACTGTGTAAACGACTGAAGACCAATAGTCAATGTCATTATTGGACCATACCAATGTGGCTTCAGGCCTGGCAAATCCGCCATTGACCAGATTTTCACTGTGCGCCAAATCTTGGAAAAGAATCACCGACACATTCCACATATTCGTCGACTATAAAGCCGCATTAGACAGCCCTATCCGTTCATAGGTATTTAAAGCCATGCAGGATAACTTTAACTGGCACAAGGTTTGCAGTTAAAGTCGGAAAATACCTTACGGAGCCCTTTAATACCGAACGAGGATTTAGACAAGGTGACAGTTTGACGTGTGACCTGTTTAACATCCTGTTGAAAATGTCAGAAATGTCACAAAATTATCGTTAGATCTAACGAAATTAGTAAAAAATTAGAGAAACCATGTTAAAAACGTATACAGTTTATAACGTATGGTAACACTATTTCTGCAAAGTACCATGTTGGCGTTTATTTTTGTCGCAGTTGAAAATTTCAATTCACGTGAGAACCAGAACAGGAGGTAACTTCTGAGGTGAAGTGTATGTGTGAAGTGAAAACAACACACCGTGAATTCCAGAACATACCCGATAAACTGTATTCGTTTTTAACATTGTTTCTGTATTTTTTTAGTAATTTCGTTAATTCTAACGACAATTTTATTATTATTTTTTTTAATATTTTATTATTTGCAACATAAAATATATGTATGAAAAACAATGTAATATCATTAACATTTGGTAACCCTATCTTTTTTCAGCCTTACTTCAAATCAGCTGTTTGTGTCAAGCGAGAAATTCAGTTGAAGAAAATTCAAGACAAACCTTAGTATCTATTTAAAATTTGCTTTTAATGGTGTTTCATGTTCATTTTGTGATTTTAAACAAATTATACGCAATAATAACATTTCAATCTCCCATCATGTGCCTTTTTTATTTCAAAAAAGTATTTCTTTTATATGAAAAAACATGAATACACCCGACTCTCACTATGAAAATGTAAGTGTAAAGAATACACCTCAAATGGGTGTAAAGTGTGTTACAGAACACCTCGACGTGTATTCGATACACTTTTGCCGTTGAAGTGAATGCCAGAACATGCCCGAATATATATTCTTCAAAATAACTTTATATGCTGATAATATTGAAATAAATGACGTTTACTACATTTATTACATTTTATACAGGTATATGACTTTATCGACGTTTACACCTTTTTGACAGTCGAAAAACTAAAAATTCGTCACACGGACCATCCCTGGTCAATGTTGAATATAGCCGTCGAATGAACCATGAGTTGTACCATCTATTCTCGAACATCGACATTGTAAGACATTAAGGTCATGTTGTGAGATTGGATGAGGATGCCCCAGCTCAAAGGCATATAAAAGCGAGTCAACTGATGGTTACGTCGAAGGAGAATGCCACAAAAAGGAGTGGAAGAAATTACGGAACATGATTTTTCAAATTGGAATAGCTGCGCACAAGACGCCTGGAAATCTTTTTTTAAGCTCAACTTTTTTTTTAATCCAAGATTTTTTTTGGTCCTTGATCCCAGCATGATCCAGCATCCCAGTTACATGAAATTGTTAAATCCAAGATTTATTCCAATTAGCAATCCATGCCTTATTGTAAAAAATAGCTGTAAAGAGTAAGTCTCAATTCGTTTCGGATGGTAGATTCCATTGTCATGGAAACTAAAAATTGAAAAGCTTGAGCCCGGCTGGGATTTGAACCCTGGTTCCCATGGCATCTGTTGATTATTGTCCGGCGCCTTAGCGTTCAAAGCCACCTCCTTATCTTCCTAAGGTTGAACAATATGCAGTTGCGTACCATTGAAGAAAAATATTGTAGTCTGTATGGAAAAAAGTCCGTCACTACAAGAAAAATCTGCTCTGAAAAGGAATGTTCTGGTGTGATGCCAAATGCCCGAACCTTGACACGGTTAAATTTAATTCGTAGATGCAATTTCGAAACAATATTAGACATAAATACAACTTATTAAGTAACGATATTAGTAAGCCACATTGTCCAATATGCCTGATGAGCCCCTTAATCAACGGCGAAACGCGTCGCATAATGGTGGGAATGTAGTATCTCTCTGGCTTTCCTTTTCATTGCAACTTCGATCATGCAGCTCATCTCGAAAGAGAAATTAATAAAAATGTTGTTATTTTTGTTGTAGCAGCCCTATCGCTTTTGCCAATGGTCTGAGTTGACAGTTTCGGACCGAAGACCTCTCTAGTTGTGGAAACGAAAGTAAAGATGCCTTCGGAATGTGTTTATGTAGCAGCAGCCCTAATGTTTTTTTACACAAAGGGCTATGGTGACTGTCGTTTGTCGAGTATGACTCTCGGCTCGTTAAGTACCGTCAACATTGACAATTTGTTCCAATATCTTAGTAAAGTGAAGATAGCAGTTCCTTAATGGTAATTGCTGTTGCAATTTTTCATGCGCGTAAAAATATAAAATTATTATGCTAATTATTATCGTCTATCTGTTTAGCTTTTTCTTTTAAAATAAAAAAATTAATTAATATTCCAACCTACCTTCAAATCATTTATAGCTTCCAAAACTAAATAATGAAATAGTTTATCATTCTGCAATTTGATGGCATTGCGATTACGCTCGCCGGCATGTTGTTTTTCATTTGAATCATGCCAACGATGTATAAAACTTTGCAGCATCAATGCCCAGCGGAATTTGTTTCTAAGATTATCCAATACTACTTTCACGCGATGCAGTTCGTGAAACGTTAGATGTTTATGGAAATTTGGATCCATTAAGTGTTTACGATACACAAATAGTTTATAGACATCACGCAACGGATAATTGATTTCATTGATGTCTAAAGTTCTGCTTATTTTCGCACAACCAATACGCAGTAGAAGTTTTTTGCGTATCTCTAGCTTTTGACTTTCTGGTTCGTAGTTGAAATTGATGAATTCTTTGATGCCATCTTCGTTTTCGCTAAATCGTGGTATTACATTTTCAATGTATGCATATTTTGGCCACCACTTGGTCCAATACAATTCGGGTTCACATTTGGAAAGATTTTTGGGTGGTTTTTTTAGAATACCCGCATCTTCTAGACGTTGTGCTTCATCCTTCAGCACATTGGCTTGACGACGACGCCTTAGGAAGTTGACATCCTTATTCTTTTTACGGCCACGTAGTTTGCCTTTTTTGTTTGTTGTTGTTTCATCATTTGTTGCTTCATTTTCCTGCTGTGGGGTGGTGTTTTGGTTGTTTTTCTGCTGCTGTTTCAGCTCCTTTTTGATTTTCTTGTTCTTTTTGTTTTTCTTGTTTTTGTCCTTATTTTTATTAGGAGGTGGTCCCGACAATTTTCTTTCATTGTTACCTGGTGAAATGGCACGTCCATCACCCATTGAATTATCCCTGGAGCGTCCACGTTTATTATTAAAATTCATTGAATTGTTTTGCTGTTTGAAATCTTGGGGATTAGCTGTCCAGCTATTCCTAGGACCCACACCCACCACACCACTACCACCTGGAAAATTACCAGATATATTATCTGGGGTAAATGGTGGTTGTGGGCTATTACCAAAATTATTTTGTGGTAAATTATAACCAAAATGATTATAACCAAAACCACCAGGTGGTGGCGGGCCATCAAAATTTGTTGGTCCTGGTGGTGATGCTGGTGGTGGTTGATTGAAGCTATTTGTTGAATTCATAAATGTATTTCCTCCGAAATCGTTATTTCTTGGGAAATATCCAATATTGGTATCTTGAAAACCTCCATGGGTACTGCCTTGAAATGTGCCGGCTGCTGGTGGGGGATTGTTATAACCAAAATCGGAATTATTTCTAAAATTTGTGTAATTGTCGAATTCAGTTTTCTTTCCATATTGTTGTGATGAATAATTCATATTTTGCTGTCCTTCAAATCCTTGATTATTTGGATATTTTGTTCCAAAATCACCACCAAATTGTTGAGGTGAATAATTACGAGTGTGTTGTCCTTCAAATCCTTGATTATTTTGATAATTTGTTCCAAAATCACCACCATAATTCCTTGGGGCATCTTCTTGATGGCGGCTTCTAGTATCCTGGGGGACATTTTCCCTTCGTGCAAATAGATTTGTGTTTTCAAATTCAGGTTCATTTCGTGAACGATTAACATCATTATATGATGATTGGTTATGGGGTGGTGGACCTCGGACATCATTATTCGAATTGAAACAATTGCCACCTCGACGTTCATTATTATAATCATTCCTGTACATATCATTTCGTGAACGAGATCGTGATCGATTCTCATCATTATATGATGATTGATTATGAAGAGGTGGACCTCGGTCATCATTATTCGAATTAAAACGATTGCCTCCACCACCTCCTCCTCCACGACGTTCATTATTATAATCATTCCTATTCATATCACTTCGTGAACGAGATCGTGAACGATTGTCATCATTCCATGATGATTGGTTATGAGGTGGTGGACCTCGGTCATCAGTATTCGAATTGAAACGATTACCTCCACCTCCTCCTCCTCGACGTTCATTGTTATAATCATTCCTGTTCATGTCATTATCTCCACTAGAAAATTGCCTGGCCTCATCCCTTCTCCTCCTTTCTTCATGATAAGATGTTGCAGAATCATAACGACAATTGTCATCACCTCTTCGACTAAAATCCTGATTGTTGTTGCATTGTGCCTCCTTATGGGTATTAAAATCACTCCGTCTTTGAAAATCCTGATCATTTGCTGTTCGTCTATTCCGGTTGCTGTTGTTATCCTCACGGCGGCGGAATAAATCATTATCATGATCTTTTTGATCACGATAATAATTGCCATCACCAAATTGACGAGAATCCATATCACGTGGTGTTTGTACTGGTTTGGACATAGTATTATAATCATCCCTTACATTTGAGCGGGATGGTCTTGCAGAATTGTTATCATAACGACGACGATTACCTGATTGTGTTAAAATGTCGGAATTATGATTTTGGATATATTTTCAAAAAATATGTTATATTAAATAAGATAAAATGTAGGTATAAAACACCACGAAGTTCACATACACCAAAAATTTATATTAAAATCCTGAAGAGTTTTAATAGACCGGCCTATATAAAGGCAATCGAAATAAAGAAAACTTGAGTGGTTTCGAAGCCAGTCCTCAAAATAATTTTTTCCTTACAAATTATAAAGAATAAATTGCTCCCGTATCCTGATGCACACACGCACACACACATCCAACAACCACAACGTGGTATGTGGAAAACATTAAAAAAGCATACACATCCTTACGCCTCCCAAACACTCCCTGAACACCACTCCATATACAAACTTAAAACTAAACTACCTTCTACAGCTTACCTGGACCGGAATTATTGAAATTATTCATTGGTGGCGGTTGCTGCTGTTGTTGATTGTCCGGACGATTGGATGAAAAATATTGATTGAGATTTTGCTCTAAATTGTTCTAAACAACCCGAGGCGGAGGAAGAAGAAAAGAATTTGTTAAGGAACTACAGATAAAAAATGCACCACCACTACTTACCCTTGGAAACCGCGGTCCATCATTATCATAATTCCGATTAAAATTACGGCGATCTCCCATTTTGTTTTCCTCCAACCGGAACAAAATAAATTGCAATCAATAAATTTCGTTTTTCTCCAAGTGGTCGTCTATATTATTTTCTCGATAACTTTCTTCTCTCGAATAGGGTTGACTAGTTCGCCGTATGATTGTTGTCAATGTAATGAAGCGAAAAAGGCAACACTGTTTGATTGAACACAATCAAAACGTTAGCGTATGTTGGCAGAAAGGACCGTTGGCAAAAAGCGGAGAAAAATAATAGGTTTGGTAGACTATGAAGGGTACATTGGGTTATAGTCTAAGACTTAAGGTTATGAACGAGTGGATCGACACCGGACACAGTAGGCCGCACTAAAGTATAGCACATGCCACAATCGGATCATAAATCAGTAGTTTTGAGTCGGACCGAATACCTGAAAAAAGAGTAGTCACAGCTTTCCCTCCGTTTCCTACCTAGTCCTTTCCTGGAGGTTTTGAGAATTTCAGTTCATTCTGACGATTCTGAATTTGAAATAGTCAATGTATATATTCCGCCCATCTGCAACATTGGGGACAGTTATCATCCAAGTATCATCCACCTGCTGCAGGGAGATAATAAAATTTCTCTACCAGGGTCACTGCTAGGTGTTCGAGCTCCCTGGACATTTCCCTAACCAGCCCATCGCTCCTTCCGTATACCTCCTGGCAAACCAAGGTCGCTTTAAATTGAGACCATATTCACATCCTGGTCATGCTCGAGAAACACAGCGATTTCGTGGAGCCCGATCAGCGTAATAAAGCCAACTGGCAGGGCTTCATAAAATTCGTTGATGACTCCTTAAGTGCTAGGTGAGAAGATATTCCGTGAAAATATTCTAAATTCGGCAAAACGCGGGCAGAATTTATTTATGAGACCAAACTATCCATTCAGGACCTCCAGATTGACAAAGCAACGCGACCAACTTCGTACCGAAAGCCTTGCTGACGACAGAATCCCGCGCAAACATGTATGACATAGATAAGACCAACCTTCGGTCTAGTTGAAAATCAAGTACATGTGTGGTCTAACATCCGTGGTCTAAAAGCCGTAGAGTGACACAGGGAGTTAACCAAGGTAGGGTCATATCTCCGGAACTGTTTAACTTCTTTCTTTCTGAAATTCCACAACCACCGGACGGCTTAGAGATCGTAATGCATGCGGATGATTGTACGATCATGGCGTCGGGTCCCAGGATAAATATCTACATAGCTAATTTAGTACAGTTCTTCCATCTGAGGAATATAAAGATATCCGCCGCCTAATCCACAGCCACTCTGTTCACCACATTGACGGCTGAAATGAAGCTCCCTCTGAATATTATGGTCGATTGTGCACTAATTACGACTACATACTATCTCAAAATTTTGGGTGCAACGTTCGATATAGCTTATTTAAGTCGTCCGCGCAAGCCACCTCTATTTGCGATAAGATGAGAAGCTGGAGCAAGGTCCTCAAGTCGCTTGCCGGCAGCTCTTGGGATGTTAATAAAGAGACCTTGTTGACATCCTACAAAAAATAGATCAGTCGGTGATAAGCTATGCGGCGCCAGTGTGGTTCGCGAATTTAAGTGATACGCAGTGGAAGATGATTCAAACCTGTTAGAATGCCGTCCAGAGAACTGCGACAGGGTGCCTCCTTATAAAGCCAGTAGACGATGTACATGAGGAAGCAATGGTCTTTTAGCAGTCTTAGATCTGCCCAAGGCGTTTGATACCGTCGATAATTCCGAGCTCATATCAGACATCACAATTTCCAACCTTTCCGAGTGACATCAAGTGTTGGGGCGTCATTCCATCGGACGTCAACAGATTGTCGATAGCGAACGCAACGAAACTATTGTCTATAGACTTATGACTAAATCCAATAGAGGTAACACAGTTTCTCCGGCTACCCTCTTCAAATCCAAATTCCTAATTAATAATTTATAACAATAGCCAACTTGTTACAAGAACTTCTTTATCTAGAGCCTATAGAAGGTCACTCACAGGCTTAATGGAAATGTGGTGGTGTAAACCATCCCTCTTTTCAACCTAACCTAATAAAAGCCCGATTTTTTAATACATTTGTATGTATTTATATTTTATTTATTCATGCATATTTACATGTATGGCACTGTAAAACTTAACTTAAATACTTTGTAAAGATTTATAGTATTCTTCAAATCCCGGCCAGTCTTCGATAATTAGTTTCTGAAAAGTAGTGCAGATGTCAGATTTATATATTATTTCTTATTTCAAAATATTCTCCTCCTTACCTTCAATTCATGTATAGATTCCGTTGGTAGACTATGAAGGGTACATTGGGTTATAGTCTAAGACTTAAGGTTATGAACGAGTGGATCGACACCGGACACAGTAGGCCGCACTAAAGTATAGCACATGCCACAATCGGATCATAAATCAGTAGTTTTGAGTCGGACCGAATACCTGAAAAAAGAGTAGTCACAGCTTTCCCTCCGTTTCCTACCTAGTCCTTTCCTGGAGGTTTTGAGAATTTCAGTTCATTCTGACGATTCTGAATTTGAAATAGTCAATGTATATATTCCGCCCATCTGCAACATTGGGGACAGTTATCATCCAAGTATCATCCACCTGCTGCAGGGAGATAATAAAATTTCTCTACCAGGGTCACTGCTAGGTGTTCGAGCTCCCTGGACATTTCCCTAACCAGCCCATCGCTCCTTCCGTATACCTCCTGGCAAACCAAGGTCGCTTTAAATTGAGACCATATTCACATCCTGGTCATGCTCGAGAAACACAGCGATTTCGTGGAGCCCGATCAGCGTAATAAAGCCAACTGGCAGGGCTTCATAAAATTCGTTGATGACTCCTTAAGTGCTAGGTGAGAAGATATTCCGTGAAAATATTCTAAATTCGGCAAAACGCGGGCAGAATTTATTTATGAGACCAAACTATCCATTCAGGACCTCCAGATTGACAAAGCAACGCGACCAACTTCGTACCGAAAGCCTTGCTGACGACAGAATCCCGCGCAAACATGTATGACATAGATAAGACCAACCTTCGGTCTAGTTGAAAATCAAGTACATGTGTGGTCTAACATCCGTGGTCTAAAAGCCGTAGAGTGACACAGGGAGTTAACCAAGGTAGGGTCATATCTCCGGAACTGTTTAACTTCTTTCTTTCTGAAATTCCACAACCACCGGACGGCTTAGAGATCGTAATGCATGCGGATGATTGTACGATCATGGCGTCGGGTCCCAGGATAAATATCTACATAGCTAATTTAGTACAGTTCTTCCATCTGAGGAATATAAAGATATCCGCCGCCTAATCCACAGCCACTCTGTTCACCACATTGACGGCTGAAATGAAGCTCCCTCTGAATATTATGGTCGATTGTGCACTAATTACGACTACATACTATCTCAAAATTTTGGGTGCAACGTTCGATATAGCTTATTTAAGTCGTCCGCGCAAGCCACCTCTATTTGCGATAAGATGAGAAGCTGGAGCAAGGTCCTCAAGTCGCTTGCCGGCAGCTCTTGGGATGTTAATAAAGAGACCTTGTTGACATCCTACAAAAAATAGATCAGTCGGTGATAAGCTATGCGGCGCCAGTGTGGTTCGCGAATTTAAGTGATACGCAGTGGAAGATGATTCAAACCTGTTAGAATGCCGTCCAGAGAACTGCGACAGGGTGCCTCCTTATAAAGCCAGTAGACGATGTACATGAGGAAGCAATGGTCTTTTAGCAGTCTTAGATCTGCCCAAGGCGTTTGATACCGTCGATAATTCCGAGCTCATATCAGACATCACAATTTCCAACCTTTCCGAGTGACATCAAGTGTTGGGGCGTCATTCCATCGGACGTCAACAGATTGTCGATAGCGAACGCAACGAAACTATTGTCTATAGACTTATGACTAAATCCAATAGAGGTAACACAGTTTCTCCGGCTACCCTCTTCAAATCCAAATTCCTAATTAATAATTTATAACAATAGCCAACTTGTTACAAGAACTTCTTTATCTAGAGCCTATAGAAGGTCACTCACAGGCTTAATGGAAATGTGGTGGTGTAAACCATCCCTCTTTTCAACCTAACCTAATAAAAGCCCGATTTTTTAATACATTTGTATGTATTTATATTTTATTTATTCATGCATATTTACATGTATGGCACTGTAAAACTTAACTTAAATACTTTGTAAAGATTTATAGTATTCTTCAAATCCCGGCCAGTCTTCGATAATTAGTTTCTGAAAAGTAGTGCAGATGTCAGATTTATATATTATTTCTTATTTCAAAATATTCTCCTCCTTACCTTCAATTCCTGTATAGATTCCGTAACAAAATATAGAAATAGCTTGTTCGCCAGTAATTTCCTCGCATGTCCCACCTTTAGGGGTTCCCCATTTTCGGCACGCTTAACAATCTGCGCTGAGAAATGCCAACGACACACGATGCTCTGATAGAAAAATGATCTTCGTGTTTTCTTCTTGGCATTTTTCAAGACCATTTCAAGGCGTTGCATTTCTTTTTCGCTAAGGTGTTGTTGAAATTTGGGATCTTCTAATTGATGTTTATATTTGAGAACATTAAAGATATCGCGTAAAGCATAATCCGATTCGTTGAGGCGTATGTGTTTTAAGATTTTCGTTACACCCATTGTCAGGAGAACCCGTTTACGTTTGCGGAATTCTTTATCTTCGGGCGTGAGATGGAAATCGAGTATTTCAGAGACAGCGGGATCGTTGCGCTCGATGGGTGTAATCGCCTGCTCCACATAACCATAAAGCGACCACCATTGCCGCCAATATTCTTCAGGTTGGGGTTTCAAATGACCCTTGGCGGGTTTCTTTGCGCTAACCTGAATCGGTTTGAAGTCACCAAATATTTGTTTGTTTATATCGATGTGATCGTCTTCGGGGGTTTCCTCCAAGGCGTCTTTGTTTTTGTTCGCCTTTTTGGTTTTTGTTTTCTTTGTTTCTTTATTTTGTTTTGTTGTGGTTTTATCAGTTTTCAATTTTTTGTTTTTCAATAACTTCTGGGCAAATTTATTTTGTGGTTTTAGAGGAACTTTGGAGTATTGCTGTTTTTGGAAATTCCGTTTCAAGGTCGCTGTTCGAAGTGACATTTTATTCATGGGGTTCCTATTGAACCTTTGGGCGCTTTGGTTTCTCAAAGGCGGAGCGAATCCTCTCTGATTGAATTTTCCCACACCTTGACGAGGATAGTTGAGATTCTTACCGAATTGTTGCGGTGCTTTAAATGGAAATCCTGGCGGCCTTCTTATTTGTCTTGGCTTCCCCGGTGGGCCTCTTGTATTTGGCGAATTATTTTGAATGACATTCGTATTCATTTCGACGGGTGGAGCGGGATTAATGTCCTCATAAAAACGTTGATTGCCACCCAACAAAGAGGGATTAATTTGAAAACCTCCATCGTCCTTCAATTTTCCAGAGTTATGTGGTGGAGTATTTAAATCCCTCCTATTACCGAATTTCGGAAAATTGTTTTTAACACCAAAATGCCGATCCATTTTATAATCCACCATTCGGACATTTGTGCGTCTTCTCATACCGAATTGGATATTTTTACTGTAATTACCAGTATTTTCATAGGGTAGTGGTGGAATATTATGTGCAGAACGGGGTCCATTATTATCCACTGGCTGTGGATTTGTATTGTCCCCACTTCCAGAGTTGTCCAAATTCGAAGAGGCAGCAATATTTTCATTTTCGCATATTTCATTTTTCCCAGTATTATTTTGTTCACCGACCGCAGCTGTATTTTTGTAATTGCTATTCTGATTTTCCTTCTGGTTTTGGGAATTATAATCCGTTAACGGGATATTCACATTATTGAAATTCCCATTATTTTTTGAATCATGAATTGTCAAAGCATTATTGTAATTTGTATTCGACTCAGAAGTCTGATTTTGCTTAGAGCTTCGAACTGGTGGCAAATTATCACTATTATTAAAATTCCCAGTATTTTTTTGATCACAAACATGGGGAAAATTCACGTTATCTTTATTATGATAATGAGCCTGCTGCTGATGATAATAGTTATCAGCTGATTGTTTGTAATTAAAATTCCCATTATTTTTTGTTTCATGATTGGTAGTTGCATTCCCAGTATTTTTATCAAATTGATTTGATATTTCATTGCGACAAGGCATTTCACCGTTAGCTCCTATTGTATTTTCTTTTATATTCGATTTCGAAAAATTTCCCATGTTTTTATGGTAATTTTCATTCCCAGTATTTTGGTTAAATGTATTATCGGCATTATTTTCATTGTGTTTTGGTGGCATATTTTGGCCCCTATTATTTTCATATAGAGTAGGGCCATTATAAAGTGTACTGTTATTTGAAAAATTCCCAGTATTTTTATATCTTTCGAAATTTCCCCAATTATTTCCGCTATATCTTTGGTACTGGAAAGACATTCGATTTGGCTGATGATGGTTATTATACGTGTTTGAGTGTTGTGTAGAGTTGCCGGTATTTGTTGCAGGGAATTGCGAGAAATTCCCTGTATTTTGGTGATCACTTGAATTTTGATAAAAGTTCCTAGTAGACATTTCCGTATTTTGGGGCATCTGTCTATGGTTTTCATATGGCCTCAGATTAAAATTACCCGTATTTTGTTGTGCAAATTTCCCAGTATTTTCTCTGCTTGTAAACTCATTTTGGTTCTGGAAGCGATTAAATTGCATTGTTGGAGGTGGTTGATTAAAATTCGGTGGAAATTGTGCAAAATTCCCAGTATTTTGGTGATTGGGGAAATTTTCAAAAGTGTTAGAATTACGATTTCCGGCAAAATTAATTGTATTACTATGATTTGTATTGCCATATGGTGGTGGTGGTCGATCAAATCTTATATTGCTGGATATAAAATTCCCTGTATTTTGTAAATCATTTCCGGTAGTGCCTTGTTCAGGGCCATGTAGAGGAATATTAGATGGAGTTTGTTGTTTATTCATATAATCACTTGGTGATTTGTCGCTATGTGTTGTTGTATTATTGTCTTGTGGCAAATTCCCAGTGTTTTTATTAATGTTTGGTTTTATACGGTTTTGATCGTAGGAAAGTTTTGTTGAAAATATTACCGATGGTGGGGGCTCATTGAATTTGGTAGAAGGCTGTGAAAAATTCCCAGTATTTTTTGGGGAATTCCACGATTTGGAATTGTACATGTTCTCTTGATTTTCCGCTTGTTTATCAAATATATTATCATTGCCCGGAATCCCAGTATTTTCTTTGGTATTATTATAATTTTTTGTAAAATTTGTTGAACGGGATTGTTGTTGATTTTTATTAAAGTGTGTAGGTGGTGGTGCCGTGGTAAATATAACTTTTGGTGCAATTTTCCCACTATTCTCTATACGCTTAGTTGCATTATTTTCCGATTGATTAACATTTGTACTCGGATCTCCTTTAGTTGTATATTTAGAATTATCTTCAATCATGGTACCATCATTTTTCCCAGTATTTGTGTTAAATTCATTATTTTTATTAAATTTTTTTTCAAATTTTTGTGCATTGTTTTGAGGGTACTGAGTACTTGAATGCGAATTGCTGGCAGACGATTTGTGATTCCCAGTATTTTTTAAAGTTTCATTTGTGTTAGCAATTTTATAGCGCTTTTCCATTGATTCTTCAAGAAGATGATGGGATTTAAATTCACTATTGCAACTTTTATGAATATCAGTTGGCATCTTTGGTATCGCAGTATTTTTATTGGATCTTTCCATCGTTCCATGAGAAATATCCTTATTTTTATTTCCATCGCCTTGTTTTAAGGATGTTTGAGCTCTATTGGCGATTGTACCCAATTGTTCAAATGTTTTATCCCATTTTGTAAAATTCCCAGTATTTTTATTATTTGTATTCTTTTCCGCATAATCGTCTACGTACATCGGTTTTGATTCGCTTTGGTCTAGAATGCCTTTGGACTTGTGTCCGCTTTCATTTGATTTTAAATGTCCTGCTGTCGAACCCTTTTGTATATTCCTAGTATTTTTATAATTATTTAGCTCCTTTGTCTCGTGACTTGAGGTAATATCCACAGTAACATTTGAACTCTTAACGGGTGAAGATTTCATTTTCCGCAATTCTCGACATTGCTCCAGTTGTTCTATGTTATCGGCGTAGCTTGAGGCATCTGCTACTTGATGTACGTCGTTAGGAGTTTTAAAATAATCCGCTTTCTTGGATTTTGAAATTTCTTCTTTTTTTGTGGGGAAATTATTTTCCTCCCCTGCTGTGGCACAGGCTTCTGTGTTATAATCCATTTTAGATGGATTGGCTGGCCTCTTTAACCTTGGCGGCGATGGTGGTAAATGGGCATACGGTGAGGGTATATTCGATGGTGTTTTTTGTAATTCATTTGATATCTGTTGTTGTTTGTGGAAATCTTTCCGCTCAATGAAATCTTTGGATTTTGTCCGATAACGATCCCGTTCATTGTTTTCGTATTTATCATATTTGGGCCTCTTTGCATGGCGATCATAATCATCATGAGCTCTACGTTTATAGGAAGCATGATGGTGTTTGTCTTCTGCAAGAATATAAAAATTGATTAGCGATGATATGTAATTCATAAAAAAATTATATAAATTTTAGAATGCCAATTTATCTGAAGAATATACAGGCTATCTATCCCTGATTATATCTGTTTCTGTTTAGAGGGAAGGTCTCATTTAACGACTTTGCGATTTCCTCCAAGATCAAAAGTGGACTTCGACTTTTTTGAATTTTCAATACAGAAAGTCGATTAATCGAAAATCGATTTACTTATCCCTACGACAGACCAAACCGAAGATATAGAAACCGTAAAAACTCGACAAGATGCATTTTGAATAAATAGTTTATGAAAAAATATTCAGAGGGAACAGGTATAACAGAGGCATGTTAACAATAAAAACGCCAATACGCGATAATGCGTTTATAAAATGTAAATAAAATCAGAGATCTGCACTCAAAGTATATTTTGTTATTTAATAAGATTGCTATATAGCGCATAGAATGTTTAATATTTTCCTTCGTAACAACAGAGGAAAAGCAATCTTTTGGAATTTGTCGACGTATCAATTATCCTATCTTTATACTTTTATGTCGTTGACCAAACTCACACTCTACGCTGATACTATCCGTTCTGTTGTAAGGTTCTGAAGCATGGGGACTTGCGCAAGCAGACGAACAGATGCTTACTTACTTACTTAGCTTACTTAGCTGGCTTGTTACAGAACGGTTGTTCCATAAGCCGAGCTTAAAAAAGATTTCCAAGCGCGTCGGTCTTGTGATGCTATTTTGGTATAAATAAACAGTTTGGAAACATAATCTCCTCTTGTCAGACCAAACTCACTGCTGGGTGAGAAAAAATGCAATAAAGTCAAACGCCACAATTTTTACCTTTTTTAAATTTATTGAATGAGGGCAAAACATGACGGAAATAGAATCAAATTTTTGAATAAGTTTAGATTTGTTCGAATTGGTCACCATTGGCACGAATTATGGCCTTCAAACGGCCAATGAAACCGTCACACGCTGCCCGAATGTTGCTCGGTGGTATTTTGGCCCATTCCCATCGTGGCGCTTGCTTGATTTGATCGACACTTTGGTATTTTTTAGTGCCAACCTTGCATTCCAAAATACTCCAGACACAATGGTCCAACAGATTGGTATGCGGAGATTTTGGTGGCCATTGTGCGCTGGAAATGAAGCGAGGAACCTCATTTTGTAACCATTCTTGGGTGGCGCGTGCTGAGTGCGATGGTGCTGAAACCTGTTGGAATGTCTAAGATCTGCGGTCAAAATGTTTGTGTGTCCAAGGCTTTAATACACCCTCCAGAATATTTTCGCGATAATATTCAGCATTTATTCTGTTGATTAATACGGCCGGCGCTTGAGTTCTGGTGGCCAACCGAAGGTGTACATTTTCAGCTGACCTCTAAGGCAAGTAAACACGATCATTTTGTTTGCTTACAAATTGTTCGATAACGAATGTTTTCTCATCGGAGAAAACCAAATTCGATAATTCACCACATTCGACCAAGTGAAGCAAATCTTTAGCTCTTTTGAGTCTATTTTCTTTTTGTCGCGGTGAAAGTTCTTACACTTTTTGTAAATATTTTTCAATATTTGCCGAAGTGAATATTGCGATATGTTCCGCTCACGAGCCATTTTTCGGCCACTGCGACGACGCAGGTTTCGACCTTTTTAATTTCACGTGTGTGTGCACACACAGAAACAATACAATATTGTTGCCTAGATAAGATATATTAAATATACATCCATAACAACAATACAAGGATCATCATTGTATATTATTTTGTAGACTAAATTGCCGAGAGGTCTCCATTGGGTTAGCGGGCTAATCAACCATGAAAAATGTTATCAGTAAAAAAATAACTATCATGTAGTACACTGAGAGAAAATATACAATATATTTACAGCATTCATAGAAGAGAATGAAGACCCTCTAAAATTTAATGGACATATTTTGTAGACATTGCTGCAAGTTTTTTTGTTTATCGTTTTTTTTTTGCGAAATTGTAAAGGGGAAAGTATTGCAGTTTCTGAAAGACTTTACTTTAACATGGGGATGTCATAGGAGGTTACCAAGGGACATTCCCTTGCTTACCCGGTCGCTTAGTCCAAGACCTGTTACATTTCACTATTCGCCTTTCTAGTTCCAAGTAAACAGTCACAGACTAATGGTTCATAAAAACTAGTTCAGTACCGATTTTATGATTTAATTAGCAATTAAAACACTCACTTTTAAATTTGTATATTTCTCAAATGAGAAATGGCGCCCAACGTTTTATGCAAGCATTTGCTTTTTTTCTCAGTGTGTGTATTCCTTGTAGTCTACATGTTTTCGTGTACAATTCAATTCCATATCAATTTAAAAAGATCATGAATCGTCATTATTTGTTTAAAAAGATCATGAATCGTCATTATTTGTCAGTCATTGCACATTTTGACCAATAAAATAAAAAAAAACATATTTTGAAATGACGGAAACACAAATGACAATATCAGATAGCAAAACGAAAAAATAAAAAAAAAAATACTTCTACTAATTATGAAAAAGCAAAAGATAATCTATGGATAGTGGTTGGTAAGGGGAGTCAGACCCAAAAGAGTTTTTTAGAATCTATTCTTTATCAGTCCTTGAATTTAGTCTATGTCGACAGTAAAGAATAAATGATAGAAAAATTGTTTTGCACTATCTCCAAATGTTGACCACGTATGTCAATATACCACCTACATTGATTTAAAACGCAGGTGGTCTAATTTCACTTGAAAATATGTTTTTAATAAAATTTATAAATAAATAATTTTAATTTTGGAAGAGTTAGGACCTGTATAAGGACTCTCATCTTCCAAACTATCGCGGATCATCGAAGTGTTCATTGGAGAACCTTGAGTTTTTTAGAATTTTTTTTTTTTTAAATTGTATCGGTGCAGATATCAAGGCAAAAAAATTGCTATCTCGGATCCAAAAATGATCTTGTCCACAATGAACTGGAAAAGCAGAACTCACTCTGCTCAAAATACTTTGAACAGAATTTTATGTTACAGAAGATTTGATCGTTGGCGTTTTTAAGATAAGAGTCTAAGTGTTAAGAGACTCAATTGAACCTTCAAAGTAACTTGGAATAATTTTCTGATTAAGTATTGGCTGTGAGGAGCTCAAGAATTGTTAACGATATTCTGTTCTACGAAGTGAACAGTTTTTTATTAAAAAAAATAAGATGGAGGAAGAGTTAGATTTCTCCATAGAGTCTTTGGAAAAAAGACTAGATGAAAATGAGAAGAAGGAACAGTACCGACAATTTACTCGAAAAGCCGAGGAGTTAAACGCTATGTGTAGGTATTTGGAATCGAGAATATCCTTCCGCAAAATAGTTCAATTGATGGAATGGATGAATATACTTGAGGAAGAGTTGCAAGAAGTTCAGTAATTGACGCTTAAAATTAATGTCGAAAATATAAAATTGAAATATAACCAGGTTACGAATAGTTGTATACCAATAATCTTAAAAATATACGGATAGCGTTTAAATTTGATGTACATTTCTTTGACGACATTGAAGGTTAACAAAACTAGAGGAGTGGCATAAGAAAAATATTCTTTGAAGCCGATTATGTGATTGACCGATGTGACGACGTGAAAAATGAGTTGCCTAGAATGTCAAAAAAGAATGCCATAATCGAAATGGAATATTTGAAGTTTCAGATGTGTTGTTTTCTGAAGATACGTTCTTCAAATTGAATCATATGGCCGACATATACTGTATAATAAGCTGGAATCTTCCAACGACATTTTGGTGCCCCCGGCAAGCCCTCACTATAGAGGGAATATACATTCAAAAAGTAAAGATTGAGAGTGTCCAATGGTGCTAGTGGATAAAGTATCAGTGGTAGGAAGACCACTGGAGGAAACACAGGAAATAGAATCAGAATTCTACGTAAAGTAGAATCAAGAAGAAACCCCGCAGTTTGGCGAGCCAAAATCTATAAACAAGCTTAAGAAAAAGAAAGATAACGGAACGGATTTTGGAAAACAGGAACACAAATTATATCTTCTGAATGAAGAAGAAAATGGTGATGTTTTCCCATGGATGTGGAAGCAAAAGAATAAGTGACATTTGGGGTTAAAACAAATGCAATTATCCAGATTGAGAAATATAGTGATGTTGTTGACGCATGGGGAAAAATATACAAAAACGGAAAAACCAGTACTTAACACGGAACCAGAAGAAGGACGACTCCTAGAAGTGGAAGGTGTGCATCGCTGCGGGAAGAAACCTCCGGTCAATAAAGAGTGAAGGGAGAAACCGCCACAGAAAAATGGTGTTGCCTGGATGATGAAAGCAGTAGGCGAAGTTGAAGGAAAATCGAATAGAGTTTTTATATAAAATTGGGTGCTGTTACCTGGAGACTGATATGATTTATTACTTCCTTAATTATAGTTTCTTATTAGTAATAATTTATATGCATTATGTTAGATAATTCAACTCACATTGCTTTAGGTATGTATAAGAATGTATGAGTAGGTTTAGGAAACCACTAAACCAATATATTTTAAAATTAAATAAATGTTGTATTTGTAGTAGCTGCGAAAAGTGCTGGGATCGAAACAAAGAAGCAGTTATCTGGACCAAGAAGTTCTTTACTGTTCCTCAGAAGTGGCGATGAGGATTAGGTTTCTGGAAAAATAGACTACTGATATACCTACGAAAAATTTATTTTCGTTATAGCTGGTAAAAGAAGGTGACTATTGGGGATTTAGAGACCTGGATAAGTACTCTCACAACAGCGGCTATTCGGATGTTTCAACTAGGCTTTGAATAAGGGGATATATTCTAAAGGAGGGTGAAATATACTACAGGATTCTACTACAAGAGACTTTAGTAGGTACTCAAACAATGATATAGAAGGATAGTACTGCAAGGGACCTTAATAAGTGCTCAAGCAATGATATGAATGGATTCCACAGCAAGATACCTTAGTAAGTACTCAAGAAATTATATGTAAAGATACAACGGCGATATATCTTAGTAAGTACAGAAGGGCCCTACTGTAAGAGACCTTAACAAGTACTCAAGCAAGGATACTACAGGAATCTACTGCAAGATAACTTAGTAAGTACTCCAACTAGTATACAAAAGAATTCTACTCCAAGAGACCTTAGTACGTATTCAAGCAAGGAAATGCGGAGATACTACGGCAAGAGACCTTAGTAAGTACTCAAGCAAGAATAGAAACGTATTCTATCGCTAGAGACCTTAGTACATACTAAAGCAAGTTTACGGAAGGATTCTACCGAAAGATACCTTAGTAGGTACTCAAGCAAGTTTACGGAAGGATTCTATCGAAAGATACCTTAGTAAGTACTCAAGCAAGGATACGGAAGAATTCTACTAAAGGAAAACTTTCGGGAATGGAGACCTGGTTAACTACACTTTGACATAGCCCCCATATAAAGATATCTCCTTAATTTTATTTTTTTAAGTTTTAGGCGATTTTTTTCAACAAAGTGGCTGCAATATGATATTCCGTATTCGTGAAAGTTTTAATCGCACATTTTCAAATATTCTACTTTCTTATCCCAAATGATAATAATTATTTTTTTTTATAAATTATTTCACACCTTCTCTTCTACTCAAAAAATATTTATAGAATGGACAAGTATAAAATTTTGAATTGTCATCGATTTACCTAATCGATTTAAACCGATCGATAGTAGCGAAGGTTACGGTATGTTTGAAATTGTTCATATTTAAACACAAATATAGCTGATATATAGGTTTTTTATTTTGTTATCAGTTACCGCATGGGGAAGTAAATGGTAGTGAATGCGATTAGAAGAATACACTTGAAAAATATTTTCAAGAAAATACATGAATTTCGATAATGTATCTCAATATGTATGTTAAAAGGTGATCATCATCACTAATTGCTGTTTAAATACCTTGGCCTCCTTTTTTCCCCCGTTTGTGTTAAAGGGGCTGGACGACAAGTGTATTATTTTTTGTGATCTTATCCCGCCGTTATTGTTAGAAATTTACTATGAATAATTTAATTAAATGTGGGGAAATTTTCCGTTCAGTGTAATATTTGGACATATCAGTGTTGGTTGGAATATGGGAAATTGTCGGCAGCAGCAGCAGCAGCTGTCAGCCAGCGACGGTAGTCATCAAATGACATACCTTATTGAGCAAATATGAATTTCATGACGTATCGTAATATTTATCAATTTATTTTTTATTGGCTGCAAAGAGAGAGAGAGAGTGAGGGAGAGATAACTACACCTATGCTGTATTTTTGTTAACTAGTACATCGTTTCATTATTCTAACATTTTGTAAATTGCTTGTCCCAGATAAGTTTTATTATTTCTTCTCTCATTCGGAGAAATTTAAGGCCTGGGGAGTACCGTACACATGCACTAGGATCAGCGTATATTAAGGAAATGCTAATTTCTTAAGAATTATGCGAGGAGGTTAACCATTAGTTGGCTCGAGGCAGAACCTTTGTTCCATAAATGCCTTCGGCACAAATCTGTCCATGGATCTTCTGGAAAATTTTCCTTTCAAACACTGCCAGATCTGTTTCACCTGCTTGCATACAGGAAATGCGATGGAAAGGGACTGGAGTAAGTAAAGCATATGATTGCGCCCTGTATTTTAGCTGCCATGAAACGAGATGTGAATTTGGCTGCGGATTTATGATTAATAGGATAATAAAAGACCTCGTCTCCAGATTCACTCCAGTAGATGAGCGAATTGCTATAATCCGTATAAAAGCGAAGTTCTTCTATATCAGTCTTATTTGCGCCCATGCTTCACGGAAGACAAAGATTCACAGACCAAAGACATTTTTTACAACCGTATATAAACTGCATATGACCGCATTAAAAAATATTTTAGGTCCCACCGTCGGAAAATTCAGCCTCCATTTACATCCGACAACGGCATGAGGTTTTTTTTGACTTCGCGGCAGCAAAAAACATGGTAATTAGCAGCACCAGATTCAAGCATCTCGATATACACAAGGTCACCTGGATTTCGCTTGCTCAAGCCACGAGAAATCAAATTGGCCATGTTTTGATAGACGGAAGGCATTCGGCCAGTGTTTTAGACGTTCGATCGATACAAGGAACGAATATCGATTCGGACCATTACCTTGTGACAGCCGAGGTTCGCACCCGTCTTAATGTAGCAGTAAAGGTGCGATCTAATGTAACATGGAGACTCGACGTCGAAAAGCAGCACACACAACAAGTAGCAGAGGCCTACACCGCTCAACTTGCCCACCTGCTTGACGAACGCACTTTTTAACTCGTTAATAGTATAGAAGCACAATGGCAAAGAAACCACTATCAAGAAACCCATGGTACGATCAGGAGTGTCGTAGTACTACTGATGTGAAAAACGCAGCGTATAGGGCAACCCTGCAGACAGTAACCACACATAATGCGATGGAGATTTGTCGGAAGAAAAGGAGAAATGTATTTTCAGAAAGCAGAAAGAAGAAGAAAAGCGTGAGCATGAGCAAATCGAGATGTAGAGGAGTGAGAATGAAGTCCGGAAATTTTACCAACGAGTAAAACACCAAACCGAAGGCTTTGGCGCAGGCACATCCTCCTTTAGAGATGAAGGTGGAAGGTGACAGATACAACGTGTTGAGGATCTGGAAGGAGCATTGAAAAGCTTCTGATATAAAATAAAGGCGGTGAAAAAGATACCCCAGAAGCAATAGTGTATACCACCTAGCCAAGATGAGGTCAGAGTAGCAATTAATCGGCTGAAGAACAATAAAACAGCAGGTGCCGATGGCTTACCAGCCGAACTATTCAACTATAGAGGAATAATTCTCCCTCCCATCACATATAAAGTGCTATCCAGCGTACTGTGTGAACGACTGAAGCCAATGGTCAATGACATTATTGGACCATTACAATGTGGCTTGAGGCCTGGCAAACCCACCATTGACCAGATTTTCACTCTGCGCCAGATCCGGAAAAACCCACGAAAAACACATCGACAAAGTCTACATATGATACCTATATGAGGTGGGGAGTCCAAAATAATTTTTTGTCTAAGATGTAAACAAGGCGTGGAATTTTTTAAACGAGTATTGAGTAACTATCCTTTAAGGACACGTGACCGTTTGCTTCTGCAATAGCAGAACATAAATTACCCATATTTATGTCTTATCTACACTATCTAAACTTAGCTGATAGGGGACTGAGAGAGAGGGAGAGAACACTGTGTTTACCGGTTAACTCTAACAATGTTTATCTTTACGTCAATTTACTGACCAACAACTTTGATAACATTTTACAAAGTTAGCATGATTTGAATAATATATTGCAACAGAGAGCGATAGAGAGAGCGGGAGAGAGAGCTTGAAACTATTTTCTCTTTAATCGAATATTGGAAATAGTAAATTTCACACCTCCTCGACTAAGGGTGTTATAAATAATAACTCATATTTTTATTTGTAGAAAAAATTAACAAAAATGGGAAGAATAGTAAAAAAGTTATAAATTAAGATGTCCGGCAGATTTTAAGAAATCCGCAAAGTGGCAAGAATATCTTTTCAAAACATTTTGAAAAGATACTTCTTTACTCTTCGCATCAACGAGAGTAAAAAGCCAGAGTATGCCAGTCATGATAATGAACAACGCTATCGGGGATTTTGTTTTTGGTTGTTGTTTATGAACAATAGTTAAAGTTTTTAATAAAAAAATGAAATATTCACACAAAACTCTAGCACAGAATTCATAAAAGTTCAGTTGCTGCTAGAAGTTTGAGCGTGTCGGACGGTTGGACAATTTTTGAAATTCGAAGATTTTGACGTTGAAACCGAAGAAAAAAACAAGTGTGGTGACTTTTAAAGGTAAATGAATTGAAAAAAAAAAATTAAATCAAATGCCGGTTTCTGAAAGAATGGTTGTTTGTAACCCAGAAAAAGAAAATGAAAAGAAAACAGAAATAAAAAAACAAGATTATCAAAGAAGCTGTGAAATGATTAGCTGAAGATCAATAGAAAACAAAAATGATAAACGACAAAATCCCGAATAAAACAAGAGTGAAAGTTTTAACACATTATGAAATAACTTGAATGGATTTTTTTTTTTAATTTGAATTAAAAAACATGTGTTTTTGGTTTAGATAATTGATTTGCAGTTGTGGACAATTAAATTGTAATTGAGTTTTTTTCTCAATTCGATTCTATTTCAATTGATCATCGAATCAAACAGAATGAAAGAACGAAACCTTGAATCATAGCAACAACAAAAACATCAGCAACAATAATGGCAATTAAATGCTATTTTAATAGTTACAATTAGTTTCGTTGTTTTTTGTATTTTTTTTCAAAAAAAAAAAAAAAAACTGCATACATCAACTAAATGATTGATAAAATTAATTGAAAACAAAAATCATTAATAATTAGTCAGAACTTCAACATTTCATGTTGATGGCTTTGTTTGTGTGCGTGTGTTTTTTTTTTTGTGAAATGAAAAAAATCCCCCAGTGGACGGATCGGCTATTTTGAATGTCTCTTCTTTAAAAATTTACAAACATTCAAAAAACGTAACGATCGACAGTCAGCCATCCAGCTAATCCGATAGCCACAACAGAGAACCATAGCACATGTCGTTAGGGTTTTATGACTCGGTATGACGTCACGTGTCGAATGACTTGGCGGTATTTGGTTTTTTCTTTCTTTCTTTAGCTTTAATGTTGTGAGTTAACGACAACACTCACTGGGCCTTTTTTTCTGATAACATTAACACGATTTTGGCAAAAGGCAATCCTCCCTTTTTGCCCCTCCACAACTTCAAAACCAGTAAGGAAACTAGTAAAGTCGGACGGGGCCGACTATATGATACCCTTCATCACATTAGGTACCTACATACAAGAGATGATAATGCTAGAAAAAACATAGCATCTTTGAATGACCATTTACATGGAATCGGGTAAAAAAAACAAATGTGATCTACATAGGTATTTGAACCAATAAAATGTGTATGGTTGGTTTGTCATTCGGAAATCTATAGAAAAAAATTCCATGTCAATCGGGCAGACTTGAATTTTTGTTGTAACATTTGCATGAAATCCGACAAAATGTTATATGGTAGATATATGTAGATCTGAACTGATTTCAACAACAAACTTCACACACATCAAACTGGACTTAATTCAGTATGCCGTGCAAAGTGTTGTCTCAATCGGACAAATAGTGGGAGCTTGGTGCACCATTTACCTAAAATCGGTCGAAAATATATATGGGAACTATATCTAAATCTGAACCGATTTCAAGAAAAACTTCATAGATGTTAAACTGGACTAAATTCGGTACGCTGTGCAAAATTTTGTCTAAATCGGACTAATATTGCGAATTTGGTGCACCATTTACCTAAAATCGGACGAAACTATATATAGGAGCTATATCTAAATCTGGACCGATTTCAACAAAACTTGGCATATATCAATTTAGACCTAATGCAATACTCTGTGCGAAATTTTGTCTCAATCGGACCAATATTGGGAGTTTGGTGCACCATTTACCTGAAATCGGACGAAACTATATATGGGAGCTATATCTAAATCTGAATCGATTTCAACAAAAATTCGCATACATAAATATGGACCTATGTCAGTACACTGTGCAAAATTTTGTCTCAATCGGACCAATATTGATAGTGTGCTGCTCCATTTACATAAAATCGTACGAAAATATATATGGGAGCTATATCTAAATCTGAACCGATTTCATCAAAACTTGACATATTTCAATCTAGACCCAATTCAATACTCTGTGCTAAATTTTGTCTCAATCGGACCAATATTGGCAGTTTGTTGCACCATTTATATAAAATCGGACGAAAATATATATGGGAGCTATATCTAAATTTGAACCGATTTCAACGAAAATTCGCATACATAAATATGGAACTAAATCAGTACACTGTGCAAAATTTTGTGCCAATCGGCCTAAATTTTACTCGTTGGTGCTCTATTTACATAAAATCGGTCGAAAATATATATGGGAGCTATATCTAAATCTGAACCGATTTTCACGAAACTTAGCACACATTATTCTAGCCTTAATTCAGTACGCTATGGCTAGACCTAATTCAGTACGCTATACCAAATTTCGTGCAAATCGAAAGACATATAGGGACTTTGGTGCACCATTTACCTAAAATCGGGCGAAACTATATAGGGAGCTATATCTAAATCTGAACCGATTTTCTCCAAATTCAATAGGGTTCGTCCTTCGGCCAAATAAATGAGATCTGCCAAATTTCATCCCATTCGAAGCATTTATGATGTTTACAATTTAACATGGACAGACCGACGGACATGCGATTTAAAAAGTGATTCTATCCATATTTTCAAAAGGAACCATGGGTCTTTCTCGATTCCTTTTGCTACAGTGTGGTGAAGAAATTTTTGCTAAAGAGTTTTTTTTTATAGAAAAATTGTCTTCAGCCCTAGTTGATGTGGCGTTTTCTATAGAAGAATAGTCCTCAGCTCTAAAGAGAATTCTTGTTCTTAGCTTTGGTGTATGAGAAAATGTTCAGCTTGAGTTATGCGCCAAATTTGCCATAACTTTCAGAAAAAAAATAATTCGTTGCTAAGTTCATTGACCCGTTTTGTCTGGTAGCAGAGACAAAACTTACGAATAACGAACGCAAAGTACAATGAAAATGTGCGCGAAGTTATTGCACAGTTCATGTAAATTAACAACAATTAAAGAAGTGTGATGTCAAAGATTACATTTCAATATGGCGTATGGAAGTGAGAAATTGAGAGAATCTTCTCTCTCATCATATTTTTTGAGAGTTTTCTCCAGAAACAAATTCTTTGTTGATATCTGGTCAAGTATTTTCCCAGACACCCCACATAGTCTGGAGGTTTCTAGTTCGGAGATTAAAGGGGTTAAAGTAAAGTATCGATAATCCATTATCAGTAGCAGATGATATTAAAAAAAATAAGGAAATGTTCTAGCAAATAATATTTGACAAAAAAAAAATAGAAAAATTATCGAACAATTAAACCAACCTTCCATAAAAACACAATAATTGTCTAAAAACAAAAGCAAAAACAATTATAATAAAAAAACGGCAAATCATAAAACATTTCAAATCTCGGTAATCAAATAAGTTGTTAAGAACAACAAAAAAAAATGGTTATCAAGCTGTGAACACGTTAACGCCAACCCAACAAGGTGACAATAATTATTTTTATCAAAAAAAAAATTAGAAAAAAACTACTAAAAAATAAATTAAATAAATAATACAAAATCATAACAACAATTATTCCGTAAGTAAAACAAATAATAATTTCACAACTGAAATGCAAAAACAAATTATTTAACTACGCGTGCTGCTTTTGCTTTTTATAAGTGTGCCACAATCAAATCAACCGGCCGCGCAGCATGCAAGCCATCAACCCATTCCTCGTCGATCTATCCATCCAGCCGTCGTGAATTATAGCAGAATGGAACAATGAGACCTTCAGAGAGAAGAATAAAAAAACCAACAACAAAGATTACTATTAGAATTGAAATAAAAACAAAATTGTGTTTGTTTTTTGCTTTTTTAATTTCGAGCTTTCCATCTATTTCACTAGATTTCGAAATAAACATCCCAATCGGTTGTCGTAGTTGTAAACTTTTATCTCAACTAAAATAATAAAAAACAAAACAGAAACTTTAGTATGGTGGATTGATAAGACTTGGAAGAGTGATATAAAGTGTTCGAAAGAGTGAGAGAGTATAAATGAAATGAAAAAAAATATTTCCAGAAAAAAAAATTGATAGCCACAGCTGAGGAGGAGGAAAGAAATTCCTCAGCCAAAACTGAGGACTACCTTTCTATAGAAAAAATTCCACAAAAAATTCTATAGAAAAAATTCCTCCGTATAGCTGAGGACTATTCTTCTATAGATTAAAATTCCTCTGTATAACTGAGGAGGTTTTTTTCTATAGAAAAAAAACTCAGTATAATGAGGTTTCTTTCTATAAAGCGGTGAATATTTCTATATCCTAATACTAGGCTGATGTGGATTTTTCTATTGAAAAAAATCACTCAGCCCCAGGCTGAGCTGAGGTTGAAAAACATAACCCAGCCCCTCAAAATACCAAAATTTGGGAAATATTGCTAGATGGGGACAATTCCAAAACGTGGATCAACATTGATAACCGTTATATGGGGGATACTCAAAAAAGTCGACCATTATTTTTAGTTTTTGGTAGGAAATCTGAACCGATTCACGAAACTTAGCACTCATCATTCTAGTCTCAATTCAGTAGGCTATGGCAAATTTCGTGCAAATCGGAAGATATATAGGGTCTTTGGTGCACCATTTACATAAAATCGGACGAAAATATATATGGGAGCTATATCTAAATCTGAACCGATTTCCACGAATCTTAGCACACATCATTCTAGACTCAATTCAGTACGCGATGCCAAATTTCGTACAAATCGAAAGATATAAGGGGACTTTAGTGCACTATTTACCTAAAATCGGACGAAAATATATATGGTAGCTATATCTAAATCTGAACCGATTTTCACGAAACTTAACACACATCACTATAGACTTCATTCAGTACGCTATGCCAAATTTCGAGCAAATCGAAGAAAATAAAGGGACTTTGGTGCACTATTTACATAAAATAGGACGAAAATATATGTGGGAACTATATTCAAATTTGAACCGATTTTCACGAATCTTAGCACACATCATTCTAGACTCAATTCAGTACGCTATGCCAAATTTCATAGAAATCGAAAGATATATAGGGACTTTGGTGAACCATTTACATTAAATCGGTCGAAAATATATATGGGAGATATATCTAAATCTGAACTGATTTTCACGAATATTAGCACACATCATGCTAACAATAATTCAGTATGCTATGCAAAATTTCGTACAAATCGAAAAATATATAGAGACTTTGGTACACCATTTACCTAAAATCGTATGAAATATATATGGGAGCTATATCGAAATCTAAACCGATTTTGACGAAATTTAACATACATCATTATAGACTCAATTCAGTTCGCAACGACTTAGCACAAATCATTCTAGACTTAATTCAGTCAGCTATGCCAAATGTCGTGAAAATCGAAAGAAATACTGGGTCTTTAGTATACTATTTACCTAAAATCGGACGAAAATATATATGGGAGCTATATCTAAATCTGAACCGATTTTTAAATCTGAAAACGAATTTAATACACATCATTCTAGCCTTAATTCAGAATGCTATGCAAAATTTCGTGCAAATCGAAAGATATACAGGAACTTTAGTACACTATTTACCTAAAATCCGACGAAAATATATATGGGTGCTATATGGAAATCTGAACCGATATTTCTCAATTTCAATAAGGTTCGTCCTTAGGCTAAATAAATGAGCTGTGTCAAATTTTATCAAATTCGAATAAAAAATGCGATCTGTACTTTGTTTACATTTTAACATTGACAGACAGACGGACGGACATGCATAAATCGACTTAAAACATGTTTCTATACATATTCTAAAAAGGAACCATGTGTCTATGTCGTTTCCTTTTGCCTTTTACCAACATATGTATATGAGGGTATAAAAACCCTCAGATCTATTTTTCTATATAGAAAATTAATCGTCAGTTCAAGTTGAAGAGAAGTGGATTTTCTGGAAAAGGTCAGCCTAGCTGTCTTGAATTTTTCTAATCGAAACATAGGGCATTCTAACTGAGGGAGATTTTTATATGGAAAATAATTCTTCATTCCCAGCTATGGAGGATATTTGCCATTGGATGCATATTATTTGTTATTCAAACTCGTGGAGATTATTAGGGCTGCTGGGTAATTTGTAATTATATTTTAATAACACACAAATGATCAGAAATTCCATAATTTTTTTTTCAAATGGAATCTCATCTTAGATATTTTTTGTTTACGTCAAGTTGTTCTAGCCATGTTATTAGATAATTTCCAAATTGCTGTTTTTTTTTTTTTTTTTTTTTGAAAATAATTTTAAAACAAGTTTTTGTTTTGTAGCTTCAAACACCTATAGAGATAATTAATGTTGAAGACTTGTTATTTTCAAGTTCAAAATTTTATTTGGGGAGAAAATGAATGTCGTTGTTGTAAACGAGTTCTGGATTCATTCTTATGTTTTAAAAATACTAAAATAATTATATTCGAACATCTATTGTTGTATTTGGCTTGTGTTGCGAGAACTAAACCTGATTGTGGTTATCATGTATTTGTTAATTCATCATTAGGGTCTGAATAAGATGGGTTTTTGTTTTGCGTTCGGTAGGTTTCTGCGTAGGTTGAAGGGAATGGAAACATCACCTAAATTAGCATTTGAATTGTTTTAAGTGTCAACTTCTAGGTTATGTTCTCAAATTTATATATTTTTTATGGATGTGTAAATAAGTTTTTTCCGGTTTCAAAATCGATTAATTAACATGGCATATTCTTGTAAATATGGTTTAACAATGTTCATAAATTTTTTTAAATACATGGTTCTAAAGTCGTCGACCCCCAGCATCTGAAAGTCATCGAGTCGTCAACAGAAAATTGACTTCATTGTAATTTTCATTATTTCTTCGTGTATTGTGAAATCAGCTGGGAAAATAAAAGCTAGGCTAATATTTGCGCTTCGCATGTAAATTTTTTTTTTGTTACTTTCATTTTTCTCCTACACAAAGAAGTCCAATCTATATGGCGGCATCGCAAATCATTACTTATCTTGAAACGGAAAATCGTCATCGTCATCTTGGTCAACAACAAATTCTATAAAGATGATGATAAGATTAAAAAATCCAATATTTTTTTGCAATCAATATTTATGTAGGGGGATTAAATTGTTGTATCTATCTATGTAGGTTCATAACCCTAAATGTCAGATTAGACAAGGAAATATATAGCAAAAGAGTATTTTTTGTGAAAATTCACGTGTATGTGAGGAATTTTTTTCTTTGCAAGAAAGTCTCCATTTAATCACTTTTTAATAGTGTTGTTTTCTATAGAAAAATAGACCTTAGCTAGGGCAGAGGATTTTGTTTTCTAAAGAAAAATACACTTCAGCTAGGGCTGAGGAATTTTTTTCTATAGAGAAAAATACACTACATGTCACTTTATTGTCCCAAGGACGAACCCTATTGAAATTTGAGATAATCGGTTCAAATTTAGATATAGCTCCCATATATAGTTTAGTCCGATTTCAGGTAAATGGTACACCAAAATGAAAATTTTTGCCCGATTGGGACAAAAATTTGCACAGCGTACTGAATTCAGTCCACTTTGACATCTGTGAAGCTTTGTTCAAATCCGTACAGATGTAAATATAGCTCCCATATATATTTTTGTCCGATTTTACATAAATGTTGCGCCAAACTCCCAATATTGGTCCGATTTAGACAAAATTTTGCAGAGCATACTGAAATAAGTCCAGTTTGATGTGTTTGAAGTTTTGTTGAAATGGGTTCAGATTTACATATAGCTCCCATATATATTTTGGAGTTTGGTGCACCAAACTCCCAATATTTCTCCGATTAAGACAACATTTTGCACAGCGTACGGAATTTAGTCCAGTTTGACATCTGTGAATTTTTTTTTGCAATTGGTTCAGATTTATATATAGCTCCCATATATATTTTCGTTCGATTAAATGGTGCACCAAGCTCCCACTATTTGTCCGATTGAGACAAAATTTTGCACAGCATACTGAATTAAGTCCAGTTTGATGTGTGTGAAGTTTGTTTACGAAAATGGTTCAGATTTACATATATATCTCATATACAATTTTGTCTGATTTCATACAAATGTTACCCGATTCCATGTCAATGGTCTTCCAGAGATGCTATGACTCTTCTATCAACATTAAATTTGTACACATTATCACCTCTTGTATGTGCCCAAAGTGGTGAAGGGTTTCATATAGTCGGCCCCGTCCGACTTTTGATTATTCCTTAGTGGTCGTTATTGTCGTTAGGAAACTCAAAAAATATTAAATTATTTTTAGTGTTCGTCTAGTGTCGTGTTGTAATTTTTTATTACATCATTTTATTTGGTTTTGGTGATATTGTAAATCTCCATTAACAATTATTTTTTTTTAATTGGATTTTAATTTCTCAAATTCCTTGAAGCTAAATCTACTGTTTATTTTCTATTCGAAATTTTGCAGTGAAATAATATCCAGTCAATATCAACCTGTTTTCAAATTTTAATATCAAATGTCAAAAAACAGTATTAATTTTATTAAAGAAGCATTTTGAGAACATAATTGATATTAGTATTTAAAATCTAATATTAGTTTTAGTTAAAAACAATTTAGAATACATAAAAAAAAACAAATTGTAGTATTGTAAGCAATTAAATCAGTGTATTGTATTGTATCGTAATTTTAGTAACACATTTTAGTCCCTCATTTCTTTGAAAAAAATTATAGAGTTGCAAATCTTTATATTCCACAAAATACAATTTGAGAATCATTCAAGGGGTTTATTGTTTTGTTTTTTTTTTTGTATTTTTAAGTCGCGATACCTGTATTAAGAGTTGACAACAAAAACAAATTACATGTGTTCATTTGTCTTGACAAACATTGTTTATGGTCATTTTACAAATTCATTTGATCTACACTCACACACACATTGCCCATTGTCGTCGTATTCGCTTTAAAATTCAATCAAATTACATTAACATCATAATTCCATAACGATAGTAAAATTGCCCAGACAATAATAATTCGAATTGAAATGAATAAAATTGTAAAGAAAACTCATTCACTTTTAATTTGTCTTTCTTTACAAAAAGATAGAAAAAAAGAAAAACAAAACCTTTCGAATTATGTCATTAGAATTGTGGTGGGTGTCATATAAAATTATTATCTAAACGGTACGATATTGAGTTCATTGACTTTTTTCTTTTGATTTGTGTGCTTTATTAGAAAACCATTCGATATTTTTGCTTTTTTCAATTCATTGAAAATGCAAATATTAATTTATTTCTTCTTCCTAATGGAGACCATAAAAAGGGAGAATATCTAGATTTATTTGGTTTGAAATATATCATATTTTCCTAATATCGTAACTGATCATTTACTTGGTAGATAATATATGTATATTAGAAGAATATTAAAAAAGAGGAAATATATTTTTATTATAATCCCAACATATTTAACGAAGTACAACAATTCATCATCATACTTACTCAGCTGGCTTGTTACAGAACGGTTTTCCATAAGCCGAGCTTAAAAAAGATTTCCAAGCGCGTCGGTCTTGTGTGCATCTCCTCCAATTTGAATGACCATGCTCCGAGATGTTGTTTTTCTACTTAGTATTGCCATCCAATTCGTGGCCTTCCCCTTCTGCGTGAACCATCAGTAGGCTCGCTTTTATATGCCTTTTTTGAGCTGGGGCATTCTCATTCATTCTCACAACATGACCTAGCCACCATATATTGTAAAGCTCGTGGTTGATTCGACGTCGTTATTCACCGTCGACACAGGAGAATTTGTCTCTCAACCACCCCTAGAGCTTAGGGGTGGTTGCTTATTTAGCCCAAAGTAGCATCTGTTGGCCATCACTATGTTTCTCCAAATTTCAAAACTGATGTCATTAGTTTTATTTTTCGGCGGTACCAAGGTATATAAAATCTTTAACTACCTCAACTTAACTATTCTCAAGTTCCACAGTTGGTTCGAGTCAACTGGACTTCTTCCACCCATTATATCGATGTCATCGGCGTAGGCGAGTAACATATGCTGTTTGGTGTACAGAGTGTAATTTCTGATAACCTTTGCGTCTCGCATGATCTTTTCCAGCAGGATGTTAAAAAGATCACACGACCAATTGTCACCTTGTCTGAGTCCTCGTTCGGTATTTGGTCCTTTCCGACTTTAACTGCTGACCACTTAAAATTATCCTGCATATCCGTATTAATTTTGCAGGAATGCCGAACGCAGACATGGCTTTAAACACCTCTGAACGGATAGGGCAGTCGAATGCGGCTTTATAGTCGACGAATAGGTGAAGCAATGTGTCGATGTGTTATTCGTGGGTCTTTTCCAGGATTTGGCGCAGTGTGAAAATCTGGTTAATGGTTGATTTGCCAGTGAAGCCGCATTTGAACATTGAACATTGGCTGCAGTCGTTCCCACAGCACACTGCATAGCGCTTTATATGCGATGGGAAGAAGACTAATTCATCTATAGTTGGCACATACCGTCTTGTCTCCTTTTTTGGGCATGCATTCCTCTAGCCAAATTGTACTAATCAGCTGGTGCATGCTCCTGACCAACATCTGACCGCCAGTCTTGAATAGTTCGGCTGGTAACCTATCGGTTCCTGCTGTTTTATTGTTCTTCAGCCGATTTATTGCTACACTGACCTCATCATGGCTAGGTGGTATACACTCTATACCGTCATCTCTTATTGGTTCTTGGGTATCTTCTTCACCGTTATTATTTGATACCAGAAGCTTTTCAAAATGCTCCTTTCAGATCCTCAACATGCTGTCTGTATCTGTCACCAGGTTTCCTTCTTCATCTATACAGGAAGATGTGCCTGCACCAAAACCTTCGGTTTGATGTTTTACTCGTGGGTTAAATTTCCGGACTCCATTCTGACTCCTGTACATCTCGATTTGCTCATGCTCACGTTTTTCTTGTTCTTTCTTCTTTTTTTCTGAAAATACGTTTCTCATCTCTCCTTTTTTCACCATCATAGGAATATAGATATAGTTATACACAAACCTTGCTTATTATCTTGATCAATAGTGAAAAATTCCTCAGCCAAAAGAGGGGTATTTTTCAATAAAAAATAATTCTTAATCTGTCAACAGATTAAAAATGTTTCATGGTATATTTTCCATAATAATATTACACTTTTTTTGTATTTTTAATGTTTCAATATAAATTGAAATAATTAAATAGTTTACAAATTGGATCTGTGATCTGATCTAGATTTTTTGAACCATTTTTTAAATGTTATATCCACATCATATACGTCCCAACCCAATGTAAATATTTTCTTCATGTATGTATAAAAGAACACACAATAATTGATGCCCAACTATAAACAAATAATAAACGTCAACCCTGATGTTGTTGTAGTTTTGGAATTTGACGCCACTACCAATAATGAAGAGATGCGATCGTATTCGAACATTTGTCTGAATTTCACAATTCTTGATTAAGTTGAACTTATTTTGAGCGAGTGTGGGTTTGTATGTGTGTGTGAATTTTTCCTACAAACAATAATTGATATCGTAACAAAGGCAAAAAGACATACATACACGAAATTGATGGAGTAGGGGAATATGGAGATAAAATTAAAAAAAACTTTTTTTATCAATTTCTTAGTAAGTTATTAGTTATTTATTTTAATAAATTCATACTTTTATAAAAATAAATTCCTCAGCCTAACTGCGCTACTATAAGGCTGAGAAAGTAGTAAAGTCGGACTGGACCGACTATATGATACCCTTTACCACTTTGGGTATATTCCACATATGTATCCTTACAATTGCATGTCAATGTTCCCTTGAAGGAACATACTCATGGCTTTCTGCAACCTATACTAAATTTAATTTCATTCATGCTATTCGGTACGCCGCACTGTTAAAAATTTAATCTCAATCAGACACCCGTTCGAAATACATACGGAAGCTGCATCTGCACCAAATTTCAACAAAACGCAATAACGTCATTCAAGTCTCAATTTGATACGTTGTGCAAAATTTCGTGTTAATCGGACACACATTAGGATTTTGGTGCACCATTTACATAAAATCGGACGAAAATGTATATGGGAGCTATATCTAAGTCTGAGCTGAACCATTTTAGAAAGAATCGGCATTATAGATATAGGCATATATTCACTAGAACTATTCTTTTTTCATTGAATTTTTGCAATTTTCCACATTTCTGGAAACACAGGCATTGTTAAAATAGATTTTACAACGTGCAACAAAAATTTACCAACAAGGGGAAATACAATCTCTAAAAAACTTTAGCTGAAATCTATCATATCCAACTGCCGTGGATTTAGTTTTATTGAAAGCATCAACAACCCCAGTATAATTAATTGCATGAAAGGGAAAACCATCAAAAGCATCAGCAGGAATACAAGAGGCATCAAAAACATCTACGGATTGATTCGAAACAAAAACTGAATTCAGAACCACAACATCAACATTCCCGGCTTCTCTGTCGTCAGTACACAAACAGTTTTTATTTAAAATTGACCACACTTCCTTTGTGGATTTATTAGCAAACATATCCTTATGAGCAATAAATTTTAGTTTTCTTATATATTTTTTTTTGGTTCGGTTACGACAGCGACATAACAATTTCCAATTTTCAACACATCTATCCCGAAGATAGGTCCTATAAGAAATGTCAGGAAGAGACAAATGATACCGAATTTCAGCAGATTTAAACCAGTCATCTTTATTTATTTTTCAAAACCTTCCTTTAATAGCAACTACGCTATACAAGTGCCGAAGACCACAGTTCAATATATCAAGCCGTCTCGTTGGGTATCAGATCTTTATTCTAGCCGCCATAAAACGGTAGCCCCAATTTTTGACATAGACATATCTTTCAAACAAATGAGATGTAATATATATTTTTGATTTTTATTGGATAACAAATTCTACAATAGATTTTAGGTAAATTCGAAAACTCTTATTACAATAAACGACACAACCTTTCTATGGACTTATGGATGCAGTCGTTACAACCGATATGTTGTTATAAATGATTTCGACTGTATTTTGAATCGTCGCAATTAACGACGTGTTTACTTGGTTTCTTTAGAATATTAAACATCAGATATATGTTTTTCTATAGAAAGAAATACAACTTAAATCTTCTGATGATGAATATAGAAAAAATAACTACAAATATACCGTGGTATTGTTTTCTATCCCAAAATATATTTCAGATATTTTACATTTTCAAAGAACTTCGTTTCCGAGTCTGCTCTAAGATGTCCTCTATAGAGAGATTATCCTCCACATTCTTCTATATATGATTAACACCATTGTATAAACATATATCAACGCGTTATTTGAGCTTCATTCAACATCAACATTTGCGGCGCGGAACACAGAATCTTTTTAATTCATTTGCTCAGCAATTTGGTATTGCACTGCAATTTCCTGTCTGCATACCATGGATGTTCACAGTATGTGTGTGTCTATCAGTGGACATTTGTTGCATACACACACTTCAAATTTATTTCATTTGCAATGATAATTTGATGGCATTACCCCCCATCAAGCCGGGAGGGTGCATCAATTCTTAAATTTTTCGAAAAAATACAATCAAATAATTTCTAACTTACCAGAATTATCACGGGATGACCTATAGGATCTCTCTCTGTCCGATTCTCGTTCATTGTAACGCCTATCCCGTTCATCATGCTATAATAAAACAACACCAAAAATGGTTCAGAATTATTTATATAAACAAATAGCCCAGCATCATCCCAAAATATGTACCTCAACATGATGGCGATTGCGTTCGTGCGATCTTCTGCTGCTGCTATTATCCGAATAATTGTGGTGTCCACCCATTATTGCACTAGGATATTTTTTAATACATTTTTATTAAAAAAATATTTTATTTATTGGAGTATTACTGTTTTTGTTGTTGACAGATCAGATCAACTGGTACCAAAATTTATTTCCAAAATAAACAGCAGACAAAAACAAACTGTCAATTGAAAACAGATGTTTTGTTCTGCTGTCAAAAATATCCTGTTAGTAATGTCAATATTTTGTGTGTTGTTTTTGTTTGGCGTTTTTATACCCTCTACCTAAGTATGGAGGGTATATTAATTTTGTTTTTCCGTTTGTAACTCATCGAAATATTTATTTCCAAACCTATAAAGTATATATATTCTTGATAAGGGTAAAATTTTATGACGATCTAAGTATTTCCAACAGTATGTTGTAATCACTCTAGTCTCTAAACGAATTGAGATAGATTGTCATATAAGGGTAGCCCCCAATTTTCGGTATTTTAAGGTTATTAGCGCGTTGTTCAGCCGAATTCGCTGAAATTTGTTACATTGGGTTCTTATTGCGTACCAAATGTCTCCACTACAAATTTTAAATGTCGGTCCACTTTTTCTGGTGCCTCCCATTTTACAGGTTTTAAGCGCGTTTTTAAACCGAATTTGCTGAAATTTTGTACAATGGGTTCTCATTAGATACCAAATTTCTGCACTAACACTTATAAATATAGATCCATTTTTTCTGCCACTTATAAGGGAACCCTCAATTTTCGGTATTTTGTGGTTCCGTTTTATAACTTCATATCAAAAATTATTAATATTCGCCTCCTTTTAGGGGTAGTTGATTACATGGCATAATTATGCCATGGCTGATTAGTTCCGTGTGTAGCGGTTGTCCCCATATAGACGTATTCTACCATAGTATAGGGCAGGGACATACGCAGGCGGCCAGCATTTAGGCATCTTCCCCATATAATTATATCTCCTGAAGGAAAAAAAATGAGATAGAAAACTAAAGTATTGGGTTCGAAATTGACATATGTCGGTCATTAACTAGGCATAGCCCTCATATAATTATAACCCCAAATATTCGCTAATTCCTACACTAGGTAATCTAAATTGCAGTATGATTCTACCCTTCTTTATTGTAGTAGGATTCTACCATGCTTTATTAGTATTAGTTCACGCTTTGGGGTTTTTATTACAAATTGTTGACATTTTTATTCGGTGTACATAATGGTTTACATAAACCGGTTTGTTGAATTATCGGTATAGGTTGACTTTTTTGGTATGTTACCTATATTTTCATTTCAAGTATACCTATGCTGGTGTTAAGGGTCCCATACGCTATAAATGTCTATATCATCAGCGGAGATACTCAACGGTCCCTGTTGACTATAGGGTAAGGTGTTGATAAGCAATCCCCTCCTCGTTTGTCGATGGGGTGTCGTCCCATATGTAGGCTAGTAGTACGTTTACATTTAACCGGATTTCGTTAACCCAGTGGGTTTCAATTGTCAATTCCTTTGCATATATGTGAAATAAATCCTCATAAAATAGGTTAACCCGGTAAAAATGTTTAATGTATATGCCGTTTAGGATTCTATCTTGACACCCTCAGTATATACGAGGACTGTTTATCTATAGAAACCAGTTCTTCGGTACATTTAAACTTTTTTCTTATGGGAAAGAATTCTTCAGTATAGCACTTTATTTAGAAGCACCGAATTTTTGCACCATTAAAAAAAACTTGATCCAAATTTTGATAAGAACAACAAAATATAAACAAAAAAAAAAAAAGAATAATTTGAAGTATAAATATATAAACCGAAAAAATATAGTTTAAAACAATAATAATTTTATACAACAATTTTTCAAATTTTGTTATTATTATCGGCATGACTACGTCACTGAAAACCCCCTTTTGCGAGGAATACCGACTATTTGGCGTTTTTAAAATTCCGTCAAATGCGCAACACTTCGCCAATTCAAAACCATAACAATAATCAGCTGTTTTGATTTTTCACACGCAAAAAAAACTAATTCTCTTCTATTTTGTTTTTATTCTCTTTCAAGTTCAAGCACGTTTCGTTCGCTTGTTCGTTTCGCGACGTTTTGCTTGCTGGCTTGCGGAATCATCATCGTAGCGAACTATTGGCAAGCTAAACAAATAAAAACAACGGTTTGGAAATCCCAAAATTGCTTGGATAGCCGAAAGGAGTAGAGCAAAGGAGCGAAGGTCTTTAATTAAGTGGATTGTAGACGCCACAGGATAAACAAAACAATGGCAGACACGACTCATCCTATGGATGAGTTTTGTGGATCGAAATTTTGGGTAAGATTACGGACGTGCAATTAACCAATGAATGAAATCAATTCATCAATTGATTTCATTCAAAATTGTTGTTGTATGATTTTCCTTTATCCACACACACAGAACAATGTGTTTTATAATCACTTTAATTTGTTGCTAATATTTACTATACGACATCAACCCACCCACCCATACCCTTCCGCCCTTATCTTCACTATTCACTTACGCTGTGCCTAACAACATCATCATGTTCCACAAAAAAAAAATTAACCTTGTAATTTTCGTTTTGTTTATAGTAATTAATATTGTTGTTGTTTTTGTTCATTTCTCTCTGCAGGATCTCAATGAAACCTGGTATACATTTGATCCGGACTTTACACCATGTTTCGAACAAACCGTTCTAGTATGGGCGCCATGTGCGTTCTTTTGGGCATTTTGTATATTCGATTTTTACTATCTGAAGGCCAGTCTAGATAAGAATATACCATGGAATAAACTAAATATAAGTAAATTATTGCTGACCTTGGCACTATTAGTGCTGACAGCCGTTGACTTTATAATGGCTATGGTGAAAAAGGGCGACGAGGCAACAGCCGATCTTATCTATCCGGTTGAAATATGGACACCCGTAATAAAGTTTGCCACATTTGTAAGTAGAACAAATATTGAAGTATTCTTTGTTTGATTGATTTGCATTTTCTTTGAAGAGTTTTGGAAGTTAGAGAACAGAATTGAGATAAGGCATGGAAAATTTGTTAACAATGTAATTATTATAGATAGTAATAGATTATACAAAAAAAAAAATCTCAACAACTAGAAAGTACTCGATTGTCCAGCTGATTTCAAAATCTATCTATACATTACAAATCGATAAACTTTTGAAACTATGTAGTTGTTGTGTGGAATTGTTTATTTATTTTTTTTTTAATAGGAAGTATTTTTTTCTTTTCTAATATCAATATTATTTATAGAAGCTACATACACCACTGTATATATGTATATGTATGTTCTATTTATATCATAAATAATAATGTCCATACTATTTTTTTTTCGTAATTAAATTTTGATAGCCATGAACTAGAACTATTTGTAAATGAATCATTGGTTTGACGATAGCTTACAATATAAATTACTCATTACATGTTATATTAAGAAGATCGATGAGGATTTGTATAATCTATTTAGATTTTAGGTTAGATTGAAGGGTATTTCTCGGTAACGCTGAGGATTTTTTCTATAGACAAATAGTCCTCAGCTACACTGACGATTTTTTTTCTGTCGAAAAATAGTCCTCAGCTATAAAGAGAATTGTTTCTATATGAAAATAGTTTCTATATATACTGAGGATTTTCTATAGATCTTTATCTTTAGAAAAATAGTTCTCATATACACTGATGATTTTTTTCTATAGAAAAATCTACCTCAGCTGTGGCTGACGAATTTTTTTTCTATAGAAAAATGCATCTGAGCTAGGTTGACGTTTTTTCCACAGAAAAATCCACGTCAGTTATGCTGAGGAATTTTATTCTATAGAAAAATCTAAATTAGCTATTCTTTAGAAAAATCCACCTCAGCTAGGCTCAGGGACATTTTGTTTTCTATAGAAAAATCCATGTCAGCTAGCTGAGGAATTTTTTCTATCGAAAAATCCACCACAGCTTTTTTTTCATGAAAATTTTGTTAATGAGGAATGGTTTCCTAAAGAGAAAAAAAGGTCCTTATGTAGAGCATATTTTCTCCTAAAATGTGACCCATAATTTTAATTGTATCTCCCTCTCTCTCTTTTGCAGACCCTCATACTAATATTCATTCCATTGAATCGCAAATATGGCGTACAAACATCCGGTTGTCAATTCCTATTCTGGTTCCTATTAACAATATTCTCAATACCTCGATGTCGTACCGAGGTGCGTGCTGAACATGATCGTTCACAAGTGCTGCAATCCTCAATTAGTGAAATGCCCGATTATTCATGGGATGAATATAAATATGTTAGTTTTATGATCTACTTTGCGTTCTGTTGTGCAATGCTTCTGTTGAATTGTTTTGCCGATGCCCGACCCCGGGAAACTAAGTACAAACGTACCGACAAGGAAATCCCAGAAAATTCAGCCAGTTTCCTATCACGCATCACATATCAATGGTTTGATATTATGGCATGGAAGGGTTATCGCAATCCTTTGGAAGAGAAAGATTTATGGGATTTGAGGCCACAGGATAGCTGTAAGGAAATTATGCCAATTTTCGCCTACTACTGGAATAAGAATATTCGCAAGAACTACAAGGTTGATGCCAGTCAGCCTAAAGTGAAATTTAGCAATGGCCAGGTATCATTTGACAATCCACACGGTCCCAAGAATGGCAAGAAACAGGGTGAAGCCTCGATTATGCCACCAATTATTAAGTCGTTTGGTGGTGTTTTCCTCTTCGGTTCCATGATGAAACTGATCACCGATATCCTAACTTTTGCCCAACCCCAGGTGTTGCGTTGGATTATTGGCTTTGTTGAAGATTATACTCTACCCGAAGATCAGCAGCAACCAGAATGGAAGGGTATTTTCTATGCAGTTCTACTTTTCCTTTTGGCTGCTGTCCAGACTATAATTTTGGGCCAATATTTCCATCGCATGTTTATTGTGGGTCTACGTATTCGTACGGCGCTGATCAATGCCATTTATCGTAAGGCTTTGGTATTGTCGAATGCCACCCGGAAGGAATCGACAGTGGGTGAAATTGTCAATTTGATGGCTGTGGATGCTCAACGTTTTATGGATTTGACAACCTATTTGAATATGTTGTGGTCGGCACCGCTTCAAATTGCATTGGCTTTGTATTTCTTGTGGCAATTGTTGGGTCCCTCCGTTTTGGCTGGTCTTGCTGTAATGATTATCTTGATTCCCGTCAATGGTGTCATTGCCAATCGCATTAAGACCTATCAAATACGACAAATGAAATACAAAGATGAACGTGTTAAATTGATGAATGAAGTTTTGAGTGGTATTAAGGTGAGTTACAAAATTTTGGAAGTTATATTTTATATTCACAAAATAGTCGTAAGCTACACTAATGAATTTTTTCTATAGAAAAGAAATCGTCAGCCCAGCTGATGTGAATTTTTTCTTTTCCAAAAAATTCGTCAGACCAGCTGAGGTGAATTTTTCTTTAAAAAAAAAAATTCTTCAGCACAGCTATGTTGAATTTTTCTTTAGAAAAAAATTTGTCAGCCAAGCTGAGGTGAATTTTTCTTTAAAAAAAATTCGTCAGCCCAGTGGAGGTGGATTTTTCTATGGAAAAAATTCCTCCGTTATTGCTGAGATGGATTTTTCTATAAAAAACATTTTTTCTATAGAAATAATTCTTGAGTCCTAGCTGAGGTGAATATTTCTATAGAAAAAAATTACTCAGCCCTAGCTGAGGTGGAAAAAAATTCCTAAATTTTATTCTTAGCAATTTGTGTTCTTTGAAAAATTCTTCGTTTGTTCATTTTTCTTTTCTTTAGGTCTTGAAATTATATGCCTGGGAACCTAGCTTTGAAAAACAAGTTTTGGAGATTCGTGAAAAGGAAATTGCCACCTTGAAATCAACAGCCTATCTGAATGCCAGTACCTCGTTCTTGTGGTCTTGTGCTCCATTTTTGGTAAGTTTTCCTTTTGTTTTCCCAAAAAAAAAATTTTTTTGATTTCTTTTCAGTAAAATATTGGAAGCTGAAAATTATGTGATGTGGATTTTTTTATTTCAATTAAAATTAATTTGATTTCTTTTTCAAACCCAAAAATATTAAGATTTCTCTGGTGACATTTGCCACCTATGTTTTGCTCGACGAAGAAAATGTTTTAACACCCACAAAAGTATTTGTGGGTTTGTCTCTATTCGAAACAATGAATATACCCTTGATCACATTGCCTATGTTATTTGTGGATATTGCAGAGGTATTTTTACGATTAAAAAAAAATAATTTTATAATCCACCAAACCAACCACCACCAATCATGGAAAATAGATATCGATTTCGATTCATTTTATTCAACTACTACTTCTTATGCAGCAGCAAAGCTTTTTGAGTAAAGAAACAAACAACAACAGATCATCGCTGGGTTATTGGATAAATTTACAAACATCTCAACTCAACATCTACATCTTGGATAAATTAATTATCTACATCTACAATTTCTATTTCTATTTTCTTTCTAATATTTTCTATCAATTTCAAACTCTTCTTCTTACATTTTATAATTATTGAAACCTTTATTTTTATTATTATTATAGGTATCATTGGTCACATTTGCCACATACGTATTAATTGATGAAAATAATGTTCTCGATGCTACTAAAACATTCGTCTCATTATCATTATTCAATATCTTACGTTTCCCATTAACTATGTTACCCATGTTGATCTCGAATTTGGTCCAAGTAAGTTTCCCACTTCTTTTCATCAAAATGAAGAGATAGTTTTTGTGTGTGTTCGTGTGTTTGTAAACAGATCTTTTTAAAGTTGAGTTTGGCCCCCTCAACTCTTTTAAAGATTTCTTTTTCTGCTTGTTCCGTCCTGATTGTTACTGATTGTTACTATATCCCCCCAAATCCAAAACACCTATAAAAATAATCCCTTATCCAATAGTTTCGTATGTCCTTGTTAATGTTTTTTTCGTAATAATCCCCAATATGTATCCCTTGTGATTCCCAAACTTTTGAATTTTAACACCCCTTTTTAATAGAATAATATTCCCCACGCCCACTCAAATTTTTACCGCCAAAATATTACCTTTTAGATTATGTATTGCTTATATTTTTGTTTTAATATTCCAATTTATGATCCTTATAATAACTTTTGAAATCCCTTCCCGAAAGAAATATGTTTTATTATGGACTTTAAAATATGTTTGTATTTTTTGTTTGTTAACCTTTTAAAAATTTATATAACCTTTATATACCCTGATCCATTTATCATTTATTATCGTTTTATTTATACACACTTTCTGTCACGAAAACTTAGTTCTTTAGATGATGATCTTTTTAAATATGTCAGTTTTTAATCCGTATATAATTTTCGTAGGGTCAGGAACATTCTATTCAATTTTCCGACTTATATATTTTTCACTTAAATAGGAAGGGACTTTTAAATCCACAACCCTACACCCTAAGACGGATTGTTTAGATTTGATTAATTTCGGATTTTAAATGTTAACAATACTCATGGCCAAAAAGTTGCGAAAGAAATATTTGGACGTAGTCCAAAAACCGAGGAAAATCTGTATATCAGACGAGACTTGGAATCTAATTTCTCAACGAGGTGAACTCAAAGTGCAGCTGAACAACAACAACAATATCACAAAAGAGCAGTATAAACAAGTGAAGAAAGCAGCAAGAAAATATAAAAAATGGTCCTAGAATCCTGGCAAAAAAATAAAAAAATAGCCGAGGAAGCAGCAAGCCAGAATAACATGAGAAAACTACACCCAACAATAGATAGTCTCACAAATAGAAGGTGTACCAGGCAATCCAAGCAATTAAAGACCCTAACGGTAGGCTACTAACAAACAATGATGAACAAACTCAGATATAGGGGGAACATTTTGAAAAAATCAGTTACGTCTGAAACACCACTGAAAATAACGACAGGGACAATGGCAGTCCAATGGAAAATACTCTCTGGGAGTGAAAATACTCCCTGGGGACTTAAAAAGTAACAAAGCAGCAGGAGAAAATAGTTTAACGGCGGAAGAACTGCTGCTGAGTTACTTCGAACTCACATCATTTCAGTTTGGGAGGAAGAGAGATTGCTTTCAAATTGTTGTGAAGCTACCCAAAAATGGCGGCTTGAAATATTGTAACGGCTGGAGTGGAATAGCCCTGCTCAACACAATATACACAATTCTGGCAACTAGAAAAGAATTCAAAGTCAAATAGAAAATGTTCCGAGAAATGAACAAGCTGAGAAATGAACAAGCTGGCTTTAGACCAAATAGAAGCTGCGTGGATCAGACCAACACCCTACGAGTCATAATAGTACAATCAGGGGAGTGCGCCATTCTATAGAAAATAAAAACAAGAAAACAAAGGCCAAACAATTGAATACGGCGATTGCTTCTTTCATCTAGGAAGCACTGTAACAACAAGTGGTGGTGCAGATATTGAGGTAATTAAAAGTCTAACACAAGGGAGGTCAGCATTCGTAGAAGCTCACATATATCCAGGAAAATCAAGCTTAAAATATTCGAAGCACGTATAAATACGATTCTGCTATACAGCAGGGAAACGTGGCGTGTATCAAATACCACAAAATCGGATTAAACGTTAGAAATGGAGATGGTTTAGCCACATCTTAAGAAAAAATGTCCATAGCATAACCAGAATGGCACTGAATGGAATCCTGAAGGATCAATAAATCGAGGTCGACCAAGAAACACCTGACGGCGAATAATAATTCAAGAACTAAGGCAAAATAACATTACATGGGAAGATGCAAAAACAACGACGGCAACTAACCGAGCGCGATGGCAGTGCTTTGTGGAAGTCCCATGCTGCCAAGAGGAGTAACAGGAAAAAAATCCGCTTTGACCTTTTTTTTTAATTATTACAACACTTTGCCAATCAGTAATTCCGACTGTCGAATAGTTTTTGGCTTCGCATTATCGCTGCTACCGAAGCAACAACTGTTGAATGAATCGTCTACGAAAGTGTCAGCTGATGCATCTGTCAGCTGATTCACATCTTCTTTACTACCACCTATGGAACAGAAGAGCAGAAACTCCCTGGAAAAACTCAATTAGTTTTGGTCGAGAATTGTTGGCACAATACCGAACATATGTCCGCCCTATTAATCGCATATTCTTCACCTTGAAACTGTAACCTAGAATTAGAAATAGAACTCGATTGGATAGAACGACGATAGAATGAGCTAAAAGACCAACAACAATTAGCATCTGAATTTAAACGCAATAATCTTGATTTTTTTACATCTTATTGATTTCAGAACAAACTCTTACGTAGAGGAAACAAATCTCAATATTTAACATCTATGCAAATAGGTCCCACCTAGGTGCCATTTCAGTTTAACCAAAGAAGTCAACATTCAAAAAATGAAACACTTCGGTTGAATTTCCCACAATGTACTCCTCGTTGTTAAAGTCATTTCTCTTTAAATCTTAACTTCTTTTTACACCATTAACCACCACAAAAAAACGTTAATACCATTTGGCGACAATTTCAAACACATCCAAAAAAATAAATCGAAAATATTCAAAAAACATATATTTTTTCTTTAAATTCAACAAACTTTCTCTCCTCTCTTCCTCATTATTAGACTGCCCTAAAATTTCCTTTGCCACACATATCCTCATCCCAAAATAAAACCCCCTAATAAAAACACAATACCCATAACTCATTCCTTAAAAAAACCCATCCCATCCCACTCCACCCACAACCTTATAATGCCAATTACCTAACCTATAAGGCCAATTAACTAACAATGCTTGGTATAGATATTAAATGGTCCAATAACAAATTTTAAAACTCGATTATGGCGAAACATTCGGATTCGGAACAATGCTTATACTTCCCTGAAGTGTAAGGGCGATATTACCGAAGAGGAGATAAAACATCATATTTGTTTTTGTTCTCTTTCCTCTTCCTCAAATTGAGATTTTCCCAATCCGAACCTATCGAACTTTAATTTTGTTATGGATATTAACATTTGTTGCCTTAGTTAACTGCTTAAAATTTGCATGTTTTTTGTGTGTTAAATATTTAAATTGTGTTTCAAATGTTGATTAATTCCCTTTTTACTTTTCTTAACCTAACTTTGTGTTGGCTTAGACCCAAGTCTCCGTTAAGCGTATCAATAAATTCATGAACAGTGAAGAATTGGATCCCAATAATGTGCAACATGACCCCAAGAAACGTAAGTCTACAAAATATTCAAACACTCAATTTTTTAATTCAATTTTTAGATCTTCAGTAGACTGACGAGGAACCTTTTTTTAGGTCCTCTAAAGAAGCAGATCTATTACAAACAGAAGGTGGTATAAAATCTTCTAAAGGTTGAGGACGACATAAACAGAACGAAAATCTTCTACAGATCTTCATGAAGAGGAACCTCTAAAGGTTTTCTATAAATAAGAGAAGCTTTTTTAAGTCCTTTAAAGACAGAAGGTCCTCAAAAAAAGAAGATCTATTACAGACAGAAGGTGGTATCAGATCTTATACAGGCTGAGGAGGTCATGAACAGAATGAAAATCTTCTACAGATCTTCATTAGACAAAATTCCATCTATAGGGTCAGGAGACTATAAGACGACCATCTGCAAACCCTAGGTCTTATAGAGGCTGAACACCTTTTTTAGGACATTAACAGGTCATTAAGATCTACAAGAAGTCTATAAGAAAATCTTCTGTAGGTTTATAATAGACCAAAGGTCCCAGTTATTATAGAGGCTGAAGAGTTTATACAGGCCATTAACAGACCGAAAAGTAGACAAAATTCCATATATAGGCCTTCCAGAGACAGAACACTATAATAAGATAAACTTTTGTATACAAAACGCCCCAGGTCTTATAGAGACTGAGGGGCTTCTATTGGTCATTAACGGACAGAAAATCTTTACAAACAGGCGTTCCTTAGAAAAAGTAACACTTACAGAGACAGAACACCTTCTGCAGGTCTATAATAGACAAAAACTACAACAAGTCTAATAGAGCATTTACATAACAGACTAAACGTCTTCTGCAGACCTTCTATAGACAGAAGTGATCCCTCTATAGGTTTGCTTTAATGATAGTACATCAGACGGTCTTCTTCATCGTAAAAGATTCCCCCGTCTCGCAGCTTCAGTAATGTTGCAGGAGGGAGGTGTTTCCTTCTCAGTATGGAATGGACGATATGTCTGCCCATGCAGCAAAGGAGTAGATGTTGATGGGACGAATCACTTTCTTGTATATTAGCAACTTTACCTCCGAAGAAAGTCCTCCTCTCATTCGAATGAGGAGGCGACAGAAGTCGAATCATTCGTGGAAGATGATTCCAAGGCCTCGTAGGACAAGTAACACATCATCAGCGTACGTCAATGACAGTTCTCTTTCATGCTTCTCCAGTATGTCGCATACTAACAGGTTGTATAGAACTGGTCCCAGTAGTGATCCCTGTGGCTTTGACCGTTCGTTGTGCAGACATTTTATTTTCTACTCTCACACGGAATATTCGATCCTTAAGAAAACTTGCCACCATGCGAAAAGTTTGCCTATCGATTCCGAGTGATTGCATCTTATAAAAAATTTTAAAAAATTTTGGTTAAAAACTTAAAAATTAAATTTATTTAAATTTACGTTAATATTTTGTGGCCAAAAACCATGGATAATAGAGACTGTAGAACTTCAACAGGTCATTAAAAGACAGAAAATGTTCTGCAGACCTTCGTTTGACAAAACCACCTTTAGGTCTCTAGGTCTGCAGGTTTATAATAGCCAGAAGACACCAGACATTTTACAGACCCTGAATAGGCAAAATACCGCCTATATTACATTTAGAGACCGTAGACTATCAGAAGACCTTCTACAGGTTTTAGAATAGACTAAATTCCTCAGGTCTTATAAAGGTTAAAGAGTTACTAAAGGTCATTAACAGGTGGACAGACGCCTCACTTTTTAATACATACTAGTTAACATATTAATTTATTTCCCTCTTTCTCTTCTTCTTTCCCCCACAGCCCATCCCTTGTCAATTGAAAACGGTGTATTCTCCTGGGGTGATGGTGATATTACCTTGAAAAACATCAACATGCATGTCAAGAAAAATACTCTCTGTGCCATTGTTGGTACTGTGGGTTCGGGTAAATCATCTGTGGTTCAAGCCTACCTTGGCGAAATGGAAAAAATATCTGGTTCAGTAAATACAGTCGGATCTATTGCCTATGTCCCACAACAGGCATGGATTCAAAATTCCACCTTGCGTGACAATATCCTCTTTGGCAAACCATATGATCGTAAACGTTATAATCGTGTCATTGATGCCTGTGCCTTGCGACCCGATATTCAAATGTTATCCGCTGGCGATCAAACTGAAATCGGTGAAAAGGGTATTAATTTATCCGGTGGCCAGAAGCAACGTATTTCAATGGCCCGTGCTGTGTACAGTGATGCTGATCTATATTTCTTGGATGATCCATTGAGTGCCGTCGATTCTCATGTGGGAAAACACATATTTGAACAAGTTATTGGTCCCAAGGGGTTGCTGGGCAAAAAGACACGAGTTTTGGTTACCCATGGTATCACATTCTTGCCACAAACCGATAACATTTATGTCATGAAAATGGGTGAAATCAGTGAAAGTGGTACCTATCAGGAGCTGCTGATTAAGAAGGGTGATTTCTCTGATTTCCTTTTGCAACATTTGCAAGAGGGCGGTGAAGAGGTTGAAGATTTGGATGTTATTAAACAGCAGTTGGAGGGTAATCTGCAATCGGATGAATTGAAAAATCAATTCCGTAAGGCTATTACATTGGCTAAACAGGAAAGTTTATCGGATTCTGTGTAAGTATTTTTTTTTATTGAGAATTGGGATTTGAAAAATTGAATTGTTGATTTTATTTTGTTTTCAGTTCGGTCCGTTCATTTGAAAGTGGTACCAGCAGTATTAGACGCCGCAAACGCATGGACTCGCAAACTTCTGTGACAACTGTGGCCTCCAAAAAGGATTTGGAAGATCAAGGCAAACTCATTGAGACTGAAAAATCACAAACTGGTGGTGTAAGTAAAAAAACTTAAATAACATGGATAAAAATATTCATTGAGTTAAAAAATAGAACATTTTTCACAGAAAAAAATTAGGAAAGTTTTCTAAAAGAAATCCCTATGAACAACTTCTAAAGTATTAAACTTATCCTCTATGTGATAGATTAGTATAAGAAGACCTTCTGCAGTCCCCAGGTCTTATAGAGGCTGAAGAGCTTGTATAGGTCATTAACAGACACAACAATATACCGTCTATAAGACTATCAGAAGACCTTTTGTAGGACAATAATAGATAAAAAAACCTCCGATTTTTATAGAGACAGACAAAAGACAAAATTATACATACATAAATTACAGAAAATTTTTGTAGATTTATTATATACAAAAGTAGTCAGGCCGTTTAGAGCCTGAAGAGTTTGTTCAAGTCATTGTTGTGTCCAAAGGATCTTTTTGCTAGATAACTTCTTCTCTAGAGGTTTTTAAAGGCTTCTGATGACTCCGACTTTTTTTTTACTTCCATATTTTAAAATTTTATTAACCTTATTTTCGCCTCATTTTCAGGTTGAATTTGCCGTCTACAAACATTACATGAAGAGTGTTGGTATTTTCCTATCCTTGGCCACGTTGATATTGAATTTCGTATTTCAAGCTTTCCAAATTGGTTCAAATCTATGGTTGACAAAATGGTCCAATGATAAAGATGTAGCCAACGATACCGGACTGCGTGATATGTATTTGGGGGTATATGGTGCCTTTGGTTTTGGTCAAGGTAAGTCCATTTGGTTTGCCAATTAAATTTTTTAATGCGGTGTAGGTGTGCTCTCTTTTTTTTTAAACTATAAAGTGTGTCTTTATTAAAAAAATACGAAATCGTGAAAATCGTCTCATAAATGTTGGGTTAAGGGTTTTATTTGTTATGGGTTCTTTTTTTCTTTTATAATAATTTTGTATTTAGTTTTTGTGGCTTTTATATTTTGTTGTTGTTTTTTGTTTTTAACTTTTATTTTGGCTTTTATTTATTATTCTAATTTTGCATGCTTGTTCTTTTACTGAATATGTTTTTTTTCTTATTTTAATTTAAAAATTTCGGCTTAAATGTATTTTATGCTGCTTGTCTAGTTTTTCCTTAATTTCTTACTTTTTATATATGTTGTTCTTCTTTTTACTAACTAATTAATTTTTTATTTAATAACAACTTTTTTCCTCCCTTCCTCCCCCTTCTTTTAACCTCTATAACATTTTCCTTAACAACTGTAAAAAAAAACACAAACACCACGATCACCTCTAACATAACTAATTATTATTTGCCGCCACACACACACTAACATATCCTGAGTAGTTATAAGCAGTTACTTTTCAACCCTTGCTATTGGTTTGGGCGGTGTTTATTGTTCGAAAAAATTACACGCCGTTCTATTGGAGTATGTGCTCCGTTGGCCCATGGATTTGTTCGATACAACACCATTGGGCAGAATTGTCAATCGTTTCTCCAAAGATATCGATACGGTTGATAATATTTTGCCGTTGAATTTGCGTGTTGTCATGACGCAAGCATTTGCGGTAATTTTTTTTTTAATTAACATTTATTTTTTTTTCAATTGTTTCATATATTTTTTATTTCTTTTCATTTTCCATCCAATCGTAATCATCGATTTTGCATAGACAATGGTGTGCAATTAATTTTTATTTTTAAATATTTTTTCGGAAAAGTGTAGGGTAGAGGAATGTTCAAAAAAAGTCGCCAGGTTTAAAAGCCTTTACAGGCCTTATATCGACAATAGTAATGCCTTTATGGCCTTTGTAGGCCTTTATCGGCATTAGAAACCTTTGTAGGCCTTTTTCGATGAACCATATATGATTTTAGGAACTGCTTAGAACCTCCGATACATTAAAGATTTTATATGAAACATGTATAAATATTATGAACTATAGATAATATTAGGAACTAGTCCTAAATATTTTTGATTTTAGGCCTTTTGTGAACTTTAGGCATTAGATTAAATTATATACATGGATTTTAGGCCTTTCTAGGAATATAATATAAATATTATGATATATACATGAATTTTAAGAACTAATCCGAAATATTTTTTATTTTAGGAATTAATTATGAAAATTAGGAACCAAGTATATATTAAATTATATACATGATTTTATATGAAACATGATATAAATTATATACATGCATTTTAAGAACAATATATTATTTTAGGAACTGCTTAGAAACTATAGATGCTTTTAGGAATTAGTCCGAAGTATTTTTTGATTTTAGGAATTAATGAACTTTAGGAACCAAGTAAAAATATTATGAATTATATACATGCATTTTAAGAACTTTAACTATGCACTCTAGGAATATAATATAAATATTATGAATTACACATGATTTTAGGAAATATTTTTCATTTTAGAAACTAATTATGAACTTTAGAAATATTTTTTTTTTATTTTAGGAATTAATTATATTTTCCACGACAATTAAAATATTTTTTTTGTTTTAATTTTAAAAATTAAATTAATTGCACAACTCGACCTTGCATTTACATTTTATTATCTTAATCTACATAAGAAATTTTGGGCAAAGCCCATAACCTCAAAAGAAACAAATGGCATGTGAAAATTACTAACTATCAACTAAATCTTATTTTTTTAAAGCATCTTAATCCCTAACTAAATATTACACCTAACATATTAAGTACGCTACACATTGGCGAACATGAGTGACAGTCAGTAGTTTTTCTTATGGAAAACTATTTTTAAATATTTGATATTTTAATTCCCTATTTCAAATTTTTTCCCCAAAAAAAAAAAAAAAAACACAGTTCACTCATGCAGCCTATGATGTACTCCGCTTTATAAATTGTAAATTTGCACCTGTTTTATATGATGCTGCAAATAATCGCTATTTCGCTCTCCTGTCATATATTTTATTTCCTGCAATATATTTATGTATAAGCCTATACACTTCTCTAACACTCCACCGAATTGCACCCTAATCTCTACGTTTTTTTTTACTAAATAGCTTGCTAATCTATCACATCTTAAGGTCGTATTTTAATTTTGAATCCATTCTATACATATAATTTGTTCTCCAGAAATATATATCTTCTTTCTTTATCTGTTTATCTCTCTCTCCCGTTCTCAATTATAGTAATAGCTCATTTTGTCTTCTCGCTAACCTTGGCCATTGGTTGCCTTTATTGTTCGAAAGCATTGCATCAAGAGCTAATAATGAATGTCATGCGTTGGCCTATGGAATTGTTCGATACAACACCATTGGGTAGAATTGTTAATCGTTTTGCCAAAGACATTGATACCATTGATATAGTTTTGCCATTGAATTGGCGTGTTTTCATTAGTCACGCTTTTGGGGTAATTACAAAATCACACACATATAGAAAGAATAATAATATTCAATATACATACATATTACAATTTTAATATCTTGTTTTAAATAAGTTTTCATAACTTACTAACACCGACTATCCCATTTCTACCCACTACCCCCCAAAACAAAAACAATTCAAGATTTTCATTTCAATATTTCCCATTATCGTGTTTTTTTTTTTTAATTTGCAACCAATATCTTTTGAAATTAAATATTCCAATTGGCTATTTAAATTACCCATTGTGTAGGAGAGTGTTGTGGTATTAAAATAATTTCGCATATTCTATGAACTCTTTTCTTGAATTTTATTAACTTATTTATGAATTTTAGGAATTATTAAGTATTAAGTCTGACAAAATTATGAACTATATAACAGCCTTGAAAAAATATTCTTTAAAACATCCACGACTCATGAAGGCCTTGAAAAAATATTCTTTAAAACATCCACGACTCATGAAGGCCTTGAAAAAATATTCTTTAAAACATCCACGCCTCATAAAGGCCTTGAAAAAATATTCTTTAAAACATCCACGACTCATGAAGGCCTTGAAAAAATATTCTTTAAAACATCCACGACTCATAAAGGCTTTGAAAAAAATATTCTTTAAAACATCCACGCCTCATAAAGGCCTTAAAAAATATTCTTTAAAACATCCACGACTCATGAAGGCCTTGAAAAAATATTCTTTAAAACATCCACGCCTCATAAAGGCCTTGAAAAAATATTCTTTAAAACATCCACGCCTCATAAAGGCCTTAAAAAATATTCTTTAAAACATCCACGCCTCATAAAGGCCTTGAAAAAATATTCTTTAAAAAATTCACGCCTTGTTTAGGCCTAGAAAAAATATTCTTTAAAAATTCACGACTTTTTAGGCTTTGAAAAAATATTCTATAAAAAATCCATGCCGTGTTTAGGTCTTGAAAAATATTCCATAAAAATCCACAACGTTTAAGGCCATTTATTTAGGAACTACACATGAATGTTAAGAAAAATATATGAAATTAATTCCTTTTTAAGAACTAGTTATAGATTTTAGGAAACAAGTACATAGATTATAAACTATTATTTTAGGGAATACATATCGTTTATGAAATGAGTATTTAAATGATATGACACATAAGTAAGGAAACATATTCGAATTGTTTTTAATAACAAAAAAATATTTAAGAAAAATACATTAATTTTAGAAACTTTGTACATATATTTAATAAACATCATATAACACTGTGTAGCACTAAAATCTTGAACCAATCGAGACCCCCAAAATCTTGAAGCTTGTGATGGTGGAAGAAAATCCATAGCTGGGTTTTGAATTATTAGCTAAGGTTTTTTTTTAAATCAATTTTTAAAATATTCGACTGGAGGTGGATTTTAACAATTTTCGAATAATACGTACCTATTATTGAGTCTATATCTCGTGAACTATTCGAAATATTGCTTTTCTCTCTTAAGCAATATTCTTCCTCTTAATTAGAACTAAAAATTTGTTCTTTAGATAAAAACAATAAAACATCACCATCATACTGAAAATAGCACAACTGCAAAAAAAAAATAAAATTTCGACATACTTTTTCCATGTTTTTCACACTTATTTCAGAAACTGCTACTGACTCGACCAAACAATATATGACAATAAGATAGCCAATAGCAAATCAAACAACTCTTCTTAAAACCCCGATTTCATTGGTTGACTCCTTCACATAGTTATAGCCTCACAAATTCATCAAAATGAACCAAATAAAACACTCCCAATTGTATGTTTATAGAAATAAAAATTACTATGCTTGTTCAATAAATAGGTAAAAATTAAAAATTAAAATGTTTGGGCCCTTTGGTTTTTTTCGAAGACATGTCGCTGCCATATATGCACAGGGTAATATGCAGCGGTGGCAACATTATGTCACTTATATTTATACCCTTCACCACACTGTGGTACAGGGTATTATGTCTTTGTGCATATGTTTGTAACAGGCAAAAGGAAACGAGATAGACACATGGTTCCTTTTTAGAATATACATAGAATCACTTTCTAAGTCGATTTATGCATGTCCGTCCGTCCGTCTGTCTGCCTGTCCATGTTAAATTGTAAACAAAGTACAGGTCGCATTTATGATCCGAATTGGATGAAATTTGGCACAGCTAGTCTATTTGGCGCAAGGACGAACCATATTGAAATTGGGAAAACTCGGTTCAGATTTAGATATAGCTCCCATATATATTTTCGTACGACTTCATGTAAATGGTGAACCCCTATATATCTTCCGATTTGCACGAAAATTGGCATAGCGTACTAAATTGAGTCTAAAATAATGTGTGTAAAATTTCTTGAAAATCGGTTCCGATTTAGACATAGCTACCATATATATTTTCGTCCGATTTCATGTAAATGGTACCAAAGTCCCTATATATCTTCAAATTTGGCACAGCGTACTGAATTGGATCTAGAATGATGTGTGCCAAGTTTGTAAAAATCGGTTCAGATTTAAATATAGCTCCCATATATATTTTCGTCCGATTTAAGGTAAATGGTGCACCAGAGACTGTATTTATCTTTCGATTTGCACGAAATTTGGCACAGCACAATGAATTAGGTCTAGAATGATGTGTGTTAATTTTCCTGAATTCGGTTCAGATTTAGATATAGCTTCTATATCCGACCAAATGAAAAATTTAGTATCGGTTGCAGAACGACATGTTTATGGATCCAATTTAATTTTACTGGTCCTTCAAAAATGCGACGTCTGTTAGGGTTCATCTGTTGAATATACCCAAAGTGGTGAAGGGTATCATATAGTCGGCCCCGTCCGACTTTACTACTTTCCTTACTGGTTTTTATTAGTGGCTCTGCTGTCATGTATAATGTGGCATCTTTTACTCCTGACATACGTTTTCCCCAAGTGTGCGAGTAGTGATCGACTTTTGCTCGTGTGTCCCAACGGCACGAAAATAAATAATACTTTGGCCATCCACCCTTTATGCCTTGCAAAATATTGACAACTTTAAGGTCGCACCTCCAGTTCCTGCGTTTACCCTGTGCATATATCGCTGCGACATGTCTTCGAAAAAAACTAAAGGGCCCAAACATTTTAATTTTCACTTTAATTTTGTTCCTATTTATTGAAAAAGCATAGCAATTTTTATTACTATAAACATACAATTGGGAGTGAATTTCTTTGGTTCATTTTGAAGAATTTGTGAGGCTATAACTATGTGAAGGAGTCAACCAATGAAATCGGGGTTTTAAGAAGAGTTGTTTTATTTGCTATTGGCTATCTTCTTGTCATATATTGTTTGGTCGAGTCAGTAGCAGTTTCTGAAATAAGTGTGAAAAAAACATGGAAAAAGTATGTCGAAATTTTAATTTTTTTGCAGTTGTGCTATTTTCAGTATGATGGTGATGTTTTATTGATTTTATCTCAAGAAAACATTTTTAGATCTAATTAAGAGGAAGAATATTGCTTAAGAGAGAAAAGCAATATTTCGAATAGTTCACGAGATATAGACTCAATAATAAGTACGTATTATTCGAAAATTGTATTAAAATCCACCTCCAGTCGAATATTTTAAAAATTAATTTAAAATAAAACCTTAGCTAATAATGCAAAACCCAGCTAGGGATTTTCTTCCACCATCACAAGCTTCAAGATTTTGGGGGTCTCGATTGGTTCAAGATTTTAAAGTTGAAAAATGTGTCACTGTGTAATTTTAGGAACTATTTTCATTGGAACATTTCATCGGTTCCTAAATGATCCTATTATAAAAGAAATTGTTTTTAAAGATGATTTATGAACTATGAACGTTCATTTTATGTATCACGTGTAATATTAGGAAACATTCTCATTAATGGTTCCTAAATGATACTTCAGATTTAAAAAAAGTTCAAAGAATTTAAAATTTCGAATACCACAACACTCGAATACACACAACCATAACGTATGGTACAAAATTCTGTCCCCTCCCTCGGAAAAAAATCCCTTTACCCCACAACCTTAGGCTAGTTTGTGTTACTTACGTGTAAATATGTTGTGCTATTGTATGTATTATATTAAAAAAAGTTTTTATTTTAAAGCTAGTTTTGTTGTTTAGTAAGCCGGAAATTTTTCTTGTTTCATCAATTACGTTATTTTCTAAAATTCGTTACGTTTTCTTTTGAAAATACTAACATGGAGTTAATTTTAGTTACTGTAATGTTGGATTCAAATTTATTTTTTTGTAAATTGTTTTATTTTTTACTTCTAACATTAATATTAGTATTCATTTTGTTTTCTTTTGGTAAAAATTGCATGTATCAATTTGCCATGAAAATGTTTTTTTTTTAACTTTTCGTTTGTTATTTTTTTTAATTAGTATAATTTTTTGGCTGATTAAAAAATGTTTTTAAAAATATGGGATATCAACCAGATGAGACAATTTAATGCCCTCCATAGCAACATATTTTAAATACCCACCTGCTTAATTTTTTTGGTTCTATTTTTCAAAATTTATTTTTACATAAAAAAATCAATTTTTCTTTTTTTCTTAACCACACAGTTCTTGCACGTTATATATCGGGCTTGACATTGGCAATTGGCTGTTTGCATAGCTCAATGAGTGTCTTTAATATTCTATTGTTCAAAGTTTTCAAATGGCCAATGGAACTGTTCGATACAACACCGGTGGGCCGTATTATCAGTCGTTTTTCCAAAGATATTGATACATGCGATACCGTATTGCCATTGAGTTTTCAACAATTCCTCAATACGTGTTTTTCGGTAATGAAAAGATATTTCAAAATTTGTTCTTTTATGGTTAATTAGATTTAATTTTTTGGATCTCCCCTTAAGTTTTTTTATAAGTTGTGAGGGAAACAAGTTGGGGCCTGAAAATTCCATGGAGATTGTCAAGCAGGTCCCAAAAATTTTTATATTTTTTCTTTTCTAGGTAATACGAACAATCTCAATATCGCTATGCAACAGAAATACATTCTCCTCTTATAGACCCTTCTTTAAGAAATCCATGCCTCATAAAGGCCTTGGAAAAATATTCTTTAAGAAATCCAGGCCTCATAAAGGCCTTGGAAAAATATTCTTTAAGAAATCCATGCCTCATAAAGGCCTTGGAAAAATATTCTTTAAGAAATCCAGGCCTTGGAAAAATATTCTTTAAGAAATCCATGCCTCATAAAGGCCTTGGAAAAATATTCTTTAAGAAATCCACGCCTTGTTTAGGTGTGAAAAAAATACTCTGTAAAGAAATCCACGCCTTGTTTAGTTGTTGAAAAAATATTCTTTAAGAAATCCACGCCTCATAAAGGCCTTGAAAAAATGTTCTTTAAAAATCTACGTCTTGGTTATCTTTAAAAAATCTACGCCATGTTTAGGCCTTGAAAAAATATTCTTTAAGAATCCATGTCTGATTTCGACCTTGAAAAAAGTATTCTTTAAAAAATCCACGCCTTGGTTATGGCTTGAAAAAATATTCTTTAAAATCCCACGCCTTGTTTAGGCCTTGAACAAACATTCTTTAAAAATCCACGTCTTGTGTAGGCCTTGAAGAAATATTTTTTTTAAAAATCCGCGCCTTTTATAGGCCTTGAAAAAATACTCTTTAAAAATTTACGCCTTGAAAAATAAAGGCGTTATAAAAAATTTTCGTTAAAAAATCTAAACCACATATAGGTCTTGAAAAATTACTATTTTTCGAATAAATTTTTGTGTTGTTGCATAGTGTAATTATATAGATTTTTCTCTATTCCTTTTCTGTTTCGAAATTAAAAAAAAATCATGTTGCAAATTAAAATTGCTCCAACATATTCATATCTCTATTTCGAAATTTCATTATCATTTTTATTATAAACTTAAGTATTATTAGTATATTTATTATGTTATACATATATTTATCATAACTTGATTTTTCTTATAACACAAAAAGAAACATTACTTTACTATTCTTCTTCTTTTTCCTTTTTTTATTATTGCTTTTTTTTGGTAATTTGGTATCGAAATCAAAAAACTACATTTGAGTCTAATTAAAATATCTTTAAATATATATATATTAAGACACACTCTCTACTCAAAAAAAATCTTCTTGACATCATTATTTAGTAGAATTTCTCGCAGTAACTTATTCACGGTATGGTACTACCACAGCGAGCGTCCAAAACTTCATCATCAACGGCTGAAGTTAATTCATCAGTTCGCAAATTCGCTCTCAATTTTTTTCTATTACGAAAAAAATAATTTTGCATACATGGATAAGGTAACCGAAACCCACCCATCCTATAACCAACCACTCATATCCCATATTTATATCTCATCCCAACCTAATCCTTCTTTTATACCATTTTATATTTAATTCCCAACTAATTACTGCCTACCAGTTTCCATTAGATATAACCTCAAAAAACGCGGCACAAACTTCGTTGAGGTTCATAAACAATAATATAAGAGATCATGCACTACTACACCCAAAGCTACTACACCCACAGAGGCCTTGGAAAATATTCTTTAAAAAAATTCACACCTTTTGAAAAAAATATTCTTTAAAAAACCCCCACATTTTTATAGGCATTCAAAAAATATTCTTTAAAAAATCCCCACATTTGTATAAGCCTTGAAAAAATATTCTTTGAAAAATCTGCACCTTTTATAGGCTCTAAAAATGTATTATTTAAATAAAAAACCACATCGTTTTATGGGTCTTGAAAAATATTTATTAAAAACTTCACACCTTTTTATAGGCCTTGAAAAAAATATTCTTTAAAAATTACACACCTTTTTATAAGGCTTAAAAAATATTTATTAAAAAATCCACACCTTTTATAGGTCTGGAAAAAATATTCTTTAAAAAATCAACGCATTGTTTAGGCTTGAAAATGTATTCTTTAAAAATTACAAACCTTTTTATAGGCCTTGGAAAAACATTATTTAAAAATTACACACCTTTTTATTGGCCTTGAAAAACTATTCTTTATAAAATCCACGCCTTTTATAGGCCTTGAAAAACTATTCTTTAAAAAATCCACGCCTTTTATAGGCCTTGAAAAAATATTGTTTAAAAAAACCAAAGGTCTTGAAAAAATATTCTTTAAAAAATCCCCGCCTTGTTTAGGCCCCGAAGCGACTGTAGTGGTGTACGATCGGCATTATATTTATAACTCCCATGTGCTCTCTACCAATTCTATCCAACACCCCATTACCACATGGGCAAGGATAACATTGTTGCCAATATCATTTCTAATTCCCAATACCTTTCAAATTTTAATTTCCCATACTGGTTTGGTAAAAAAAATAAAACGAATACAAAAATAATCCTCATCCTCCCTCCCCATAAATTTCCCTAAATCCTATTTATATAAACATTATTATTCCCCATATCCTTTTTTTATTAATCCCTTCCATTTATTTTTTGTTACCATTTTTTATTTCCTTCCTTCCTTGGCAAAAATCTACTCCAGGTGTATGCTCTTATTTTGCCGTAGTAGCCGTTTATTATGGTACATTTGAGGCTGCCAAGACCTTGCATAATGATCTCTTGAAAATTATTATGCGCAATTCGGTGAGTCGATTTTTTGATATAATACCAATTGGACGTTTGCTGAATCACTTTAGCGGTGATATGGAAGTCATCGATGGAGAATTACCAGGCACCGTGGATACTTTATTGACATTTTTGTTTTCGGTATTTAAACCTTTTTATTTTCTTAAATTTTATAATTTTAAGTTTGCATTTCAATTTTTTTGAGTTTTCAAAACCTAAACATTATTTATATGAGATTTCACAAAAATACCAATAGATATGCATTAAAATCCTGCAAGTTAACTTTATTATCTTTAACATTTTCTTCTTCTATATCTCTTTCCCATTTTTTCTCTTAAATTTTTCTTCTTCTAAAATTTGTTTTCCCCTTTTCTTCTTTCTATTTATATTCGCTCTCCACCCCCTATATTTCCATTTTCTTATTTTTGCCTTTTTATAAAAATGAAGGATTTTGCAATTTTTTTGCCTCCCTAACCCTGTGGATAGCCACCCTTCGTGCTTCCTATAGAATTTTCCATAATCTCTATACACATTTAATGCATTGTTCATCGGAATTTTATGATATCACACCAAAGGGTCGCATCCTAGATAGATGTTCGAATGACATTAATACCCTCGATATGATAATACCAATGAATATTCGTATGTTTATATCGACATCATCACAGGTAAAGAAATAATTTAAGAATTGAAAAATTAATAATAAGAATTAAATATTTAATGTCGAAATAATACATTTTAGTGTTTAAACAACATTATTTAATGTTGAAATAACATTTTTAATGTTGAAACAACATTTCAAATGTTGAAGCAACATTATTTAATAATAAAAACAAATGTTTAATGTTAAAAAAACATTTTTAATGTTGAAACAACATTTTTAATGTTGAAATAACATTTTGAATGTTGAAACAACATTTTTAATGTTGAAATGACATTATTTAATACTGAAATAAAATTTTAAATGTTGACATTATTTAATGTTTACACATCACTTTGAATGTTGAGAAAAAAGTTTAATGTTGAAGCAACATTTTGTAATGTTGAAATAACATTATATATATTGAAAGGACATTCCCAATATTTTAACACGTTATTTTATATCTTTTATGTTCGAAATAACCTTTTTTTTAATGTTGAAACAGTATTTTCAATGTGGAATAACGATTTTTAATGTTGAAATAACATTTTTTATTTGATTCAACATTATTTAATATTGAAAATACATTTGTATTTTGATATGTTGATGCAACATTATTGAATGTTGCATCAACAAAATTTTTCCATGTTCAAAACAACATTTTCAATGTTTAAAACTATTTTAAATATGAAATAAACATTACGAAGGTTTAGGCAATAACATTTTCTAATATGTTCAAATAACAATTGGTTCAACATTTTTGTTGCTGCAACACAATTTTCAATGTAATATCAAAATTTACACTTCTAGAGGACTGGCATATTACTTACTGAGCTGTCTTATGACAGAACTTTCGTTCAATAAGCCGAGCTTAAAAAAGATTTCCAGGCGCGTCGGTCTTGTGCGCATCTCATCCAATTTGAAAAATTATTTTCCGAGATGTTGTCTTCTACTTGATCTTTCCATAGGATTCGTGGCCTTCCCCTTCTGCGAGAACCATCACTTGGCCCGCTTTTATATGTGTTTTGAGCTGGGGCATCTTCATCCATTCTCACAAGATGACCTAGCCAACGTAATCGCTGCAGCTCAATACGTCTAACAATGCCGATATCCGAGAATAGCTGGTACAACTCATGGTTTATTCGACGGTGATATTCACCGTCAATGCAGATCGGTCCACAGATCTTTCGGCGAATTTTTCTCTCAAACACTCCAAGAGCGGCCTCATCTGCTTGCGTAAGTACCCATGCTTCAGATGATATAACAGCATGGGTAGTATCAGCGTCTTGTAGAGTGGCAGTGGGTGGAGTGGGTCCGGCGAGAGGTGGCCTTGCTTTTGAGTTGCTTACTCAGACCATAGTATAATCTTTTGGCCAACACTGTCCTTCTCCGAATTTCAAAACTGATGTCATTAGTTTTATTTATGGCGGTACCAAGGTATATAAAATCTTTGACTACCTCGAAGCTGTAGTTTTCAAGTTCCACAGTTGACCCGAGTCTACAAGACGTCTTGAGCGTTGATACCATCAGCTTGGTATGGCTTCTCTCCATTTATTGACAGTCCCACTTTGGCAGACTCATTCTCAATTTGTTCAAAGGTGGCTGTTACCGCTCTCAATGTTCGAGGCGAGTAACATGCGTTGTTTGGTGTACAGAGTGCCATTTCTATTCACTTTTCCGTCTCGTATGACCTTTTTCAGCAGCATGTTAAAAAGATCACACGACAAACTGTCACCTTGTCTGAATCCTCGTTCGGTATTGAAGGGCTCCGAGAGGTCTTTTCCGACTTTAACTGCTGGTCTTGTGCCAGTTACAGTAATCCAGCATAGCCGAATTAATTTTGCAGGAGTGCCAAACGCAGACATGGCTTTATACACCTCTGAACATGTGGTCAATGGTTGATTTGCCAGGCCTGTGGGTCGATTCAGTAACTTATAACGATCCGACAATCGACAATTTTGTCTACACATACAATCGTTTGCAGTAACGAAAATGTTATTCTGTAAAAATGTAGACAAATTGCCGATAAACTTTCAAAAAGCTTTTAATTTTGAACATTTTGAAAACAAAATACATACAAATTCAGAACAAAACAAGGCATGTTCAATATTGAAAAATATTTGTCGACAAGTTAACTTCGAATATTTTGGTGCTGTTTGTTAACAACATTTTTAACAATTGTTGTTAAAAACTGTTATAGAATTGAAATATGGTTTATTTTGTCGTTATAATATTTTATAGATTTGAGAACTGTTTAAATTTGATAGTGAATCGACCCACTGGAGCCGCATTGGTATGTCCCTATAGTGTCATTGACCATGGGCTTCAGTCGTTAACACATCACGCTGTATATCACTTTGTATGCGATGGGAAGAAGACTTATTCCTCTATAGTTTCCACATATCGTCTTGTCTCCATTTTTGTGCACGGGACACAGGATGCTGAGGTTCTAATCATTGGACATGCATTCGTCTAACAAAATTGTTCAAATGAGCTGGTGCATGCTCCTGCTCTTGAATAGTTGAATAGTGTGCCTGCGGCAAAGCCTTCGGTTTGGTGTTTTATTCGTCGGAAAAATTTCCGAACTTCATTCTGACGCCTGTACCTCTCGATTTGCTCACGCTCACGTTCTTTCTTTTTTTTTCTGAAAATATGTTTCTCCACTCTCCTTTTCGCCCGATAATTATCCATCGCATTACGTATTGCTACTGTCCGCAGGGTTGCCCTTTATTCTGCGGTTTTCGGCTCAGTAGCATTACGACACTCCTGATCGTACCACGGGTTTCTTTATGGTGGTTTTTGGTACCCAAGTGATGCTTTTGCTGCAGTTAGTATGGAGTGGGCAATTCTTTGTCATTGTGTTTCTAAACTACTATCGGGACAAGGAGTGCTTCCATCTAGCAGTTGGGTAAGTTGAGCGGAGTATGTTTCTGCTATCTGTAGTGTTTGCAGCTTTTCGACGTCGAATTTCCGTGTTACATTATATCGCACCTTTGTTGCTACATTCAGACGGGTGCGAATATTGGCTGCCACAAGGAAATGGTCCGAATATTCGTTCCTCGTATCGATCGAACGTTAAAAACACTGGACGAATGTCTTCCGTCTGTCACAACATGGCCAAGTTGATTTCTCGTTGCTTGATCAGGAGAAATTCAGGTGGCCTTGTGTATACCGATGTGCATGAATCTGGTGCTGTTTCTTCTAGAAGAACTTCGTTTTTAAATGGATTATAGCGATTCGCTCATCTACTGAAGTGAATCTGGAGACGAGGTCTTTTATCCTCCTATTAGCCATAAATCCGCATAAGGACCCTTACATTCTGACAATTGCTTTTTGTTAACTCTACTATTGTTGTGCCTACATTCCTTATTACTACGAAGTCTCCAACTTTGAATGACCTGACCTTAAAATCCTTTTCCTTGGACCTTTGCTCGTTGTACTTCTGTGGCTTTATCATAATGGCTTCTGTTTTGTCTCCAATTTCCTTAATACCTCTAACTTATTACCAGGCAAAATTTTCTATATATTTTCAACTAGATGTAAGATACTTTAAGCTACCGATTTATTTATTATTTACTTATTTTTTAATTTTTAAGCATTTCTTTCCTGTTTTGTGTTCCTTTTTTTCTTCTACCTTCCTCACGTCAATTGTCCAGAATTCAACTTCTATAAAAATTTTATTCTATCCTTTCTTTTTTGTGTTCAATTTGAATGTTACCTCGAATTGTTGTTCTTTATGTCACCACTTTTCGAAAATCAATCAAAACACCCCAACCAATATATGTCCAAAATTTTAATGCAATATCTAAATTCCGAGACAGTTACAGCTTGACTAAACCGCACTTGGCCCATTTGAGTTCTTACTTAACCCTTTCACCAGTTTTTTGTCCTTTTTCCAATATTTAAAAAAAAATCCCAAATTGGGAACTATGTCACGTTTTATTTTATTCTTGTTTTGTTTCCCAAAATTGTTTCCTTTTTTATATATTAATTTCAATCTTCTTAGTCTTAGCATTTATTGGTGGCACTTTGAGCAGTGAATTGGGTACCCTATTGGCCTCGTATAAATTATTTACATTAGCTTTTGGTCAAATTATGCGTGCCCCCCAAAAATTTTTCGATATTATCCCAAAGGGTCGCATCATAGATCGATTGGCTAATGATATTTATATATTGGATCTAGTAATGCCAACGAATATTCGAATTTGTTGTAAACAAGTATTTGCGGTAGGTTTGAAATATAAAATCTGATGAAATATTAGAAAACTAATGATGACTAATATTGCACACTAACTAAATATGCACCCAAATATTTCACCCAAAACTAACCCCACTAAACTATTTAAATTGTTTGTAAGAAAAAAGTTTGAACATCTTTCGTGTTCTATCACGAAGTTTTATACATATTCGAAGATATGGGTAATCTTTGTTGAATAAAATGTATCCTTCAGGCAATATCAAGTATCAATTTGAAGGGATTGAAGTCCGGATTTCAAAATGTAATTATCTTACAGAAGAAGTCAATATTTCCTGATGTATATATAGGATATGTTCCATGAATGAGAACATATCTTCCTAAGGTTGCAAAATATGTAGTTGTATACATTTGAAGAAAAAAATTGTAGTCGGTATGGAAAAAAAAGTCTGTCACTACAAGAAAAATCTGCTCTGAAAAGGAATGTTTTGGTGTGATACCAAATGTCCGAACCTTGACACGGTTGAATTTAATTCTTAGATGCAATTTCGCAACAATATTCAACATAAATACAAAATATATCAAGTAACGACATTAGTAAACCACATTGCCCAATATGGCTGATAAGCCGCATAACCAACGTCGAAACGCGTCGCATAATAGTCGGAATGTAGTATCTCTCTGGATTTCCTTTTCATTGAAACTTCAATCATGTAGCTCATCTCGAAAGAGAAATTTATAAAAACATTTACATGAATGATCCTTGAAAATATTTTATTTTTTTAATTCTGCACACAGTGCCTTAGCTAGTCATTAGAATGTATTGGAGTCTTGAATAGTTCGACTGGTAAATTCGTTGGCACTTGCTGCTTTCACTTTTTTTCGGACGATCTATTGTTATTATGGCCTCATCTTGGTTAGGGTATCTTCTACTACGCCGCCACCATCTCTACTGGAATATGTGCCCGCACCAAAAACCTTGTTGCGTTATAAATAACATATTTTATGATCTACATTAAAATAGGAATCTTTAGAAAGCAAATATTTTCATAGAAACTATCTGATTCCAAATATAAACCTTTCCGAACAGTTCCCGAAACTGTACAAAGCATTTGAACACCGGTCTTGAATAGTTCGGCTGGTAAACCCATTTGCAACTGCTACTTTTTTTTAGCCGATTGATTGACTAATATTCTGACCTCATCTTGGCTATGTGGTATATGCCTTGTTGGTTCTGATGTATCTTCTCCCAGCTGAATTTCTAATTGGCAAATATGGACTTACGGATTGAAATTCTTGAAACTAAATACCATTATCTCAATCTTTGATTTATATTTTCTTTAGCCATTGGAATTTAAAGTTTCAAAAGTGACCATGAATGAGTTCCTCTAATCTCAAAACAAAATATTAGATTCATAGTTTTTTTTAAACTTGTTGAGTATAAAAAATAAAAAAATTGAATGACACCTGATGAAAATAGCACCTCTAAACACTTTTGTAAATAAATTCTATTCTAACCCCTCAAAAATTAAACCCCTCATGCATGTTAATACCGAATACTCGCGTCTCAATCTTTGCTGTGTTAATCTAACCCCACAACTATAATACAGAAATATAGGCTTTTAATGTCTTGTGGTACATTAGTATATATTTTTATTATTATTATTTTTTTTTTCAAACATTATTTTCAAAATTTTTACCTTTAGTTCAACTATCTGTCCTTTGTTTATCACATTTTCCCCCTGCCTCAATTCCCAATTTTTGGTTTTTCTTTCTTATAAATATTTGCAGCTATACTATCATACGGTACCTCGTTGGTACCACATTTGGGAGCACTACGTGCTGCCAAAATCTTACATCTCATATTATTGAAAAATGTTTTCAAATTACCAATGGAATTTTTTGATACCACACCGACGGGTCGTGTCATGTCGAGATTTTCCAAAGATATTGATGCGTTGGATGTGGTTATACCACGTCTATTGGGTGGTATCTGGTGTGCATATGAGGTAAAATTATAATTTTTATAATCAAATTTTTTAACATTAAGAAAGAAATTGCTATTAAATTACAAAAATCTGTGTACCCTCACCCTATATCAGTAATAGTTCAGGTTAATTCCAATAAAGTAACGGTGTGTAGCATTAGATCATTCCGAAACTAACTAGTTCAACGGAACTATCGGTACTAGGTCTGGTGTTTTCGTTCATCTAGTTCCTTTTGGCTCCATTCATTTTTTTCTTGCTCTCGTTCAACTAGTTCCTTTTTTCTAATCGTTCATCTGGACCTTGGACCGTTCATTGACCAAATTAAAAGATAATGGGATTGTAGAGCAAAATTTGTTTCTAATATGTAGCAACGTTCCGGAACGAACTAGTTCAACGGAACTATTCAGCAAAAGGAACAATTGCTACTAGGTGCGGTTTTTCTTTCAACTAGTTCCTTCGCTTTCAGTCATTTATTTTTTCTTTCGTTCACATAGTTTCTTTTCATCCAATTGCTTATCCAGATATTCTCGTGATCATTGACTAAATTACCAAACGTGTGACAATGAATTATTGAACTGAATGAATGATCTGGTTCCTTTTGCGAAGCGAACGAAATTGCCCAAATCCTCTGCTGGATTTGATACCAAAATTTTGAATTTTCCTCACATGATAGCCGAAAATGCCAAAATTTTTGACCAGCTAAATATGTCTTGAATAGCCGTATCAATATTGAGAGAATGTCGTATCGTGAATTGATATCGCTTTAAATACCTTTGAACGGATAGGATTGTCGAATATGACGCTATGCATTTCCAGGAATTGGCACACTGTGAATATCTGGTTAATGGTGGATTTTCGAGGTTTAAACACATCGGTACGGTTCAATAATGCCACAAACCATTGGTTCACACTGCATGCAGTTAGGAATACGTAGTCGAGTGCAAAAGTCGACTATTAGACTTTTCCATTATTGTCTCTGACCAAAATGTCGATTTTAAGACTTTTCGATATTCGCTTTTAAGTCGACTTTCGATTTTCGACTTTTACCGACTAATGCAAAATCGTTTAAATATTTAATGTTTTATGTGAATTGTTGTCAAGAGGTAAAATAAAGTTTTGGAATGTGTAATTTTCTGGCAATTTGGTCTTTGAGATATAAATCAAGTATTTATGAAGAGAATCGGAATTGTTTTTTGCAATTTCCTTAAAGATCTAAAGTCGACTTCGACCTTTTGACTTTTAAATGCAAAAATCGATTTACTTATCCCTAATGCAGGTATTCATGGAATATTTGCTAAATAAAAATGTAGCCTTTCCTAGGTATTTGAGACCAAGAGTTTTTTTAATAACCCTTATGGGCACAATTTTTTCTAGAAGTCTTCCATGAAAAAAAAAAATACTGTGTGTTTAAGATTAGGCTAAGTAAGATTAGTTTATGTAGTTCTTAAGGAAACATATTTTGAATAAAATTTGTTGTTTTTTCCCATCCTTCTTCATACCATGGAGAGAGAATAAAGAGAAAATATCTGGAATGTGTAATTTTCTGGCAATTTTGTCCTTTGAGATAATAAAGTATTTATGAAGATAATCGAAAGTCGACCTTGAAAATTCGTCTTTGGAAATTCCTCGAAGATCAAAAGTCGACTTCGACTTTTTAATACAAAAAGTCGAATAGTCGCATATCGATTTATTTATCCCTAATGCTGGTCGATATCTAAATATTTTCGATATCTCCATTTGGTATTCAGGGAATATCTTCTAAACAAAAATATTGTCTTTCCTAGGTATTTGAGACCAAGAGTTTTTTTAATGATCTTTATGGTCACCATTTTTTCTAAAAGACTTCCATGATAAAAATATAGTGTGTTTAAGATTAGGCTAAGTAAGATTAGTTTATGTAGTTCTGAAGCAAAAATGTTTTACAATAAAGTCTGCTAATTTTTTCCTCATGCTTCTCACAGACCGAAAATCATGACATTTAAACAGAGTATACTTTAGACATTCTTCATATAGAATAGCTGAATTTCTTCTATAGAAGATCTGGTGGTCTTCTTATAGACGAGCTGGAGGTCTTCTTATAGAAGAGCTGGGATATATTTTTCTATTTAAAAAAGTGTTATTAATTAAAAATGCATGCCGACTTTAGGTTTATTTCGTAAATTGGCACATTATTTATCAATTGAACAACAAGTTAAAAAAAATAATGTATAAATTCATATTGGCTTATATAATTTTTTATATGGGTGAGGGTATAATTCAAAATTTATATTTTCTACATTAAAATCAATTTCATAAAATATGTCTGCTTTTTTCTTTATAACTAATATTGTAGTTGTTAAAGCACCACTAACATTACACAGTTTCATTAGAAATTCTATGAATTTGTTCCACAATTCCCTAATCAAATCGAAATTCTATAATTGAAGTATACATTTAGATAGCTTTCATTTTAAACACCAAACATTTTTTGCAAAATAAGAATTTGTTCATAGGTTTCAAGAATTTGTTCATAGATTTCAAGAAGTGGTTCATGGATTTCAAGAATTTGTTCATACATTTCATCATAAATTAGAAATTCAATTCAATCTTAAACTTGTAAAATATATTTTTGCTTGTTCATAGGTCAGTTTTTCATTAATTATCTCAGAACACAAAGCAATTTATCTCAGAACACAAAGCAATTATTCAAGATAAGAATTTGTTCTCAGAGTTAAGTAATCCATTGTGCGCTGGAAATAAAGCGAGGAATCTCATTTGGAAACCATTCTTGGGTGGCGCGTGCTGAGTACGATGGAGCTGATAAAACTAAATTCGGCAGTTCACCACTTTCGGCAAAGCGAAGCAAGTCTTTAGCTCTTTCATGCCTATTTTCTTTCTTGCACTTTTTGAAATTTCAATGGTTTTACCTCAAGTTCATTTTTCAATATTTGCCAAATGGAATATTCCGATAGGCTCAGCTCACAAGCCATTTTTGGCGATCAATTCGCTTCTATATTTTTCGAACCATTTCTGCTGATGTTGTTGTTTTCTTACGCCCACTTCCTTGACTATGACGCTTGAATTCCATCACGAATAACTTTTTTCTGGAAAGTTCCTACCAAATTGCTTTTGTACGCTTGTAAACAATATAATGATCTGTCACTGGAATAATTTTAACAGCTGTCGGACAAGTGACTTAAAAATGACAACAGTCTGAAGTTGGTTGCAGTTTTATCATCTCACCCTGTATAACTTCATCCACAGTAGTTCATGTGAAGCAAACAAAATATATTTTCGATATTAAGAAATGTTTCCTAGATTTAAGGAACTATTTTTCATACCTTCACCCTTAATCGATTTTATAGCTGCAACAACTAGGTTCTTATAAAATGCTGACATTCGCTAAACAAAATAGCATTTTAAATTTAGGAAATTATTCCTAAGTTTATGGAATTGTTCCTATTTGTCATTAAATTGAAACATAACTGCTGATTTCATATACTTATTAAAATTACAATATACTGTACACAAAATATGACATTTTTAATTTTAGGAAATTGTTCCTAGATCTAATGAAATGTTCCTATTTATAAGTAAATTGAAAACATACGGCAGATTTAATTGTTAAATAACACATTTTTGTATTTCGCCAATATTCCTTCAAAAGAAAAAGAACAAATGATACAATTTCGTGAAAATTTTTTAATTCCATTGCATCATATTTTTTAATAAATTGAGTATTCATTTTGTTGCAGGAACTTTTGATGCTGATTTTGAAAACGTAGATTTATTTTTTCATAGCTTTCAGGCTTATGACTTTTCTAAGACATGCTTTTCTAAAGATATGGGTTAAACATTTCAATTTGGAAATATTCATAACGTTTTTTTTTCCAAAAAAGTAGCTTAGATCGGATAAAAAATTAAATTAATCGATTTTTAGCTCATATGTTGGCCTAGAAGTCTTCTTTTTGTTTGTATAGAATTGTTTTGGAAATAGATATTTATTCATATTGCACAATTCAAAGGAATGCTAATGAAATGTCAAAGGTTGCGCTTCTTTTTTTATTTATTTTTTTTTTTTTTTTTGATTGCCATTAGAACCCTTTTCCCCACAACGCCCACCCACGGTTTGTGTTTTTTTCTTCAGACTAACCTAACATTATTATGTATCAATTTGATACATGCGATAACACACAATTTTTTTATATATCGAAAACCATGTTTTATATATGATTTTCATGTGACGTCTCCCCATATTTATATAAATATATATTTCTTTTTCGGTAATTCCTTTAACCTGAATTCTTTTGTTTTTAGCCATATTCTCCTACGCCCTAACATTAGCCCCCTGGCTTGGTACATTACAAGCTGCCCGTGTTCTATACATGGAATTATTTAAAAATATTATGCGTTTACCAATGAAATTTTTCGATACAACGCCAACAGGCCGTATCATGTCACGTTTTTCGAAAGATATTGAATCGTTAGATACCACACTGCCAGATCTAGTTGATGGTTATGTTTGGTGTGTATTTGAGGTAATTTTGTTTTTCAAAATCATTTTTGTTGTAATATTTCCCATAATTTAAATCATAATTTTGGGAAAAAAACAGTCATAGATGCATTTTCAAATATATATCGATAATTATTTTTTTTAATTAATTATTATTTGCATTTGTGATATAAGAAAAGTTTATATAATTGGCAAAATATTTTAATTGTATAGTTTTAATAATATCGTATCATAGAAAATTGAACTGGTTCAATTCCTACCAATTCTCAAACACACCTTCGCAATCACATTTTTCGCTCCTGAAGCGGTTTTCAATTTTGTTTGGTTCAGCCGCAATAGAAATTGGTCATCCATTTAATTCAATCATTCATTGATGAGCATTTGTTGATTTGGGTCAATGAACTGGAAGATCTAAATTAACGATTTGGGCCCAAAGGAACTAGTTGAACGAGAGCAAAACATGAACGACTGGATCAAAAAAAAAAAATAAATAAAATTAACGAATGAAACGAAACTGGAACTGATCGTTCAGTTTGCTGAATAGTTGCTTTGAACTAGTTTGCTCTGGACCTACCCAACTCTCCATGTATTGATATATATGCCTTTATTGAATTTATTTCTTAGAATGTTCATAGATTTAATGAACAGAGTTGATAGTTTCAATCATATTATGCTATAGATAAAATTATAGTTATTTTTTCAACCTATCAGCTCAAGTTCATGTGGAACAGAAACCAAATTTTATTAAATACATAGATTCGGATATTTTGTGATTATACGAAATTTTTCCTGGATTTAAGAAACATGTTCCTATTTTCTCACGTAACATATTTTGAAAGTGCCTATAGATCAAAATCTATTTAGTTTTTTCTAGCTTTTATCGCAGTTCATGGAACTGTAAGCCAATTTTATTAATTATAGATTCCGATTTTTGTGATTACAAGATTTTTTTCTAAATTTAAGAAACATTTTCCTATTTTTCACTTAACACATTCTGAAAGCCTGCATTGACCACTATGTTTCTACACTGTTATGACTAGAATTTATGAAAGCTGTCATATTAATTTAAAATATCAACAATTACTTCGTATGACTTCAATAAGTTTATTTGTGAAATTGTTCATAGATAAAATGAATACGTTCTTATTTTCACCAACATTTTTGCTAAAGATCGAAATTTATAAAAAAAAATGTTTAAATAACAACGAATTTTTCAGAAAAATAACTCAATTTTATTCATGTAATATTCAAGATTTCTGAAAATAGGTATTTGTTCCTGGATATAAAAAAAACATTTTCCTACTATTCACTTTATGCGGTTGTGATTATTCCTACCTATCAGCAAAGTTAATGTAACAGTAACCAAATGTAAATAAATATAGATTCGGATTTTTGTGATTATAAGAAAATTTTCCTGGATTTAAGAAACATGTTCCTATTTTCACGTTCCTTTTTCACTTTACACATTGACTACTATGTTTCTTTATGGAAAACCCTAATTGTTGTAAGAAGACTTGGAAAGCTGTCATTTTAATTTAAAATTTTAACAATTACTTCATATGATTTCAATAATTTTATTTATGAAATTGTTCATAGATTAAATTAACACGTTCTTATTTTCAGCAAAAATTTTGCTAAAGATCTCAAATTTCTAAATTTTTTATAACAACGTTCTTCTCAAAAAAATAACCCAATTTTACTCATTTAATATTCAGGATTTCTGAAAATAGGAATTGTTCCTGGATTTAAGAAACATTTTCCTACTTTTCACTTTATCTCGGTGTAATACCGATAAAATCTCCCCCAAAAAACAAGTAACTAATAACAAATAAAATAAATTATTATAAATCAGATTTAAATTGCAAGGCTTCATTGTAGATAACTATTGGAATTCGTTTCATAATCAAAGTTCATATATTCTATGTACAGCGTTTCTGTTTTCACTCAAATTATGTGAAATATATGAATTTCCATTCAGTTTTTTTTCAACATAAAAACTCAAAGTATCGTAAAGTAACTCAATTTTTTAATTTAATTTTGATTCCGGATTTTTGTGAAAATATGAAATTGTTTCTGAATTTAAGGAAGATGTTCCTACTTTGTAATACGGACAAAATCTTCACCAAAACCCATATAGTAGAATGAAAGGAAATAAAACAAAAGAGTATATGAGACATGAATTGTAAAGCTATTATTATAGGTAACGATTTACCGAATGTTCATAGATTTAATGAACAGAGTTCCTTATTTCCTTTTAAAGCATCCAAAATATCAACTTCTTCTAAGTTTTTCTAATATAGACAAAATCTCCATTAAAACCCATATAGCGAAATGAAAGGCAATAAAGCAAAAGAGATTATATGAGACATGAATTTTTAAGCTATTATTTTAGGTAACGGTTTCGCCAATTATCATTGGTTTAGTGAACAGAGTTTCTTATGTTCTTTTAAAGTATTCAAAAGATCAACTTCTACTAAGTTTTTCTACCAAAAAAACCTTGTTTTGTAGTAAAGTAACTAAATTTTAATTCTGAATTAACGTAAGAAATTTATTCCTGAATTTAAGGAATAAGTTCCAAATTTACCCTTTATATACACTGGAGACCTGCATTAAAAACTAGTAAATGTGTTTTTTTAATAAGAACTATTTCCTAAATCTAAAGCCTAATGGTCTTGAAAAATGAAACCCAATTTCCCTCCCAACCATATCAAGAAAAAATTGGCTACACAAAAAAGAGATACAATTTAAAAATAAAATTTCACCAAATCGGCATCAAAATTAAGTAAAAAAAATAAATAAAATAAATGCTACTCAAGATGTTATGTGTTGTCACAAATAATGTGTAAATATAATATTTGAACCTTCTCTCTTCCCTCCTATATATTTCTTATTTCCCCTTTTAAAAAAAATCTCTCCTTTTTTATTTATAGCCATTCTTGATTATAGTGTTACCCTGGCACCAATGCTAGGAGCCCTACGGGCTGGTCGTAATCTACATAACGAATTATTAAATAATGTTATCCATTTTCCATTGAAATTTTTCGATACAACACCTGTGGGTCGTACATTGTCACGTTTTTCGAACGATTTTGAATCATTAGATATTGAATTACCCGAAATAATTGATTCATTTGTTTGGTGCATATTTGAGGTAAATCAAATAAAAAATAAATGTTCGGAATTTGAGATTGTATTTACGCTGAAATATGTTTGTAGTGGATAATATATAAGCTTCATATAGGCATTGAAAAAATATTCTTTAAAAAATCCACGTCTTGTTTAGGTCTTGAAAAAATATTCTTTAAACATTCTACGCCTTGTTTAGGCCTTGAAAAACTTTTCTTTAAAAAATCCATGCCTTGTTTGGCCCTGGAAAAATAATTTTAAAAAATTCGAATCTTTTGTTGCGACTTGAAAAAATATTCTTTAAACATTCTACGCCTTGTTTAGGCCTTGACAAACTTTTCTTTTAAAAATCCAAGCCTTTTTTGGGCCTTGAAAAATTATTTTCAAAAATTCTGATCTTTTCCTGCGACTTGAAAATGTTTTTTAATTCCCCCTTATTGTGGGACCTTGAAACACACATCCTTAAAAATATTATTTATAAAATACTTCTTTACAAATTTTAGGTTTTGTTGAACCTTTTTATGGAAAATGGTTGTAGTTTGGGCATTCTGGGTTTTCAGTAGCTAGAATGTGTCGTGGGTCGTATTCTGCATCCGTAGTTTCTCAAAATGTCACTAACTTTTAATATATCCCCAAAAAATATATATTTTACTAATATTGAACGCAAATGATACACCAATGATAAATTGTTATTTATTTTTACTGCAAGCAATATCCACCCCTTCTAATCCGCCAAACCCTTAACCAATAAAACCTCCCTCAATTTAAAAAAATCCCATAAAAATATATTAATTTGGATTTAAAAAATTTACAAATTTTTCTTTGGCGCCCAAATTGAGTTTAAAAGGATCCCTCATCCATCCCCCATGCTTTGAGATATCATCCTGTATTTCCTATTATATTTTTATTGATTTTGATTTTCCATAATCTATATATTTTGTTGTTTTGTAGGCATCTTATCGTATGGTCTAACCTTAGCACCATGGCTTGGTACCCTACGAGCTGGTCGTATTATTCACAAAGAATTCTTAATCAGCATTATGCGTTTACCATTGAAATTTTTCGATACCACACCGATCGGTCGTATAATGTCACGTTTTTCAAAAGATATTGAATCATTAGATACCACTTTGCCCGAACTATTCGATGCATATATTTGGTGTATGTTTGAGGTAAATAAATATTGGAAAATAATTGGTAAAAAAAATTGAAGGGGAGCCCACAATTTAGAAGGAATTTGAAATGGGTGCCACCAAACTTTTATAAAATGGCCGAAGGGAAGTCACTGTAATTACAATTTTGTGTGCATGATCTAATGATCTAGAGAGTAAATATGTATGTCGTAAAATTAGACATTTATAAAGTCCAGCTGTAAGGGGCTCTATACGTAGTATTGCATTTTATTTAGACTTACACACAGAACTATTTTATTTCGAAGTACAAATTTTAGATATTTTGTGTAGCTTTCTCTTTATAAGTACCCTACCCATTGGTCTCTCTTTCTGTTACACTTTTTTCTCTTAAATACAATTTGAAAATTTAAATCAAGTGCCCTCAGTTTGAAAACTTTTGAAACAAATAGCGTTGGCTGACGGCTTGTTCGTCATTTGAGTAGTAGTACCGGAACATAATTTTGACTCCTTTCGATTCTTAAGGTTATGGGTACAATTTGATATATATTCCATTGTGCTGCTTCTTCCATACGACTACTAACCAACAATTTACATTAACCTTGAAAATTTTGTTTCTGTTTTCAAAGCCAGCCGTAAAGATTTGTGTTTGGTATGTTGGGTGATGTTGCATGCTACAGAAGAAAAAAAATAATCGCTTGGAAAAATCGTTTTAGTGTGTACCTGTAGCATATGAAGCCCTTAAATTTCCAAATAATGAAAATAAAAAATACTTTACTCCAATTCTCTCCCTGAACATGCTTTCAATCCTCATTTTTTTATTTTCCTCCCCCCAACAGTTATATTTTCTTATGGTGTTGCTGTAACGCCTTGGCTTGGTGCTTTACGGGCTGCTGCCATTCTACATCGTTCGCTATTGTGGAATGTCTTTCGGGTACCAATGCGATTTTTTGATACCACACCATCCGGTCGTATCTTATCAAGATTCTCAAAGGATGTCGAGGCTCTAGATACGGTACTGCCCAGACTATTCGATGATGGTCTGTGGTGTGGATTTGTGGTAATGTTTCTTCATTTTCTCTAGTAATTTTAGTGTTAAGTTGTACCTGTTGTTAAGTTTTACCTGGCCGAACTTTGTATAGGTCGTGGAAAAATATTCTTTAAGAAATCCACGACTTTGTTTTGGGGATTTCTTAAAGAAAAAAAATCTTTAAGAAATCCACGCCTTTGTTTTGGGGATTTCTTAAAGAAAAAAAATCTTTAAGAAATCCACGCCTTTGTTTTGGGGATTTCTTAAAGAAAAAAAATCTTTAAGAAATCCACGCCTTTGTTGGGTCTTGAAAAAACATTCATTTAGAAATCCACGCCTTTTTTTGGGCCTTGAAAAAATATTCCTTAAGAAATCCACGCCTTTGTTGGGTCTTGAAAAAATATTCCTTAAGAAATCCATGCCTTTGTTGGGTCTTGAAAAAAATATTCTTTAAGAAATCCACGCCTTTGTTGGGTCTTGAAAAAATATTTTTTAAGAAATCCACGCCTTTGTTGGGTCTTGAAAAAAATATTCTTTAAGAAATCCAAGCCTTTGTTGGGTCTTGAAAAAAATATTCTTTACAAAATCCACGCCTTTGTTGGGTCTTGAAAAATATTCTTTACAAAATCCACGCCTTTGTTGGGTCTTGAAAAAATATTCTTTACAAAATCCACGCCCATATAGGCCTTATAAAATATCTTTAAAAATCTACGCTTCATATAGGCCTTGAGAAATAATCTTTACTCATATAGGCCTTGAAAAATATTATTTACAAAATCCACGCCCATATAGGCCTTATAAAATATCTTTAAAAATCTACGCCTCATATAGGCCTTGAGAAATACTCTTTATTCACATAAGCCTTGAAAAATATTATTTACAAAATCCACGCCTTGTTGCCTTGAAAAAATATTCTTTACAAAATTCACGCCGCATATAGACCTTGGAAAAATATTCTTTACAAAATCCATGCCTCAAAATGGCCTTGAAAAAATATTCTTTAAACAATCCACGTTGTTTTAATTTACGTCACTTAAAAATTATTTAAAAAACTCTCACTCTTAAAAAAATATTCTTTAAAAAAATCCGCCTTCAAAATCGCTCTGTTCCCGTACTCAAAATGTATTTAACACCTTTCCTAGTGGTAAAATCGAAAAGAATTTGAATTAGTTTAAGATTTAGTTGAACACAGGGCCTTTTCCCGAACTGCAACAATTTACTAATTTTTACTTTTCGATATTAGAATGGAAAAATTGCTATAGTAGTAAAAAATTTTATATTCTTGCGGTTCTGGAAAATACCACATACATATATGTATGTATGTTTATCTTGGATAATTTTTAAATAAAAAAATACGTATGGTTATCCATCCTGATTTCGATTTTATATGCCAAATTACTACCTCTCTATTTCTCATTTCATATAATAACACAGAAAAGAACTTTAAAAGAAAAAAACACGTACACATTAATACTACATAAATAAAAGTAATTCAAATATTTAGTAATTTAGATATTATGCCTAACTGAAATATTTTCCAAAGGAAAATATACGCACTAAAACTAATTTCAATATTAAATATCAGTTGTCTCTAAATAAACAATCAAAATATTAAAATTTTGTATCTGATATATACATTACCTAACTTTATACCAAAAATATTATTTCATTTTCGAAATAGTTTTCAAAACAATACCAAATATTTAGTAATTAAAACACTTTCTCTTGCCATTGTTGAACACCAAAAAAAGATTTACACTTCTCACTCTCATAACATTTCACTCGAATACCACACACACACACTCTCAAACTCTTTTGAAAACTTCACCGAGAAAAATCAAGTAATGATAATTATTTTTATTTATAATCATATTTAGCATTTATTCAATATTAATTATAAAAATAAGTCATTAGCATCTAAACATCGTATCATGATAAAAATCAATAGTATTGTATTTTCAAACGGTATTTTATTGGTTGAATATACAAATATTAAAAAATATATATTTTAAATTCCTGAATGTGGTGGATATAACGAACAGTAAATTATAACAAATTTGCTGGACTGATATTTAGCTATTTCTAAATCTGCACCAATTATGTATAATAAAACTTTACACACATCACACTAGACCCAATTCAGTATGCTGTGCAAAATTTCGTCTGATTCGGACACATTTTGACTGTATGGTGCAACATTTGAAATCGGTCGAAAATATATATGGGAACTATATCTAAAACTGAACCGATTTCCACAAAACTGTCCAAAATTTCATTTGAATCGGACAAACTTTGGGTGTTTCGATTTTAATTAAACTTCACACATGCCATTTTAGGCCCAATTCGGTAAGCTGTACAAAATTTCATCAGAATCGAACAAACATTGTAGCCTTTGTGCACTATTTACATAAAATCCGACGAGAATATATAGGGGAGCTATATCGGAATCTGAACCGATTTCAATTTAAACTTAGCATACATCATTCTAGACTCAATTGGGTACACGGCACAAAATTTCATCAGAATCGGACAAACATTGTAGCCTTGGTGCACTATTTACATAAAATCCGATCCGAGAACATATAGGGAAACTATATCTGAACCGATGCGCTGCACAAAATTTCATCAGAAATTTAAACCGATTTCAATAAAACATAGCATACATCATTATAGACTCAACTACGGTGGGCTGTGAAAATTTCACCTGAAACGGACAAACGTAGGGTCTATGGTACATCAAGCTGGTTCTTATAACCCGAAGATCTGTGTTCGTTATATCCACATTCTGCAAAAATACGCCAATAAAATACTCTACTATATATTTTTCTACAAATTATTTATTTTTTTATTTACTAATTTATAATCTTTTCTTCCTCTTCTTCTTCTCCGTAATACTTAATTGGTTTTTCGAAAATTAGGTTTTGGCCACCATTGTCGTTATTAGTATGTCCACACCGATTTTCTTGGCTGTCATTGTACCCATCGCCTTCCTGTACTATTTCGCCCAACGTTTCTATGTGGCCACATCACGGCAATTGATGCGTTTGGAATCCGTATCCAGATCGCCAATTTATTCGCATTTCGGTGAAACTGTAACTGGGGTATCCACCATTCGTGCCTATGCAGTCCAAGATAGGTAAGTAATCTGTCAACAAATATATATCAAACATATGATTTATGAATTACCCTCCTTTACAGATTTATCGATGAATCGGATAACAAAGTCGACAAAAATCAAATTTGTAAATATCCCTCATTGATTGCCAATCGTTGGTTGGCCATCCGTTTGGAAATGGTTGGTAATCTGATTATCCTCTTCGCCTCATTGTTTGCCGTATTGGGTGGCCAGACAAATCCCGGTTTGGTCGGCCTCTCTGTCAGTTATGCCCTGCAAGTTACCCAAACGTTGAATTGGTTGGTTCGCATGTCTTCGGATATTGAAACGAATATTGTGGCCGTTGAACGTATCAAGGAATATGGGGAGACCAAACAGGAAGCTCCATGGGAAATTGAAGGCTCCAAAGTGCCACGTGATTGGCCCGAACAGGGTCAGGTATGCTTTGAAGATTTCAAAGTACGCTATCGTGAGGGTTTGGATTTGGTGTTGCGTGGTATTAGTTTCAAAATTGCCGGCGGTGAAAAGGTCGGTATTGTTGGACGCACCGGTGCTGGCAAATCCAGTTTGACATTGGCTTTGTTCCGGTAAGTATTTATAAAACCTTTACAATCATTAAAAATTATAATCTAAACATTTTACATCCTTCAGTATCATCGAAGCTGCTGGCGGTCGCATTCTTATCGATGGCATTGATATTTCCACCTTGGGCTTGCATACTCTACGTTCTCGCCTCACAATTATTCCCCAGGATCCTGTGCTGTTCTCCGGCTCGTTGCGCATCAATTTGGATCCCTTCGAAGTCAAGAGTGATGAAGAAATTTGGAAAGCTTTGGAATTGTCCCATTTGAAGGCATTCGTCAAATCACTACCATCCGGTTTGAATCATGAAATTACCGAAGGTGGTGAAAATTTGTCGGTGGGTCAACGTCAATTGGTGTGTTTGGCTCGTGCTCTGTTGCGTAAAACGAAAGTGTTGATTTTGGATGAAGCTACTGCCGCTGTCGATTTGGAAACTGATGATTTAATTCAGGTAAGTTATCGAGTGAAAAAAAAAACATAAAAGTGAAGGAGGCTAAACACGTTATCATGTAAAAATAATGTCCAACATATCCTATCCTAGTATCCTCGCTACCTTAAAAACAAACTAGAAACCATTATCCTAATAACTTATGTTATATGAGGTTAACCCTCATATAACATAACCTCCTAACTTCGATATTTGAGGGAGTTTGGGCTTGATTTTGAACCAAATTTTGTGTCATTTGGTATTTTCGATTCTCATCGGGTAGCAAAAATTTTCTACAATAAATTATCCACATTGGCTCAAGTTTGTGGTGAACCCCCATATAACATAACCTCCAAATTTCGATATGTTAGGGAGTTTGGCCTTGATTTTGAACCAAATTTCTTGTGATTTGGTATTTTGGATTCTCATCGGGTACCAAAACTTCCTAAAAAACATTATCCATATTGGCTCACGTTTGAGGTTAACCCTCATATAATATAACCTCCAAATTTCGATATTTTAGGGAGTTTTGGCACGGTTTTCAACCAATTTCTCTGTAAAATTTAGTATTCAGGGTTCTCATCGGGTAGCAAATCTTCGTACCAGAAATATGCTTTCGAAAATATGTACAGAATTACTTTCTGATCCGATTTTTGCATGTCAGTTCGTCCATCCATCCGTCTACCCATGTAAAATTGTTAACAAAGTTTAAGGTTGCGATTATCCGAATTCGACAGCTGATTCATTTTGCCCAAGGACGAACCCTATTGAAATTGATGAAAATCGGTTCAGATATAGATATAACTGTTTATATATATAGTTTTTGAAATCAATTCCGATTTAGATATAGCTCCCATATATATTTTCATCGGATTTTAAGTAAATGGTGCACCAAACCCCCTACGTTTGTTCGATTGAGGCGACATTTTGCATAACGTATTGTATTGAGTCTAGAATAATGTGTGCCAAGTTTTGTTGAAATCGAATCAGATTTAGATATAGATCCCATTTATATTTTCGTCCGATTTTCGGTAAATGGTGCCCCAATCACACAAAAATCGGTCGATTGGCACAAAATTTTTCACAATGTTCTGAAATTTGTCTAGCCAAAGGTGTGTCAAGTTTTATTGAAATCGTTTAAGAAATCGTTTGTTTTTATTACGGTATTTACGATTGTATGAATTTATGTTTTAATTTTTTGAATTTTTATTGTTATTTTTTTTGGGGTAGTTTATCCTTTATTAGGTTAAGCATATCATATGCATTTTGTAATTTATCTTTAATGGGCCTGATGGCTTTGAATTACAAGTTAAATAAAATTGAATTGAATTGAATTGATTTAGATATAGCTCCCATATATATTTTCACCCGATTTTAAGTAAACGGTGCCCCAAAGACCCAAAGTTCGGTCGATTGTCACAAAATTTTGCACATCCTACTGAAGTTAGCCTAGGATAAGATGTGTTAAGTTTTGTTTAAATCGGTTCAGATTTCCATATAGCTTCCATACGAATTTTTGTCCGATATTAAGTAAATGGTGCACCAAACACCCTAAATTTAGTCGATTGGCTCCGTCCGATATCACTTCCTTTTTTACTAATTTATTTTATTTTTCTTTTTAATATTTTTCAGAAAACTATTCGCTCTGAATTCGCTGACTGTACCATTCTGACAATTGCCCATCGTTTGAACACCATTATGGATTCGGATAAAGTTATTGTTTTGGATAAGGGTGAAATTGCTGAATTCGATTCGCCCGCCAATCTATTGAACAATCCTCAAAGCGCCTTCTATAGCATGGCTAAAGATGCCAATCTAGTGTAATTGTTTACTAATTTACAAAACTTACGTTACGTTACTTTACTTAATTTTCATGCTGTGTTAATTTATTACTTAATTATTACTTAAAAAAAAAACAAACAAAGTATGCTAACCTAAAAAACGAGAAATAGGACAGTTAGACAGACATAAAAACAAATACAACCCCCACTCATGTGAACAGATTACACCGGAGCATGCCAAAAAACAAAACAAGAAACCCTCCTGGACATTTACGCCTAAGTAGTTTAAAGTTTGTAGAAAAAAAGAAAAAAAAATTTGAATTTTTTTATTATTTTTTTTAAATATTTTGTTTTTTTAATTTTGTAAAATTAGCCTTGGACTACTTAATTTTTTTGATTGTGTTTTTATTGCATTTTGTTGATGATGTTTGGGCTTTTGATTTTTTCCATTATTTTGCTAATTTTTTGTTGTTAACAAAGAAAATAAAAAGAGTCTTGAATTTGGAATTATTTTGTTTTTTAATAATAATAATAATATAAAATATATATAATTTTATATAATAATAATAATAAAAACTGCCGCCTTAATAATATTAGTACTTAATCGAATTTCCAAAAAAGACTCGATTTTTGTTTTCTTTGACAAAACATTTTGAATCATTTCATGCTTGCAATTGTTTTTCACTTTTTTTCGAAAAAGAAATTAATTTTGGACTTCATTTTATTTGTTTTTTTATTTCCATTAAAAAAAATAATTGCAAACTAAAGTCGTAAACGTTTAACATCTCAAAATTCCGAAAGTGAAATTTAATCAAATATTTAAAAAAAAACAACTGAAACTGAAACAAAAGTCCAAATCAACCTGCTGCGATAAAAAAAAATACAAAAACCGCTTACTTAAAACTAAAAATGGAAATAATAACAACAACAATCTAGCTTAAAACGTTTTGTCAATACTACCTCAATATCCCTGGAGAGACTGACGTCGAGGGATATCCAAAAAAATGCAATAACAAGAAAATTTGTAATAAAAAAAATTTTTGAAATATTTGTGATTTTTTTTTCGTGATTAAAAATTTTAAAGTATTTTTTTCGCCTCAGATCAAAAATTTCTTTCCCCACCAAAAACAAAAAAAAAAGAAAAAACAGGTTTTTAATTTTTAATACTATTAGGGTTTTAAGTTATGAAATTTAGAAATTTTATAATTCAATAATAAAAAACAGAGGAGATACAGTTAAATCTGGGTCTAAGGGCTACAATACCTAATACACCCATAATTACGATTGAGACGAAATTTTGCATATCGTATTTTGTTGAAATCGGATGGGATATAGATATGACTTCCATCTATATTTTCATCCGATTTTAAGTAAATGACGCACCAAAATTCGGTCGATTGGCGCAAAATTTTGCACAACGTACTGAATTTTGTCTAGCCAAAGGTGTTTTAAGTTTTATAGAAATCGGTTAAGTTTTGCATATAGCTTCCATGTATATTTTTGTCCGATTTTCGTAAATGGTGCCCCAAAGATTCAAAGATCGGTCGATTGGTACAAAATTTAGCACAACATACTGAATTTTGTCTAGCCAAAGGTGTGTCAAATTTTATTGAAATCGGTTAAGATTTTCATATAGCTCCCATCTATATTTTCATCCGATTTTATATAAATTGTACACCAAGGACCCAAAATTCGTTCGACTGGCGGAAAATTTTGCACAACCGACTGAAGTTAGTCTATTTTGCGAATTTTTTTAAATAAAATTACGAATATTTTTGATTTGACCTCATAGCTCTCCAATGGGGGGAAGATAAATAATTATTAGCCCTCTATTTTTAACAAAAATAATTATTAGAGAATTCAAATTTCACAATTTCTATTATTATTATAATTATTAATTAAATAACATAATTGAGCTATATTTGGTCAATATTGGACATCAGTCTGGTGGACCCATGGTTAACTGTATAAAAATTGTGTTTTTTTTAAATACTAAAAATTCAAAACAAACTATTCTAATAATGTACTGTAATAATAAAACAACAAATATCTCTATAGTCAGAATTTAATTAATTTGAAAACAAACAAAAAACATTGATTTACTTTGCAAAAAGGAATAAGAAAATAAATACTTAATTTTTATTATATATAAATAACACACACACACAATTTATATGTAAAGCAACTTAATGAATGGCCTGTATAACTAAAAACTATATATATATATATATATATATATATTCTAAGAATTTATTTTTTCGTAAAATTGTAAATTAACATTCACACACACAAACTGGAAAAAAAATTAAAAAAAAAAAACATTTTTTTTAAATATAAGACAAACAAATAAAAAATGGTTCCCCTTTAAATTTCCCTTATTTTAAAAACAAAAAAATTATTGCAATGCAAACAAAAATACCAATTAACAAAAATGCCTCTGTGTTCATAGAGCTCTAAATTTTAGTAAAAATGTATTTCTTTTTTATATACTAACACGATTGGTGTTCGGAACCCCTTTTCAAAAAATTATAAAAAAAATCATTTAAAAAAAAAACACAAACTAACAATTGTGAATAATGCAATTTAAATACTTTTATTATTATTATACGAAACATAAAACAAAAAACAAATAATTATTATTGTTAAAAATAAAAAATATATTAATAAGAAAGAAAAAAACTAGCGTGTTATTAACAAATTCTTAAATAGAAAATATATATCTATTTTTTGTAAGACAAATTTACAATAAAAAGCTACTAAAACAAAAAACAAATTTTTAATTTTTCTAATATTTAAAAAAAATACTTTTCCAGATATAGATATATATAGATCTCATAAGGCATGAATTAAAAAAAAAATTCCAAGGACATACCTTAGGTGTGGATTTTTTAAAGAATATTTTTCAAGGCCTAACCAAGGAGTGGATTTTTGTGGAAAACCAAACCCACCTAATGTTAACGACACCCGTAAACGTATAAAATACCACGATCTGCGAATCTGTACCTGGAATGTGCGCACGAGTGGAATGTGCAAAACAGGCGCAGTGTTCGCTTTGGCGGATGTACTCAAGAAGTACAAAGTACAGGAAATGCGATGGAAAGAGACTGGCGTAAGTAAATCAGATGATTACGCCCTGTATTATAGCTGCCATGAAACGAGACATGAATATGGGTGCGGATTTATGGTTAACAGGAGAAAAAAGACCTCGTCACCAGATTCACTCCAGTAGATGAGCGAATTGCTATAATCCGTATAAAAGCGAAGTTCTTCTACGTCTACGTTCAGTCCCATTTGCGCCCATGCTCCGACCGAAGATAAAGATGAAGAGACCAAAAAAATATATTTTACGAGCGCCTAGAAACAGCATATGACCGGCACCCTGGCCATGACATTAAAATTCTACTAGGAGATTTTAATGCAAAAATCGGAAGGGAAAATATCTTTGGCCCCACCATCGGAAAATTCAGTCTCCATGAAGAAACATCAGACAACGGCATGAGGTTGATTGACTTCGCGGCAGCAAAAAACGTGGTAGCTAGCAACACCAGATTCAAGCATCTCGATATACAAAAGCCACTTGGATTTCTCCCGATCGAACAACGAGAAATCAAATCGATCATGTTGTGATAGACGGAAGGCATTCATCCAGTGTTTTAGACGTCCGATCGATCCGGGGAGCGAATATCGATTCGGAACATTACCTTGTGGCAGGCAATGTACGCTCCCGTCTTAATGTAGCAGTAAAGGTGCGATCTAATGTAACACAGAAATTTGACATCGAAAAGCTGCAAACACAACAGATAGCAGAAGCCTATTCCGCTCAACTTACCCAACTGCTTTACGAGAGCACCCCTTGTCCCGATAATAATATAGGGCAGAGAATTGCCCACTCCCTACAAACTGCAGCAAAAGCAACACTTGGGTACCAAAGACCACCATCAAGAAATCCGTGGTACGATCAGGAGTGTCGTAATGCTACCAAACAACACATGTTACTCGCCTACGACGATGACGGAGAAGGATAGTGATGACCAACAGATGCTACTATGGTCTGAGCAAACAACTCAAAAGCAAGGCCACCTCCCGCCAGACCAAACTCACACTCTACAAGACGCTGATAATACCCGTTCTGTTATATGGATCTGAAGCATAGGTACTTGCACAAGCAGATGAGGCAGCTCTTGGAGTGTTTGAGAAAAATTCTTCGAAATATCTATGGGTCGATCTGCGTTGACGGTTGTACTAGCAATTCATGAGTTGTAACAGCAATTCTCGGACATCGACATTGTTAGACGTATTGAGCTGCAGCGACTACGTTGGCTAGGTCATGTTGTGAGAATGGATGAAGATGCCCCAACCCAGAACGCATATAAAAGCGAAGGGAAAGGCCACGAATAAGATGGAAAGACCAAGTGAAAGACAACATTGCCGAATATGGTCTTTCAAATTGGAAAAACTGCGCAAAAGATCGACGCGCCTGGAAATCTATTTATGCTCGGCTTATGTAACGAAAGTTCTGTCACAAGCCAGCTAAGTAGTAATTAGTATTTTGTGTCCATTTTTTAATTAATTTATTTTTTACAAACAGTATTCAAATTAAGAAAATATATGAAAAATTATTTATCTAATCGAAACAAAAAAATTCCGACAAAATTCTAAAAAATTTTGAAATTTTTTAGTTATTAATTTTTTTATATATTCGCCTCGGTCACCACTATTTACCACAGCAATGGTGGTTATGACCAGCATATATGTGCTAAATAATATACCACGTTTGTGATGTAAGAACCATGCCTTCCAGCCCAGAGGTTCGGGTTTATTATCCAAAGGATAACGGCTGCCATAGAATAATAAATAACGCATTCTTATTGCATGAGGATCCACTTCCAAATAGGACTGATGATCCTCTCCAGTTGATGTCGATTTACCCCCAGCAAATTCACACACAGCCACACAAGATATTAATGAACCACACTGCGAAGCTCCCCAGGCGGCACCACATGGATTTTGTTGTAAACAACTCTCAAGATTTAGGGAAATATTTATGGCTCCTGTATCGGTCACATCTGAAAATCCATTATAAATTATTGAATAATATGAATCCAATGTTGAACCATAAAATCCCAGCTTTGTTGGCGAATTGGAAATTTTCTTCTGAAAATCAACATCCGCATGAAATCCTTCTGATGCCATAACTTCGAAGATCTGTGTTGGCTTTTGCGGCATATCTACATTTTGCAAGGTATCTTTGATTTCTTCAAAATTAACCAACCGCAAACGAGGTTCCATTTGTTCAATCAAAATCCAATAGAGTAGCTCTATTACCTCAGGATCCACATTATCAAAATATCTTCCGATTAGATTATGCAGAACAATATTCAGTTTGGGTGTATCATTGATAACAGAAATTAAAGCATCAATATTTTGATGATCGCTGGCATGGCCAAATCTTGGCGGAAAGGGTTTAAGTTTGTACCTATTGCGATAACTAAATGCGGTGGCCACAAACAATGTCCATTTCGCATCACATCCCATTAAATCTTTTTGCAGACTATTACGCAGGGCCTGAGCTTTGTTCAGGAAATCAATGGGTTCGATTTTATGTTGAGAAGTTGTCGGTTCATCGTAACTTTCTTGCATTGCTGATGAAGGTGGTTGTTCAACATCCTGAGATATAACCACATTGTCTGAATTACTCTCATTCTGATTATTTTTGGAATGCTCGCGAATTCGTATTATTTTGGCAGCTTGCATTTCTTATTCAATTTGTATTTTGATAAAATTTTCAAATGAAAATACCAAAAAATGGAAAGTCAAATGACATCAAATGGAATTAACGACAATCGGAATTTCTTTAATATTTCAAACGGACTATTCCAGTACTCAAAGACAAATCGAAAGCAATTTCGATTGGTAGAATATTATAGCTGTGGTTTAGGTTAGGGATATACGGTTGAATATTGTCCTCCCGGAGACTATTGTCCATTGTGATCATCCTTGGCACCTGAAAAAAAACGGGAAAAGAAGAGAGAAGAAAATAGAAGGGAAAAGAGATTATGGTTATTTTAGGCATGCCAGATTTTTCACAAAGCCTAGGATCTGGTTGGGGTCTATTTTAGAGAAGAAAGCTAGATCATCAATTTCATATCTTTCAAACTGTTTGAGTGTTCTGCCTCTCAATGATGGACATCTACAGAGGCCATGTTCAATTGTTTCTAACACTTCTTCGTCCTCACATAGACGACAGTAATCCTCTCCGCTGGAGTCCCATTACGAAGTGATAGATCTAATCCTGCAGTGACCTGTTATGATCCCAACAATAAATTTGATCTCTCTCTCTCTTATTATGTGACAACAGCGAAGAAGTTCTTCGGCAAAAGGCCCGATAGCTTTTGAGATTCTGCAACCATGTTCTCTCGATCATCTGTTACCGACTACCATCGCCGTAGAACAAGCGGATTTTGCCAATGGGTCTCTCAATCGGAAGACTGTGATCCCCCTCGAACAAGCTTGTCCGCTATATCGTTCCCTTCTATGTTGCTATGTCCTGTAACCTAACATAATTTAACTATATCATGCAGAGCGGACTTGTAATGAAGAACTGATTTTGAGTTTATAGTGCACGACTTCAAAGCCTTGTGGGCCGCCGGACTATCGACATATATATTCACCGTATTATCGGCAGTAAGTGTTTTGACTATCTCGGACGTTTTCGTGATTTCAAGGATTTCTGCTTGAGTTGTATATTTCTAATTCCCTACAGTAAACGCCTGCACCTGTGTCTTCCTCCATCTTTGACCCGTCTGTGAAAAATGACAGACGTGACAGAGGTAAGGAGCCACTAGTCCAGGATTCCCTACTAGGAACCTCTACTCTGATATCATTAAAGTCTCTATGTTATGGAACATAGTCACTAATGTGAGTATTTCTCCCCCAAGAAATCACAACCTGGCGTTATGTTGAGGATACTAGCGTGACCATAGTTCAGCTATTTCCAGGCATCCGTTTCTCGGAGCCTCAGGGCGCATCTGGCAGCCTGGAATTTAATCAGAATGTCCAGTGGTTGGAGATTCAAGATCGCATTCAACGCTGGCCCTGGTGTACTTCTTAGCGCTCCGGTAGTCAGGATCGCTAAGATCGCTGTACTGAATTTAATTTTGTCAGCAGTATCTTTTTGTTGACCCCCGGCCACCATACAAAGCAACCATATGTAAGAATGGGGAGAACGATCGTCACGTATAGCAGCCAGTGTAGGATGTCTGGTCTTAGTCCCCAGTTCTTTCCTATGGAGTTCTTGCAAAAGTAGAGTACTATCAATCCGTTCATAGAGCGTTCCTCGCCATTCCTATTCCGCGTTAATTTGCGGTCAAGGATTGTACCAAGGTATTTTGTTTCTTCAGAAAGGTATAGGCTTAAAAAATACATCGAACTGTGCAGTTTGAATCTTACTGGAAGAGATCTACCCATTAACATTCAGTAAGTTCTCTGCGTAGAACTGTCAAAGTAACTTTTTGACTTTCTCACAAGATGGCATATCCAACGTAGTCGATGCAGCTCGATCCGTGTGCCAATATCTATGTCCGAGAATAGATGACCATGAGCTATGGTTCATTCGACGGCGATATTCACCATCGACGCAGATCTGCCCATAGATCTTCCGGAGAATTTTTCTCCCAAACACTCCAAGAGCTGTTTCATCTGTTTGCGCATGTACCCATGTTTCAGATCCATACAAAAGCACGGGTAATATTAGCGTCTTGTAGAGTGTGAGTTTGTTCTGTCGAGAGGTAGCCTTGCTTTTGAATTGCTATTCTCCCCTGAACTTCAAAGATGATGTTGATATTTTTGTTTATGGCTGTACCGAGGTATATAAAATCTTTGACTACCTCGAAGCTGTAGTTTTATTTATTGTGCCATGATTCCATGGTACATCGACCGATATATCCCTGCTGTTATCAGCTGGTTTTTGCATTGTGCATTACACACTAATTCGTAAACAAAACAGGGTTTTCTTTCTTCTTAATCGTATCCTTTGGGGCATATTTTTCAGCGGACTACTCACAAAATATTAGAGGGTTTCCACTACAATTTAGGAAATATAAATCCACATTTTATTAAAAGAAATGAATGACCGTCGAAATTTTACCCGGAATGTATCGGAAAGAAATTTCCAATTTTCCAGAGTAAGTCCATTCAAAAATTATTATTAGAAAGAATTTAATTTTGTAGAAAATGTGATTTTCTGTTTAGAGCAGTTTGGAACAAAATCTCAATCAGTATTTTTCGAAGATTGCCGGCAATCGACAGACATCGCCTCATGCTCCTTCTCAAGTTTCCACGACAGAGGTTCCTACTAACCAATACGACCCGAGTCTCACTTGTCCAACGACGAGATTCACTTCAGTTCATTGTGTGGAGCCAGTAGATCTGTCAAAATCTACTACTCCTCCTCCACCACCACCAATAATCAATAATTACAACAATTATCCAGGTAATTAAATATTCAAAATTGAAAAATAGAATTTTGAGTTCATTGCCATTTACCACAGATAAAGGACAACATTGGAAGTATTTTACTAATACCGATACTACACCCAATTCCAATTCCTTGTCAACAGAAAGCCAAGATCTGGATAAACACAATGGAGTGATAACGCAATCTAGATCAGAAACATCTCCACATTGGAAATATTCAAATCATAGCATAGACAGACCGACTCATTTCCCTATCAAACAAGACATTGATGAAAGGCTAAATAATATCGGTTATATCTCATGTACAACCACCACTTATATCAGTGAGGAATATGAGAGGTTCAATAAAGAGATTATCCACAATGTTGATGATGATGAGGTTGAAGGAAATGATACAGATACCCCCTATAATCCTTTGGATAAAAAAGCATCAACACCAAACAGTCCAGATAATGGTTCCGCCGAAGAAGATAATGCCATGATACTCTCAGACGATAAACAGGACGACACTGAAATTAAAGCTGATGATGGGAAAATAGTGAACGGTTCTTCTTCTTCCTCTTCGTTGTCGCATAAGATAGATAGGGATAAAAAATTTTATAAAAGGTCTATCGCATATCTTTCAAGATTCGTCGATAAGGATCCAAATCTGCACACGGAACGGGAAATACATCTTATAAAAAAACACCTTAGGTTTCGTAGGAAATTCGAAAGTATGTATCCTGACTTGCCTAAGCGTGATATTCCCATCGACAGAATTCTTTTTCCTAAACCAACATCAAATTCCAAACAAAATCTAGACTTACCAAAAGCTAGTCCGGTTACGAGTGAGCAAATTACGCCAAAAACCTCTGCGCAGCCAGAATCTTCGGAGGGATCTATGAACGACAAGGGATCATTGCCAGCAACATCATCCAATGCCAAGGACGATGGAAAGGTCTTGTCCAGATCGTCAAGACGGAGGGCCCGTAAAAAGGCTTCTGGAAAGACGACCACGACGCAGCAATTTTCTTCTGCCAAACCAACGACTTTGGACAAGCCTTCAGTTGTTTTACCGCGAACTAATGTGAAAGTGGAACAATTGTTGCACAATTCAGAGTCGCCAAGGAAAGTGTCGAACTCAGGGCAGACTGGGCTCGCGACAACATTACCGACTCCAAAGGCATCCGCCTCTCTGGGGACTGATCTTAAAACACATTCAATGGCTGTAAAAAGGAAGATGTCCTCGGAGAAGGAGGAACAGCCAGTTACGAACAGGTCAGTGCGGTCGCTTGTAACGCATCAAACTGTCTCTTATGTTTCGGTTGTAACGAATGAACCTTCTGCAATGACAAGTGACAAAGAGAGGACGGAAGTCCAATCATCTTTGAACTCGTCGCAAGTGTTCAAGTCAGGATCGAAGCAGATCGACTCAGCTACACAGCAGAGGGTTCCAGATGACCAAAAAGTGGCAATTATTGATAGAGCTGATCCCGATGGGCGCATCAGTGATGTTCACTGGTTGTCAGTGGACGGGCATCTGAAGGACCTCTTCCTCAGCGATGAAGTTGATCGTCAAAATCTCCGCTTTGACAAGATCATCTTTTACAAAGGGGTCAGGGTCATTATTTGTCGCAATAAGGAATCTGCTGAATACCTTAAGAAGACTATTAATGAAATTGAGCCTCTTTGGGAAGATTGTCAGTTGGCTGCCGTATCGATTAACGAGATACCAGGTGGAACGGTCACTTCAGTGTGGATTCCACCACCCATTATGGGTCTAGAAAAATCAATGAGGTTGATAGAGAAACAGAACTGTGGCCTTCGTATGCGGCAATGGAGACTTCTTTACACTTTCACAAATAATGGAGGTCTTGTCGCCAAGTTTGTCACTGACAAAGCTGGTGAAGAATTCTTGAGGAAGTGTAAAGGTAATGTGTGCTACGGATTGGGGACAATACACTTTCGCCTACCCTCTGAGAACAGCATGGTAAGAAACAGCAAACACTGAACATTGTGCAGATAAAGTTGCACAATTGTAAGGCTGCTGCCCTTGCCCTCATCCTCGATTAGTGGACTGAGTAGCAAACACTATGAGGGTTTCACCGATCCTATTGGAGAAATGGTAAGGCCTTGTAAAGTTACCAAAATAAAGATTCATTTGATAATACTTTTAGCTATAAGGAGTACTTTATATTCGAGTTGTGACGGAACAAAACTAAGAGTGCCTGCTGAATTAAAATGGCGGCAAGCATAATTTTGGTTTAGGGAACAATTGGAGGTCATCGAGTCTTCTTTGGTTGAATATGTGTATCTGAATATTTAATAAAGCAAATTTCAAACAAAAATCGAACTATCCGGAGTCCCCTGATCTAAACCTTTAAATACACCTAATAGATGTTCTGAAGGAATTTATCCGACAATATTTATCAAAGGTTATACACAAGAAGAATGAAACGAAATGTCTACAACAAAAACACCCAAGCTGTCTACTCTATGTCAAAGAGTATAGCAGAAGTTTTAAATCCTAAAAATCAAATAAAAGCTATATTATAATTTTATTGTTAATTATACGCAAAAATTTTTTATAATGAATTTTCTAGATTTCTAAATAAATTGAATTGTAATTATCATTAGAGAATTTAAAATTATTTTTGGGGAACTACCTACAGTCAAGTAAATTTTGGAAGAACCTAAATAGACCCAGAGCTGTGGTTATATGGTTCCTGATGGAGCGTAGAGTCGAGTAGTAGATGGAAGTATGAACTAAGTCACCTACAACATGTATAGGAATAGAGCTAAAGTTTTCAAACTTGTTATGTGATCCTTAAATGCATACAAAATGTACCAAATTTAGTACCTTTGGAAAGTGAATCTGAAGAAAATTGGTCTTAGGTCACTGTGGTCACTGTGTGCCTATGTCTATGTTTTGTGGAGGTCTACGAAATTACTACACACTGGTTTTATTACTAGCTTAATAAAAGGTTTATGTTTGTATCAATAGTTGATCATATGTGGACAGGTACCAGAAGAGGTTGTTAGAATATTTGTTGGGGATATACAAGTAGGAGTGAACTGATGGGCCCCATCTTGGGACATGATCAAGGTTTGGAAAAAGTATTACGAATTACAAAGTTTGGACCATCGAACATTCCACTTACTTAATATTAGATTTATAAATATTGGAAATGTTGGCCCATGGTGATTGATCTAGGCCTGGTAAATATATTAGGTTGTCTAAGGTTTAGTATAAATTGCTCCGCATGATATTATAAGAAATCCATTTTACGGACACCTCTCAGATCATTTTGAAGTTTATACCAAATGTAGTCCATCTGATACTAATTACAACAACATAAATTTTCTAGGGGGGAAATCAGTACTTCCCGAGATATGGGGTTCCAATTTCAAAATGATATGAGAGGTGTCCGTAAATTGCATTCGTTCTAAAAATCAGACCGATATTCTTAAACTAAGTTTGGAAGGAATATTACAATGTGCAAAGTTACTCCCTTTAAAAGTTTTCTTGCGCGCCAACCAGACGGACGGACATTTGTAAATCGACTCTAAATTATCTAAAACGGAGTTGGTTCAAAGATACATGGGGTTAAAACAATATATCAACGATATATATTTGGATCTTCATGATCTGCTCCAAAACGTCAGACAAAACCTGTAGAATGGAGATTGGCCTAAGATCATCAGGATTATTAACAATTTGACATTTAGGTATAGGAATAACTCGAATTTTTTCCATGATGATGGAATGCACAGAAGACGTTAGTATGGAATTAGTCAAATCGAAAATATAATCACCAACATAGGGGAAAATAAGTCTGACATCTACAGGTATTTCGTCTACACCAATAGATTTAGACTTAAGCTTATTCAGCGCCATAAAAACATCAATTTTAACACAATTATTGGAAAATCTAATATCGAATTCATGTAGAAGAAATACAAGAAATTGTCATAGCAATAAAAAAATATCCATTCAGCGGAATTGCTGAGAGGGTTGTCGGTGGATATAACACCAAGAACAGAGCGTGTGCGAGCTATGGTAGCAAATCCGCATGTCCGAAAACTGTTAAAAAAGCCATTTATTTTCTGAAAAGAATTGGGAAACCATATTGGTTTTCGCAAAATATCAAATGAAATCCGACTCAGTGGATGAAATAAAGTTTGATATTTTAAACTCTGACGCGAACAAATTTGCGGTGAGAAGGCCTAAAAATGAAAGGCAAGGGTACTGGAAAGCATGGAGGCGGTTCAATAATGGCATTGGGCTGGTTACATTTTCTTTGCGTTCGATCTATTCACGAGCTTTATGGAGTGATGAATCGGTTTGTGTATACAAATGTATTGGAAAACACAGAAGAAAATATACCGCTTGTTTGGGTGTTTCAGCTTGATAATAACCTCCAAACAAACACAAACATATTGGTTGCGGGAGTCAGCTAAATATGGATTTTATAATACCGAGCACAATTATCAGATCTTCACCCTATAGAAAAATTGTTCTAGTATTATCGAAAGTAAAATAAACAAGAATTTTGCAAACATCATGACACAACCTCTTCTCAAAGGTTCAGGATGCGAGGAGTGGTGTAATCAAGGATCAAATTGAGCACTTTAATGATTCAATGCTTCGTTGATTTGCTGCCGTAATCAAAAATCGCGGTCGATTACTAGCAAAATTTGATTATTTAAATATATGAAAAAATCAAAAAGTTGCTTCAGTTTTGGCCAAGCAAAAATTGGGTCAATTTAGTTTTCCATATCGTATCGGAAGCGGTGAAGGGTATCATATAGTTGGTCCCATCCTACTTTTGAACTTTTCCTACAGGTTTTCCTTTTCAATTTTTTCCTGTGGAAACTTCAACAACTTCAAAATCACCGTTTTCTGTGGGTGGCAGTCATTGGGCTAGTCTATGGACAACAATTAACAACTGTAACGTAGAACCTCCTTTTAAATAAAAACTTACCGAACTTTAGAAATCCATTTCTCAATTTTAAAAATTAATTTGCTTCTTTGTTTTATTTTAAAATGCATTTGGAACCAATAAATTTAAGACACAAATAGTAACATTTCACAAAATAGAAAATTATTTGTTTTTTTTCACACAATAAAATTTATTTATGTTGATATATTTGGCGGTTTATTTAACAGGCGATCTGGGGGGCTACTCTGTATTGCGATGCGTGAGAAAAATTGTAACGCATCGCGTAATTGGTACTCTCTAATTCGTTTTCGTATCTCCTTTCGCATCTACTTTACGCAAATGTAGCATCACCGCACTCTGTAATACGAAAACGCATGTCAAACTCGTTCGTTAAGCGCAAATATCTTGCGTTAACAAAATAGCAAACGCAAAGGAAGCGAAACGTATAAGTAAGCTCCATTAAAGGTTTTATTTATATAAAAATTGTAAATTATTTTAAGTAAAAGGCAAAAAAGTCACAGTTACAGCCTCAGCAACGTCTGTTCCTAACTTCAGTAGATTTTATGGGGCAACACAGTGATTTGGCAAAGGGACAGTTGCAGAGTTCAAATGCGAAACAACGCGCCAACAATTTGTGGACAAAACTGTCTGATGACCTCAATTCAAATTGACCTCCTGTAAAAGATGTCGGTGGTTGGAAAAAGTAATATATTATTTTTTTATATAAAATGTGAAACTATGTGTGCATATTTATAGGTTGATGTTGATAACCACATTGTCCAAGCAATTTCAAAGCAGCGGCCTCTTTTATTGGAGTTGGAATTGTTGTGGATCTATTTGAAACGACGAGCGTTTAAAAAATACATAAACGAATCTTTATTGAGACATTTTATATAAATCTATAAAAATTAAATATTTGAAAACATTTGTCACATAATTCGCACTTAGGGAGAGTATATTTGATAGATCTCATAAAATTCTTTTTTTTAATTCGTTCATCATTTTTGTTTAAAAAAACACTCGTACCACCCAAAAATATGTTTTCATTTACAATTTTTGACGTTTCCTTTTGTCATTCTTCGTTATTGTTTACTTTGTGGCGACAGTGTTGCCCTATTTTCAATTTAGTTTGCGAATGCGTTTGCGTGAACGTTATAGAGTACCAAATTGTACTCTTAACGCATTTAGCTTTCGCAACGCAATACAGAGTAACCCCCCTGATCTCATCGTAATACACATATAAACTAATCATGTTTATGTTTGCTAATTTGCACAATTCGTAAATAACTGTAAATTGGGCGTCTTATGCCAATAGACTACAATTCGAACTAGTATACCCTAAACTAAATGAGCAATATATACAGTATGTCAACTCTGTGTGCATGCAAACCCTTGCAATCTGCCGGCGACCGACCAGCGGTAGTCTATTCGCAAAAATGTTCATAAATTGTTTGCGCTTTGCTCGTTCCGCACGTCAACTGCCCCGCAGCTTGTTGGTTCTTCAACAAGAACAATTATTGAAATCGAGAAATTTCGCTTTGCTATCAGAAGCTGTCAAAAACTTGAATTCTAAAACAAATACTTCGGTCGCACCGGCATATCTATCCTCGACAAGTGCAGTAGTAAAAAGGTCATTTTTTGGCAAAAAGAAAATGTCGCTGAAAAGTTTCGAAGAACATCAAGTTGTACCCGATGTCATAAGTGTGGCACCCAGCGAGTTGTTGAGCGTCAAATATGACAGCGGTGTAGAGGTTAAGGAAGGTAATGTTCTAACACCAACCCAGGTGAAAGATCAACCCAAACTTAGCTGGAATGCCGATCCAAATGCATTCTACACTGTGTGCATGACCGACCCGGATGCACCCAGCCGCAAAGAGGCCACATATCGTGAATGGCATCATTGGTTGGTGGGCAATGTACCCGGCAGTGACATTAGTGCCGGTGAAGTGCTATCAGCCTACATTGGTTCCGGACCACCACAAGGTACCGGTTTGCATCGTTACATTTTCTTGGTCTACAAACAGGAGGGCAAGCTGACATTCGATGAGAAACGTTTGCCCAACAATAGTGGAGATAACCGTGGCTGCTTCAAGATTGCCTCGTTTGCTGAGAAATACAAGTTGGGTAACCCTGTTGCCGGTAATTTCTATCAGGCTGAATGGGATGATTATGTACCCAAGTTGTACGAACAATTGGGTGCTTAATTTGCAGTGCGGAGTGATTTGTTTATAAACAAACAAAGACAACAATGAAATTTATTACATAATGAAACTGAGTTTCATAAAAAATTTATTATATACTACAGTACTTTTAGAATTACATACAAACATGAAGATTGTAAACAAATTTGCCTTGAAGAATAAAACAAATAAAATTGGAATGAATTGCATTTTTGAGATTTGCTACTGCTGAACGTTGATAAGACACCGTTTGGTTTGTCCGATTCGATACTTAATGTTTTTTGTTATCATTGTTTTTTTATGTTCTCTAGACGTTTTTAATTAGCTTGAAGTCTTGATTTCTGGAGATTCATGGTATAATTGACATCAGCATGAACCCGGGGTATTGGGTATTTCCTAAAACAAGTAGGTTCAACTCTACTTTCAACATTTAATTGAAGTGAATGGCTAATTAACAACATTCTAATGGAACTGGATGGGGAAGGTATCAAAGTCGTAGCTTATGTGGACGACGTGTTGATATTGAAAATCCTGTTACGGCCTTGGTGTAAATCCAACAAAGACGGAACTGGTAATGTTCACTAGGAAGCGTAAGCTCGGCGTTTTTGCTCCACCAACACTGGATTGAATGCAACTTCATCGTATCACCCGAAGCAAAGTACCTTCGCACAATCCTAGACAGTCAATTACGATGAAATAGGAACGGGAGAAGAGAGGGCTGATTGCACTCTATGCATGCAAGAATTCCATTGGGGAAAGTTGGAGGCAAAAACCATTGACTATACACTGGTTGTATAACACCGTGCTAAGGCCCATGCTTTCTTATGGTTCTCTTGTTTGGTGCAACTTCCTGCGCCACAAGTCGACATCCAGCAAATTAGATAAGGTACAAAAAGCCGCCTCGATTTTAATAATAGGAGCCATGAGAAGCACGCCACAAGCAGCTCTGAACGCAATGCTGTACTTTAGGCCTGGGCCTCAGCATTGTCAGGCCGCACGTAGTGCCCTAAGGTTGCATGAACAAAACCTTTGGCGAAGTTGTACCTTTGGGCATGGATGTATTCTGAAGGAATTAGGTAAGACATTGCACCAACGTGTAAAACTAAGCGACTATATATCACCAGTCCTGAGATGTGACTATATAGATGTCGTTATACATAGTAGAGACGATTGGAACCGGAGTAACCCTCATCTGGACAGTCTGGCTTTCTATACAGACGGATACAAGATGGAAGAAGGTACTGGGGCTGGCGTCTACTGTGAAAGGCTAGGCCTTGAGTTAACCCACAAGCTGGATAGCAATTGTAGTGTTTTCCATGCTGAAATCTTCGCGATTTGGTTTGTAAGTTTCTCATCTCTCTCATCGACATAGTCAGACATATCGAGCTGCAGCGACTACGGTGGCTAGGTCATGTTGTGAGATTGGATGAGGATGCCCGACCTCAAAAGGCATATAAAAGCGAGCAAACTGATGGGGAAGCCCACGACTTCGATGGAAAGATCAAGTGGAAGACAACATCCCAGAACATGGTCTTTCAAATTGGAAGAGCTGCGCACAAGACCGACGTGCCTGAAAATCTTTTCCAAGGACGCCTTATGGAACAAATGTTCTGTCATAAGCAAGCTAAGTAAATGAGGATGAATTTGCTGACCTTGTGTCATCCTGATCCATTCTCATATTGTGAGAATGGGTGAGGATGCCCCAGCTCAAAGCTCATATAAAAACGATCCAACTGATCGTTCACGTAAGGAATGATCAAGTGGAAGACAACATCTAGGAACATGGTCTTTCAAACTGGAAGAACTGCACACAAGACCGACGGGTCTAGCATTTTTTTCTTTAAACTCGGTTTATGGAGCAAATGTTCTGTCACAAACCAGTTAACTAAGTAAATAATTTAGCACCACCCATAGCAAAATGGCGACGACACATTAAACTAATCAAGGATTCCAACCATTGTACATCATTTAAGGAGACGTGGTTCATAGGCAACGTTAGATGGCAGCCCCGTCATCTAAAAAACAAATTTTACTGCCATTGGTATCTGAATTAAATTCTCGTGCCTTTTGCTTTTATATGTTTTTTATTTAATTTCAAAGTAAATTTCTTAACGATTACAACATTAAAATCTAATTGGCTTGTATGACAGGAATACGAATTTGTAGCATCTGAAAGAAAGACAAATATAACAAGTGTAAATGAAAACCATCACAAAATATCTACCACATTCATTTAGTATTCATACCTTATTTGTTTTATCGAATATTGCTTTTGCTCGATCTTGATTCAGGCGATAATTTACAAACTTATCAAAAAGATAACCATGTTTCATGGACTCCAAGAGAATACGGTCTTCGCCAATATCCAAAGTCAATTCTTGGGAGGAAATCTGCAATGATTATATTTATGGTTAATTGTAACAGAAATGAATTAGGAAATAAAATCTTTTGGCTTTCAAAAGGGAGTGGTGTTGTAAAGGTACGATTTTAATCAGTCATTTTTCATTAACCATATTCCTTTTTCAACAACTACCTTAATGCAGTAAACCTAAAAAAATTTACATAATATATAAAACTTACACATTTAGGTAAATAGAATTCAGCCTGCACCTCTTCAACTTCCTCATTTTTAAATCGTGCCCGCAACTTATATTCCGGTGTTATGGATGCCGCCTGGGCAATTTCCTGTTTAATACGATTCGATTGCTCTTGTTTTAGTTCTTCGCTCTTCTTTTTCAATGCCTTCAATTCATTGGCATCGATCTCCTGCACTAAAGCTTTTGAATTTTCCAAAGTTTTTAATTTTTTTAAATCATCATCTGTGGGATTTTTATATGAATTGAATACGGTCTTTATATCCGTATTGCGAACACGATGTGACAGCAATGTACCAATAAATTTCCTCTTTGTTAAAATAATGGCCTTGTCGACTTTTATTTGTACATTATATTTATCGTTGAGTGCTTCGGCAATTAAAACCAAAAAGAAATCACGAAATAGTACGGATTTTTCAATTTTAGCAAAAAATTTCGGATTGATGGCAAAGTCGACAGCATCGACAGGATTATCGGACTTATCTTTGGTGACACGTGGTTCAGAAATACTCATGGGTATACGATAAGAGCTTGGTTCATCCGAATTGAGTATTTCAGTAAGCTGGGCTTCGGAAATGTCTTCGGGTGGTGGTATCTCATCAGCCTGGCACACATTGATGAAATATTTCTCATTTGTGTTGACCTTAAAGGTCTTAATGCAGAATCCTAGAGAGGGGAAATATAAAAAATTAGTATATTTTTAAAAGGATGTGGTTTATAAATAAAAAATCGGATTATCTAAGAAATCCATACGCGAACCAATATATTTCCTATGTGTTTAAATGACATTATGGGTATCATTTTGAAACGGCTGAGATACATATTTGGAGTAAGTAAATGCTTTGAAACACTTGTAGCTTTGATCCCAGGTTGATGAGAATCGATACCTTAACCTAGGCATCTGTCCGCAGGAGAAAGTCGCGTAATAAAAACTGAACATTAGAAATTTATTTTTCATAATAATAATAATAATAAGGATCTAAAACCTCCCAAATAGTAGCAAAATCCAACCATGTGTTAATAATTTCAAAATGATCCCTGATCCGAGTCCTTCGGTTAGGTTACAGGGTGTACGGCTGTTAATATGTAACTGCTCCACTCGGAGACATATTGTCCATTGTGATCATCTAATCATCAAGAAAAGCTGTAAGCTAGCAAAGCTGTAAATGATTTTGGGGTATATTTTATATTTATTTTGGAGAAAAGGTTTTGCGTTTCTATCTCGAAGCATGGGGGATCGGCAAAGTAGATGTTCGATAATATTTGTTTCTTTTCATCCTCGCTTACTTAGCTGGCTTGTGACTTTCAGGCGAATCGATCTTGTGCTCAGCTCATCCAATTTGAGAGACCATGTTCCGAGATGTTGTCTTTCACTTGATCTTTTCATAGGATTCGTGGTCTTCCCCTTTTGAGTGAACCATCAACTTCCTCTTGAGCTGGGCATGGATGGCATTATTCATTCGACGGCGATATTCATCGTCGACGCAGATCGGCCCAAGAGCTGCCGCATCTGCTTGCGCAAGTACCTATGCTTCAGATCCATACAATAGCACGGATAGTATCAGCGTCTTGTAGAGTGTGAGTTTGATCTGGCAAGTGGTGGCTTTGCTCTTTAATTGTTTACTTAGAACATAATAACATCTGTTGACCAACACTATTCTTCTCAGGATTTCAAAGCTGATGAAATTAGTTTTGTTTATGGCTGTACCGATGTATATAAAATCGTTCACTACCTCGAAGTTGTAGTTTTCAAGTTGGTCCGAGTATACAGTTGGTCCGAGTATACTTGAAGTCTTGCCGGTTGATACCATCAGTCTGGTCTTCTCGCCATATACTGTAAGACCCACTTTGGCAGATCCCTTCACAATTCGTTCAAAGTTGACTGTTACCGCTCGCAATGTTCGACCTATTATGACGATGTCGTCGGCATAGACGAGTTTAGTGTACAGTGTGCCATTTCTGTTCACATTTGCATCTCGTATGACCTTTTCCAGCAGGATGCTAAACTGCCAGACCCACTTTGGCAGATTCCTTCTCAATTCGTTCTAAGGTGGCTGTTACCGCTCGCAATGTTCAACCTATTAGACGATATTATGACGATGTCGTCGGCATTGGCGAGTTTAGTGTACAGAGTGTCATTTCTGTTCACATTTGCATCTCGTATGACCTTTTCCAGCAGGATGCTAAACTGCCAGACCCACTTTGGCAGATTCCTTCTCAATTCGCTCTAAGGTGGCTGTTACCGCTCGCAATGTTCGACCTATTAGACGATGTCGTCGGCGAGTTTGGTTAACATTTGCATCTCGAATGGCCTTTTCCAGCAGGATGCTAAACACACGACAAACTGTCACCTTGTTGAAATCGATTGACTTCGATCCACCATTTTTCTTAATGTCATCATGACCAGGAAATGTAACAAAATGTCGTATATCCCGCAGAGTTAATTTACAATCATAAACTAGAGTTTATGGTCCACAACCTGACAACCGGCATCGGATAACTAGTTCTCAGGTCCTAGACTAACTCCGCTACTTTCAAGATTGCTAAAATCTCTGCTTGATTTATTATATAGTTTGTATGAGATATTAATTGAAAATTATTCACAGAAAGCTGCCGCACCTGCGCCTTCTTCCATCTGTGAACCGTCTGTAGACTATATACTATATTAACTACAAGACTATTTTGTCGCGTCCACCCTGTCAAGCGTACTAGGCCACCCTGCATAATGTCTGATATTGCTGGTAGGAATTATCCGCTAATCAGCACTACAATATCATCGGCGTTTCCTCGACAGAGGGGTCTACGATCCGAAACGACCCGAGTCTTACTCGGCCAACGTCTGTCACCTCAGCCCATTGTGTAAAAGCAATAGGGCTGCTACAACAACAATATCATCGGCATACGCCACTACTTTCGTTCGTAATTGGTCAAAATTAGCAGGCCGAGCATTTAAATTGACTTTGTTTCTATGCAACAGTCAAAAACATACAGACAACATCACCATTACAGCTTTATAAACCCACTTAGTGAGGTTCCATTATACCCTCCAAACGCTGAAAAAAATAAAATTAAAATATTCTCCAGACTACGCATGGGTCATACAATTTTAACTCATCAACACCTAATTAATAAGAACACTGACAACAAATGTCCTAAATGTGGCGCTATCGTCGATGTCAAACACATACTGCAATCATGTAGTCTATTATCTCAACAACAACGCACTTTTCTACAAAACAATGGATACAATATGCTCAAAACCATAAACACTCAAAATATCAATCTCATTTTTGATTATATTAAAAGAAATAATGTAATAATTTAAGTAAAAATAAATTCATATCATACTACTTTATATTAAAGTATTAGCTGATGGCCTTTGCAGCCAATGCTCTTACCTTCTGTATTATTCTTATATTTACTATAAGTGTAATATTTTATAAATAAATAAATAAATAAATACAGACATATATCCAGAATTTTCTGAAAAGGATTTGAATAATAGGAATAGTCATTAAACTACCTACCTGGTGTTGGTTGGACAACTTTATATTCACGTGGTGGTGCGGTGGACGTTTTAGATGCTGGTGAGACTGGAAAATTTTTAGTGCCACCAGTAGTACTACCAAAAAATTGATTCAAATTCTCCTCCAAATCACTCTACAACAAAGGATGCCTTATTAATTGCAAATTTGAAAAAAAAAAACGAAAATATGACAATCGGGTCATACCTTGACAAACCGTAAATTATTTTCCAAAATGCTGGTATCAGCATCTAGAAAATTTCTTCGCTGTTCCATATTCAATTTCAATTGACTCCAATTGCTGTTTTTTTTTTTGCGAATTATTTACCAAAAAATCTATGTGTCTGTCCAATGTGCCTTGGTTTCTGTTATGAACTAGTTCAAATTATCGATTCACTGAAATGAACTAATCGAACTCATTGTGTTCCGTTAAACAGGCGAACTAGACGCTAAGTATAGAATATACACATGATGCGAATCCATCCGTTCATTGAACTAAATTACCCGTCTCTAGTGGTAGCAGCATGCAATGTTTTGTTTTGCAAACAACAATAATAGGCACACGTAGGTCGCTCATGGACTAATTATGGCGGTCGATGTGATGCCAATGCAAAATGTATGTTCAGTATTTTAAAAAAATATTAACATTCGAGACACAAAATCGTATTTAAATTAATCAAAAGTATTCTTTTGCAAAGGCAAAAATGTTCATAATCGAAATATTAGGTTTGAGGTCCCAAGTTTCTTTGGACCAATTTTCATTTCAGACAATTTTGAGTCGATTTACAAATGTTCCTACGTCTGGTGCGAACGATGTTGGAAAATGTGTAGTTTTGGGCCCGTTCACGGGTCATTTTGAAATTTTTACCACAGCTAAAGGCCAACAGGCCTGATTACTATGATATAATTTCATAATACCTACTTCCGGTGATATGGACCTACACAAATCCGATGGAACCCTAGTATTTTTACCAGCTTTTTATGAACCAATATGGGTGTCAATATAAAACTGTTGATGTCCTGATTACGCATCCGAAATTCGGTAAGTACCTTCGAAGTTTGTTTAAATAAATAAATAAATATAATGGTCCAAACTGGGCACATTTTAATATTGGACCTTGTAATATTTTTACGAAACCTACTTTAAATCCCTAATGGAGTCTGGTACGACCCCAAAGATGATGAACTCTTCGATAAAAACATATACATATAGACGTGGACCTTATTAAAGGTTATTATTTAAAGCCACCTGGGCGTGTATTAAAAAATAAATTTTTCGAAGAATCTATATTGAGTGGATTCAAAAATATATTTTCCCAAAAATCTATCTTCTCTATAGGCGTGGATTCCTTTATTCTTTCTTTATTTATTGCGGCAAGGCCTTATGAGGCGTGGATTTAAATTTGTTGCTAAGGATTTAGCAAAAAAATCCAATATCCTTTAATGTTTGTTTTTAGAAAATACTTTCAAAGCCTTTAAATTTTGGAGAACAAAAAAATAAATAAATAAAAAAATCTTTAAAGTTTGGGTTTAAGTAAATCCAAAGTCCTTAAATGTTTAGATTTATTCCAAAGTCATTTCATGATTGGAAGTTTTAAGGAATAGCTTTCCAAGGTCCTTTAATGTTTGGATTTTAAAAACAAAACATTTTCCAAGGCCCTATACATGGTACAATTATAAAAGGTAACAGCAAATCCCAGCTGATTTGATTCCAACGTAATACTAGTGTCAATATGAATTTGACAAATTATGTTTTTAAAAATCACCCAACAGGAAAATTGGGAACGCATACAATTTGAAATTGTTCTTTATTAATGTGCTCCCGTATTCAATTTACTCAATCTGCCTGCTGGGAAAGTTTGAGGAAGCAAATCTTTCTTGAAGGAATAACTCGCTATTCCTAGCATTTTCATATGTGTTACACATATATATGGCAATGGCTCAATTAAAGGAAAGATGTGGAAGCGATAGAAATATAAATTTGATAGATTTTCATTCATGTTTTCCAATTTTTATTTTGAGGATTCGAAAATATTTCATTTTCAAAATAAAAATAATTTGAAGATAATTTGTTTGTTTGTTTACATTTTTCTGTCAAATGAGTTGACACTAGTAGAACTTACAACAACAAATTTCCATGTGGTTGTTGTATCGTTTTTTGTACAACAACACTTGCTGTTACCTTTTATTATTATACCATGGGCCCTATAAGTCGGTGTTATAATGCGTGGAATATTTTTTCAATCCTTATAAAGAGTTGATTTTTTAAGAAATAATTTTAAAATGCTTGGAATTAAAAAAAAATCCAAGGCGTGAAAATAAACGAATATATTTTTCAAGGGTCAATTTTCAAGGAATATTTTTTCAATGACCTATAAGACCTGGATTTTTAAAAAATATATTTCCAAGGCACTATACAGCCTGGATTTTAAAGGATTATTTTCCAAGGCGCGGATTTTTAAGAAATATTTTTCAGAGTTGTGGATTTTTAAGGAATAGGGGAGACTGGGGCACCTTCGGCAATCGCGTTTTCGATATGAAGCTCTCACCGTACATCACTAGTTTCGATACATAGGTATCGAATATCGAAATAAATAACTGACACAAAGTTTGAAATTTCTAGCTAATAAACTTATTTAGATACATGGGTTTTTATATTTTTATAGATGTTTCTGTAATATTTCAATTCCATTTCGTAAGTATTTCGTGTATAAAACTTTTTAAATTTTTAAGACAATATTATTAAAAAGTGGTTAACTACGATGTGTATTATTATAGAAATGTTTAAAAATATAATGTTTTTAAAAACTGATCGAAAAAAATGAAAAAAACTATAAAAAGTACATTCGGGGTACATTCGGCATTTTAAAGTGGGGCACATTCGGCCATATACGGATTGTGCAAATTTATTATTGTCTTTAAAACAAATCCTTTAATATGGCTCGAAATTGCATATATAAGACCAAACGTGCTTGTATTGACGAAAATGCGATAGAAAACCCCTATTTCTGATGATGTGTGCGAACTTCAGATGTAAACGTCCGCCGCTAGAAAATAAAGTCCTATAATTCAAACATTGTGTGGCGTATTAAAACCAAATAGAGCCTTTAGAGGATCAGAATTTCAACCAGACTGATAGCGATGACAATTACCCGGCTATGACTATGTTGCCGAATGTGCCCCATCAAATACCGAAGCTACCCGGGTTGGGGCACATTCGGCGAATTTGACTTTTTTTACAAAACTGTAAAATTTTTTAACTAATACTATTTTTTTTACATCTTTTTGGTACTATTTTTTATAATTAAGTGTCTGAGGACAATAATCAGCCATAAAGTTGTTATATATGTTGAATAAGTACTGAGATATTGAGCTCTAAAAAAAAAAGTGGCGAAGGTGCCCCAGTCTCCCCTACTTTTCTATGGCTCTACAAAGCGTGGATTTTTAAGGAATATTTTTCGGAGCTGTGGATTTTTAAGGAATACTTTTCCAAGCCACTACAAAGCGTGGATTTTTAAGGAATATTTTCCGAAGTGTGGATTTTTAGGGAATATTTTTCCGAGGTGTGGATTTTTAAGGGATACTTTTCCAAGGCGTGAATTTTTAAGGAATATTGTATTTTCATAGAAATTATTTTTCCCCGAATTTTTAAAATAAGGATATCCTTTTCCCGAATTCTAAAATTGAGGTTCCTTTAAAGATTATTTTTCCTGGGCTTTTGAAGAGAGGACTATTTTCCAAGACTTTCAACGTGAGGATACTATAAAGATTATTTTTCCAGAACATTCAAAGTGGGTATTACTAGATTAATTTTCCAAGACATAATAATAAACAAAGTATTTTTACCAGCACTTTCACAAAAAGGAATATTTTTCCAGAATTTTAAAGTTGAGGATTATTAAAAAATTACTTTTCCAGATTATAAAGAATATATTTTCCACCATTTTTAATGTGAGGATTTCTTAAATATTATTTGTTCTGACGCCTACATAGGGTAGAGTTGTTAAAACTTTGTTTAAAGGTCATTTGTTAAAGATTTGATCGACATTTTACAAATGATTAAGTCATCTAACAAACCTAATAATAAAACAAAAAAATGAATTATTATATTTACCCAGATGTATAATTAATAATGGATAATATCACACGACAAATATGAAGATATATTTTTTCTCTTCATTATATCTTTAATAATAAAAAACAATAAATATCATTAACTATTAATAAGAAAAAAGGCAACAAATATAACTAATATTTGTGAATAAGTTTTTTTATATATTGAAAATACAATTTTAAAGCTTAGATTGGATATTAACAGGTTCATACCTATGTTAATAAATAATATTTTATCATGAATACCAAAATGTTTAATAAAAAAATAATAAACAAAACTAAATAATAATTTTTTGAAATATGATAATGTCTAACGGTGGCTACAGATTTCTTTCATGTTTTTTTCTTTTTTTTAATTTGTATCTTACTTTATTCTTGCAATAAAGTACAGGCATCGTACATTTGTGCTCCAATACGTAAATATGCTGATTCCTTTCCCGGTATATATTTCATGGCAGTATGTACCAATTTAATTAAGGCATTCAGATGTATGTCATGTGGTTCCGAAGCGGTAATTTGTAAATCATAATCACCACTTGTATCATTCTATGTAAGAAATTGAAATAATTGAAAGATAATTAAAATGTGAGTAGGGAAAATTAAATCATTTTCTTGCCGTCTGTTATTTGTGAGATATGTGGGCCACATATAAAAATGTTTATAATTTTGAAGATGAAATATAAATGAATTTTGTGAGATAGATGATGAAGAAATAGCAATAGTGTTTCTGCGTACCAATTTTTGTATACTTTTTTTTCATTTTTGTGGATAATACACTGCGGCAACACTTACAAGATTATCTAAATAACTCAACAGCTGTTGGCCAACCGAGGCAATTTGTAAAAATGTCCCTTGAGATTTATTGGAATATAAATGTAGACGACGACCAGCAATTTCAAGTAACATTCTACCAATGAATTCATCTTCGGCAATGTCATTGAGTAATAACTCTGCATTGGCATCAAACCCGTGGGCATAGAGATCAACAATCTTCAAAAAAAGAAATATATGAGATGGATAATCTATATCATTCTATAATATATTGCAGACATACCTGTCGCCTTCTTAAAGCTTTGCGATCTAGACCCCAACTATCAGCTAATTTGAATATCTTCTCCATATATTGAATATGTTCGGCCACAAACAACTGTTCCAAATCTTCTCTTATCAAATCCATGGAGGCTGTTACAACTTTACACAGAAATTCGGTGCGATGTTGTTGTAAAACCATATCGGCTGGCGGTAGAACAAAATTCAATTCCTTATTGATATCACCAAAGAATGCCTTATTGCTCATGGCATCGAACAGCAATTGCAGCGGCTTGGATATTCGCAGCTGGAAAAAGGCAATGAAATGTAATACCGTACACAGCTCATAGTGTAGTTTCAGTTGCTCCTTAATGGCATGATGTTGCTGCAGCGCCAAAAATTGCAATGGTGTCTGACCCTCAGCCAATGATACCTCAAATTTCAAATCATATGATTGATGCTCTAACGATTCGTTTAAATGTTCCAGAAATTCCAGACACAATTCTAAGAATTCCGGTACACATGCGGCCGACATTTCAATATCCTGTTGACACAATTTATCCTTGGGCAGGCGACCAACTTTATGTATTAGCTTTGCTGTACTTTGTAGTGGATATTTTATGGCCGCCTGCCATAGCATACAAGCCGTGCCATGTTTTAAAGCCAAATCGGTTGTGCGAAATTGTTTCAAACATTCGATGGCAGCACGAAAATGTTCGAGGCTTGTTAGATTTTTACTCCAATAAATTAAATAATGCCATGTCAGAAGACTTAACAAAGACCCAGACTCTAAACTGAAGGGGAAATGTTTTCTCAGCAGAGATAACTTCATGAGTACAGCATCCAAAGCATCACCGGAATCTTCATAAAGCGCAGATGTTTTTGTGGCATTCAAATCACCGTTATTTTCTTGTACTATTTCAGCTTTATCAATCTCTACAATTTTCGATGGATGTATTCGGGTGTTTATTAACCATTTTGCAGTTAGATCGGTAACGATGCCCTTGCCACCACTCACAATAGCTTTTAAACTACAATCGGGTTGTTCGTAGGGTATTTCAGGCATTATTGGTTCCAGACTTATTATGGGGTATCTACATTATATGTTTGGAATCAATAGTATTTATTTTAAAAAATAGGTCATGTTATTGTTTTCAAAACTTACTCTAAAATCGCCCCCAATACTGCAATATCTTCCAGTTTGCCAATTAATAGACCCCATTGAGCTTCGTCGTGAGATATACGTTCAAAATTATCATCTTCTTGTTGGGGACTTTCATCACAGGAACCCTAAAATATCGAAAGAATAATTTAGATATCAACTAAATTTGACCTAGGCATATGAAGGAAGAAAATGAAAGACAAGGCTACGACTTTCATAGCCGGATGTCGAGGTATTTCAGTGAGGCGGACTCTCAATAAACTAATCCGAGTCAACGACTGAAGTCAATGGTCAATGACATTATTGGACCATACCAATGCGGCTTCTAACCTGGCAAATCACATCGACGCATTCCAACTATTTGTCGACATAAGTGTCTACGTTCAGAGGTGTTTATGCGTTTTGCATTCCTTCAAAATTAATTCTGCTATGCGGGATAACTGTAACTGACACAAGATCAGCAGTTAAAATCGGAAAGGACCTCTCGGAGCCCTTTAATTTCGAACGAGGATTCAGACAAGGTAACACTTTGTCGTGTGAACTTTTTAACATTCTGCTGGAAAAGGGCATACGAGAGGCAAAGGTGAACAGAAATGACACTCTGTACACCAAACAACACATGTTACTCGCCTACGCCTACGCCGATGACATCGATATAATGGGTCGAACATTGCGAGCGGCAACAGCCACCTTTGAACAAATTGAAAAGGAGTCTGCCAAAGTGGGTCTGGCAGTAAACGGCGAGAAGAACAAGCTGATGGTATCAACGCGCAAGACGTCCAGTAGACTCGGACCAACTGTGGAACTTGAGAACTACAGCTTCGAGCTAGTCAAAGATTTTATATACCTTGGTACACTATAAATGAAACTAATGACATCAGTTTTGAAATTCGGAGAATGATAGTGTTGGCAAACAGATGCTATTATGGTCTGTGTAAGCTACTCAAAAGCAAGGGCACCTCCCGCCAGCCCAAACTCACACTCTACAAGACGCAGATACTACCCGTACTGATATATGGATCTGAAGCATGGATACTTAGGCAAGCAGATGAGGTAGCTCTTGGATTGTTTGAGAGAAAAATTCTCCGAAAGATCTATGGACCGTTGACGGTTAATATCACCGTCGCATTGTTAGACGTATTGAGTTGCAGCGAATACGATGGTTAAGTCATGTTGTGAGAATGGATGAAGATGACCCAGCCCAGAAGGCATATAAAAGTGCTACTTCACGCAGAAGGGGAAGGCCAAGAATAAGATGGAAAGATCAATTGGAAGACAGCATTGCCGAATATGGTCTTTCAAATTGGAAAAACTGCGCAAAAGACCGACGCACCTTGAAGTCTTTTTTTAAGATCTGCTTATGGAACGAAAGTTCTGCCACAAGCCAGCTAAGTAAGTAACGACAAATTGAGGACTTTGGTTAGGTACTCTACTCCTGGCTCATCAAGCTGCTTCGCTATTATCATAAATATTCCATCCGGATTAAGCGTAGTGAATAATTTTGCGCTTCTACGATGAAGAAATCGTATACGGCACAATACTCAAAAAAATCAAAGGTATTTCATTGACCTACCTCTTTAAATTCTCTTCTCAGGGATACGGCCACAGTTTTGCAGACAATAGCCACAAGTAAACCCAACGATTTGGGACTATCCAATAGCAATTCTCGAACATATTGCCACCAGGGTGAAATGGCATTGTAGGCATAATTGTTGACAACATCCCCGGCCAATTGGCAAATGGCTTTAATCATTTCGGCCAAACGGGACATATCGGCAATGACTTCATCACTAAAAAAAAATAATTAATATATAGAAAACACATTTAAAATGGCCAAGAACTACCCACCAATTTTTATAGGTAAATGGTTTCTCCAGCCAATAGTACAAAGCCAAAACCAATAAATCTTGATTTGGTATCAGCGACTTTTCTGCGGCCAATTTAAATTGATCAAAACACAGGCCTTGGGTGAAGAAATGATTAAATAATTTCGAACTAACTTCACCATAATTGCTGGACTTCTCCTTAAGCAGCGGTACACAAGATTCCTGATCAACTTGAAAAATGTTTAAGAACTCGACAAACTCTCCAACATCATCGAATTCAGCACCAAAAGTTACACCCCTTACCGTAGTACCAAATTCATTCATTTGTTGTTTTAGCAGATACGATTCACTTAGCAGCAATACCAATTGTTGTATTATAACCAAATCCGTTTCATCCAATTCCAGGGTATCAACATATTCTCGTTTTTGTGGTACTTTCATTTCCATATAGAATACGCATAGACGTTTATAGTTACGTATAACTATTTGAAAATGTCTATAATCTGCGAGTGACTTGATGTTATATTTTTCGGGATTTTCAATTTGTTGTTGTAGCGTCAAATCAAATGCATTGATTATACTTTGGAATATGGGAGCACGTAATTGTTTACTTTTCAATATCATTTCCAGACATTGTTGTCTCACTTCAATGGTTTGAAAATCCGCAGCCATTGAGCTAATTTCTTCTATGTCCAATTTGGTGTTATCACTGGATCGAAGGAGATTTTTTAAACGTCTGAGCAGATGGATATCTTTGGAGGTGGCCGAATTGGTCGTACTCAGGGCGTAATGAAAGGGTATTTGAATTTCTTTGACACTGGCATCGCTGGGATCCAAAAACAGGCAGGGGCTGATATGTGTACGGTTTTTACTGTCCGGGGTGAGGCCTTGGAAGTCAATAGAAAAAAAGAGATTTTATTATTTCCAATTAATATCATTTATCTACATTGCAACTTACCCAGCAGACCATGTGTATTGTAGGCCAATTGTCCATTTTTGCTAACCGTAAAAGCAGCGACCTTGGGTCCATGTTGCAGTGGCCATATTTCCAGACAACCCAAACGTGGTGCATAGATAACCAAAAACAAAGTTTTTCTCCTCGAAGTCTGTACCCCCTTTAAGGTTTTCTCTTTGACCGGTACAAAGGCACACTGAGCCTCACGGTAGCCCTTCCAAACCCGTATAATCTCCGATCTTTGTGTATCCACCAACAACACCCTATCCAGACTATCAATTACAGCCGCCAGACGGCCATTGGGGGCTATTACAATTGTATTGCCATCCCGTTTTTCATCAAAAAATTGACATTTTGTGCGCATTTTCAATTCCTTTCCCGCTCCCATGGCGGGTTGTTCCTCTGGAGAGGGTGTGGGTGGTGGTGCCGGACGACCAAAAAGATTACCCATAATATTACGATAGGCCATGCCAATAACATCTTTGGCCACTTCCCCTATTGAGATTGCCTTATAACCCTCTTCGGCCATGTAATAACCCAGACATGGTTCAGCTCCCACACCCACAACCGTGGAGCTTTTCATAGTGGTCGAAGATACCCGAGCATGATAACCAAATGAAACACATTGATCAACAATGTTGTCATAGACTCGGGGCGTTTGGGTTGCATCAATTATGGCATCATTAATAATTGTCTCCCTCTCATTGGGAAATGTAAATTTTTGAAATGGCAGTAAATCAGCAGTCTCAGCAATGGAATTCATACGACCCACACTACGATTGAGATTGTGACGTAAATTATTCAGGTGTGGTATTAAATCGGAACCTTTTAATATGCAAACACAATGGTCGTATACAATATAGACAAAGGCATCTGCTTCGGAATGTCGTGGAGGTGTGTAGGCCTTAATGGCTTGTACCGGACTTTCGTGATAACTGAAAAAATAATCGATCATATATAGAATACCCATTGTTGCCACACTCAACATACCTCTGTGAATATAATTTGATACCCGAATCGGTATAGAATACCATCATACCAGAACTAAGACCCATAACAATACATGTCCACTCGGCTCCCGAGCTCACGGTTTTACCAAACATCGGTAAACACAATACGGATGTAACAATTTGATTTGGATCCTCCAATTCGCCACACCAACTCAGGGTATATGTGGAGGTTTGCAGTTTACTATCCCAACAGGAGCTTAACAAAGCCAATTTTTCACCCAATGCCATGGCAATCATTTCACCTGCCGGTGATATGGAATAGTTGATGCCACTCAACCAGTTATCATCTGGAAAAATACAACAATTCAAAGTATTTTGAAGGTCGGGAAATCGAATGTCTTTCCTCACCATGTTTAAGTCCAAAATATTCTTGTACTTTGTGGAAATCCTTAAGATTTCCATATGTCTTAACCTCACACGACATAATGTATACGAATCTTTCACACTTTTATGGATCCACAATGGACTGCAGGTCAGGATATGCTCTAGAAAAATGTTATTACTTGTTTAATAAAATTAACGAATGACGCCTTCAAAGTAACAAAGAAAATATAAATACAAGGCGAATAGACAATAATAGAAGGTCAAGAATCAAAACAAAAACGATAAAAAGAGTTACAACAATTGAAAATTGTAAGAGAAGGTTTCTAAAAATCGATATGCGCATTGAAACAGCTGATGTGGCAAACTTTGCAGTTAATTCCTGTTAATGGGTTAGTTCCAGTACTCAAAAAGCGGTAGAACTTTTAAAATATATAAAATCGATCGCGGATCATAATGATTATAAGTAACACTAGTTGTCCTGATTAAAATTATATCTATTTTTATTTGAAAATCCACACTTTGTGAGAATTTGGTCTCCAAAATTACGCAAAATAACTATGACGATATGGGTATTGTTTTTATGCGGATAAGCTCTGATTACGAAAAAGAGCATTCTTCCCGAAAAAATAGAATTCGAAATTTTAATCCCCAGATTGGGGTACATTTTTGAGAAAAAAAGGTAGTGAAGAGCACCATGACTATTGGCGTGTGCCCAGTTGGACAGAGTTGAAACGGTGCCCTTTAGAATATCTGAAATAGTCGGCCGAAACCTCCCACCGGCTAGGCTACAACCTTTATTTTAATATGGTCGAATTTCAGCGGTATATCATTTATCACCAGAAGCCATAGAAGAGGAGATAATACTCCTCCTTGTGATGTGCCTCTGTTGACAGATTTCCTCACGGATATTTCTCCCAAGGAGTTGATAATTCTGCTTTTCAGCATTCTAGCAATCCAATCCGTTAGGATTGAGGGAATGCCTGAGCTTACGAGAGCAGAATGTATAGCCTCTAGCTTCACATTGTTGATGGCTCCTTCAATGTCGAAGAACGCAGACAAAATGTAGCCGGAGGACTCCATATCCTTCTGGATGAGTCCAACCACTTAATATTATTGCTAATTTTATTAGGGTCCAAGATTTTAATTTAGTTTCAATTTATTAGGTTATTTTCAGTTTATTCTAATTTTATTTATAATTTTTTTAATATAATAAAATTGTGCAATAAAAACTATTCAACATTGTCGTTAACAGAAATATAGACCCAACTGTAGTTACTTCTGGCCCAAAACAATATTTTTGAAAAAGCAAACAAAGGACCAACCTATTATACAGAAATCAGCTGTTTGACTGCGTCATCTCACTATCTTAGCAGTTCTGCTCACAAATTAGCTTCGATTGAGGCGACGACAGCTGACGACTGTGAGTGTATATGTTGTAAACAATACGGTTCTCATTTGGTCTCCAACCCCCTTATTCGTAATATTCGGGATATACCACTTTGAGTTCATCTTTATCGGCCATTATGTCATCTCCTGCCATTCGTTAGCAGGTGGAACGTTTTTCAATTCAGTCGTTGATTTACTTATCCTCAGCCGACGACATTGGCGAAAAACGAAAAGAAAATATTAGTAATTCAAATAAAAGCACTCTGTGATTTACGAACTATTATCCGAATAAACAGTATTTTTTTTAGGAAATCAAATAACATTTCATGCAAATGTATGAATATTGATTTCTTTATTTAGAATTTTAAAACGATCCCAGGTGAGTCATAATTTCAAAGGTGGTAATAATTTACATTATAAATCACCACGAAAACAAGGAAATGATAAGAAACAAACATATCTTTTATCTATGTTTTTTTTTTCTATTGAAGTAAATTGAACGAAAACAAATGACTATTGAAGTTGGTGGTGCTGGCGTTGGCGGCGGTTCTTCACCATCGATGATGACCGATGGCAATAATGGAGGAGGATATGTTAGTGCCGTTAGTAATACCTCATCACCGTCCCTATCAGAACTCTATGGACAAACCGATTTCTACATTGGTGTTGGCCTCGCCATAAGTTCATGTTTCTTTATTGGTTCCAGTTTTATTATCAAGAAAAAGGCATTAATGCGCCTGAATCGTCATGGTGAACTTCGAGCATCAGCAGGGGGATTCGGTTATTTAAAGGAGTGGATATGGTGGGCTGGTTTATTGACAAGTAAGTGTACCAGTGCATTCATATATGTACATATTGCAATACTAATTTGATAATGCTGTATGTTTGTATGTGTCCCATTGATGTTGAGGAATTCTTAAGATGTTACAATGGTATTTATTGTTTTTGTTTTCTGACATATCTGTGTCATGTAAACGGACAGGGCGTTGTCTTATTATTAAGGTTTCCATAGTGAATAAGGTTTCCATCAAAAGAAAGACAAATCCGTTTAAGTCTAGTTTAAGGTACCTGATTACTTATGTAGGGGAGTTGCAAATCTCCTACTAGTCGCGTCTTCCCAGGTGGTGGATGGGAAGGTGATTTCTACGATGTGCAGGGTGGAGCTGACCTAGGTCAAACTAGGCCGGATTTTTTTCTGCGTTTCGTGAAAACCTTGGTGTCTTCGGATCCACCGTGGACCAAAATGGATCGGGGTATTGCCCTTCAAATAATGAATTAAGATTTTAAATAAGAATAAGAAAAATAAAGTTACGGTGCAGAGAGTTAGTAACCCAATACGGGCGCAATCGTTGGTGAGATCCCAAGCCACGTGTCGTCGTGATAAAACGATTGTGATCCGGCTGTTCTAGATGTGGATGCCTTGGCACCCCAAATAAAGATGACAACCCGGCAATTCAAATGGAAAACGATTGTAGTTCAGGGAGGGGACGACCTACATGGAACTCTTCGAGCAGCTGGACAGGTTTGTACCGGAAGAGCAAAGTGTGGATATACTTCCGGAGGAACTGCTACTAAATCTTACCTTAACTGATGATGAGCTCGACACTACGGTGATTCTGGCCAAGTCTACACAGGTTCCGAATTCAAGTCTGACTTCAACATGTCCTGTGTCGGTAATTGCCGGCAATAAGGTTCAAAGGCAGACCGCGACTGAAGCGACCCCAACAACGGAGAAAGATTCAAAGGTCGGAACTGCCCGAGAAGCATCCGATGCGAAGCACTATAAACGTGCCGTATCTTATATCCGCAAATTCGTAGGTCGAGATGCAAATTTGCTTTCGGAGAGGGAGGTCATCTCTTCAAGGACAAGATGAAATTCCTAAGGAAGTTCAAAAGAACTTATCCGCACGCTCTTCATCGTGAGCTCCAAATGGACAGGATCTCCCTGTCGAAACAAACGGCTCGGCCAAAAATATACTAGGAGATCTCGCAACCGAGCAAAGCTATTTAAGTCCGGATTACAACAATGTAGTTTCTTTTCGAAGAAGTCCATATGTCTTGATATATTAAACTCCATTATCATCTTAATGGGTTACGACATTTATTCAAGAGTGAATGTATTGGGACAGAAAATTTTTTTAAGAGGAGATTCTCTAAAGTTGCCATTTGTCAATAAGAGACAGTCTTAAATCCCCGGTTAAAGGCCGGCCTCCCAATATAATTATTAAAAAATAAAAGCCTCTGGAAGCATTGACTTTTTTTTAATAAAATAATTATATTTTTGCAACTCGGAATTTTGGAGACTCCTATCTCTGGAAATATGGACTTTTTCTTTAAGAAAACAACATTTTTGTGATCAGAATTTCAAAATATTGCTTAAGTGAATTTAAAAAATCATGAGAAAATACAACGATACAAGTGGAACTTTAGAGAAGCATTTATCTACTAATACGGATTTCCACAAGAAAAAAGTTATACTTTTGTATAGTTACCAACGAGTAAAACACCAAACCGACGGCTTTGTTGCGGGCAGATTCACCTGTAGGGATGAAAAAGGAAACCTGGTGATTGTTACAGACAATGTCTTGAGGATCTGGAAGGAGCTTTTTACGAAGCTTTTGGTATCAAAGAGTAACGGTGGAGAAGATACCCCAGAACCAATTAGAGATAACGGTATAAATTGTATACCACCTAGCCAAGATGAGGACAGAATATCAATTAATCGGTTGAAGTTTAATAAATATTGAAATATTTGAAAATCGTTTAAAAGAAAAACATCAAGCGCGCACTTAATGTTATTGAAGAAAGTGTTACTCCGTGGAGCAACAAAACCACCGTAGTTAGAAAATCCGGTTAAAACTGATTATGTATGGATGCTCGAAAACTGAATGCACATATCCTCTAAAAAATATTGACGGGATTCTGAGTCGCATAGATCAAATACTTTACATCAGCAGCGACGACATGAAGTAGCCTTCTGGCAAATAGAAATAGGTGCCGTCTTAAATACATTACATCAGTAGCGACGACCTGAAGTACGCGTTTTGGCAAATATAAATGGAGGCAGTCACTATTTTGTGTAAGAAACCGTGAGAATACCATAAAATACGCAACCACGCACTGGTTTTAAATATATGAATTCGTTTATAAATAAATGTTATTAAAGAAAGCGAAACATTGTGAAGCGACAGAACCACCATAGTTTGAAAATCCGATTAAAACCGATTATGTATGGATGTTCGAAAACTGAATGCACTAACTATGAAAGACACATATCCCTTAGAAAATATTGACTGATTCTGAGTCACATAGATCAAATACATTATATCAGCATCGTCGACCTGAAGTACGCGTTTTGACAAATAGAACTAAAGGATGAATCCCAGTCGTACCAATTCCGAGTAATACATGTTGGTCAATGCAGCACAAAGACTCTGTCAATTGATTCTCTCCCTGGAAGGGTTGGAAACCTTCTCTGAATAACTCTCCCCCTTGAGCTAGCGTGTCAGAAATCAATAGTATCCTGGACACGTTCAGAAACTTTCAACAAGTTACAGAATAGGCCTAGTGTGTCGTGAACGCTTTGCTGACAGAAGGGACATCTATTTTTAGGGTTCCGGGGTCAATGCGTTTTCGGAAGAAGAATTTCACTGTCTGAAATTGCAGGATGGACTATGTTGCATCTATAGCCATTTATGGCTTCGGAGACCTCCAGTTTATGCAGGGATTTCTCGCGTTCGCGATCGACAATCTGTTGACGTCCGATGGAATGTCGTCTTGGATGCCATCAAGATAGCGCCGGAAATTTTGACGGATGTGTCGTGGAGGTGGATCTGCCATCAATGTGTGATGGTTGGGATGACACGGCAGATAACATGCCAGCAGGAACTGTCTAGTCAACAACACATGTTGCTTGAATGACAGCATTCTGGTTTCCTCGTAGAGGTGATCGACGCTCGTCTTCTGGACACAGCCGGTTGAAATTCGGAGTGCATTATTCTCCATTGTGTATCACTAAGGAAAGAAGTCCAGACTGGGGCAGCATAATTAAGGATAGAACGACCTATGGTCTTATATGTTGTTACCAACGTTTCTTTATCCTTGCCCCAGGAGGTGCCAGCCAAAGTTTTCAGAACTATATTCCTAGCTTTCACCTTCTGGTTAATATTGGAAGCATTTGAAGAAAATTCAAATATGTTTTTCAATATAATTAGACTTTTTGCTTGATTCGGGGCTATCGTATGTAGGAACATTTTTGGTATAAAATTCCCAATATAAGGTCCTGAGTTAGCTTGCATTAAGTTTACATATTGTTATGTGTTATCATAGCAATACTTTTTGTCTTGTATAATTTTTTTTAAATATTTTATGATTTTTCTCTATTAGGATTTTAAAATCTTCTTGAAGAAATTAGTCATAGGTCCACAATTTGTTATTGACGTGTTGTTCTACTTATTTTTCTATGACTAATTGTTTTATATCAATAAATATTAATGTGTCTTTTCCTTCCTCTTTTCTATTTTGTTTTCCATTCTAGTGGGCCTTGGAGAAGCAGCAAATTTTGCCGCCTATGCTTTTGCACCAGCCTCATTGGTAACGCCCTTGGGCGCATTGAGCGTCATTATATCCGCTGTTATGGCATCACAATTCCTCAATGAAAAACTCAATTTACTTGGAAAACTAGGCTGTTTCTTGTGTATAGTGGGATCAACGATTGTCGTCATACACTCACCGAAGGAAAAAGAAATCGAAGATTTAGATGTACTGTTTGAAAAATTGCAAGATCCTGGTTTTATATTCTATGTTATACTCATTATTGGCTCCACAATATTTGTGGCATTTTTTGTTGCACCCCGACACGGTCATAATAATGTCGTCATTTATATATTTTTATGTTCCGGCATTGGTTCCTTAACGGTAATGTCATGTAAAGCCTTAGGTTTAGCGATACGTGATACAATTTCCGGTAGAAATGATTTTGCCACTTGGATGCCATGGTTTCTGATATTGGTCACCGTGACATTTATTGCCATACAAATGAATTATCTCAACAAGGCTTTGGATATTTTCAATACGGGCATAGTTACACCCATCTATTATGTAATGTTTACAACACTGGTCATAACCGCATCGGCGATATTATTTAAAGAATTTACCCATATGCGTTTTGAGGATATTCTAGGCGATATCTGTGGGTTCCTTGTAGTTATAAGTGCAGTATTTATGTTGAATGCTTTCAAAGATATGGACATATCGTTGAACGATGTGCGCGGTATTATGCGTCCAAAAATGCAAAAACTAAATCAATACGATGATGAAGTAATGGTCGAAGATGAACCAACGTTGAAAGATCGTCGTTATACATATGGATCTGGTGACATATATCGTATGGCATGACATAATAAGCAACGTTATCAAGTGTAAGAAATTACTTGATAAAAGAGAAAAATAAAGAAATTACTTAAAGGCCTATTATCTATTTCCATTAACCTTCGTTCCCTCCCTCCTCTCCCTTCTCTCGAACATTGCTATTGTGTTATTTTTATTATCTTTTTTATCAAAATTGTTGTTTTGTTTGTAATTAATTTTATTATACATTGTAAATGATGTAGATCTAATCCAAAGTCCTATGGAATAAGTCTTATACACTTCTTTATTTTTGTAGTATATAAGTTAGAATTGTAAGAAGAAGAAAAGAAAACGGAAGAAGAGAACAAATATTTTTTTTATTGAGAATAAAGACTATATGCGAAGAGTCTATAATTTTTATTTCATTTTTTCTGGTCTAATGGTAAGTGGTATTTAAATTACATTCGGAAGGACATCAAATACTTCGACCGTATTATCCGATTTTCCCCATACTAACCTATTGTTGTTGTAACAGGTTGGCCGTTGTTGAAAGTTGTTTCCTGAAAATATTGGAAATATATATTAACTTGTATTAATGGAGTCAGGATTTGAAGAGGCTAGCCGGAAAAACAAATTGGCTGATGGCCTGTATGTCGCGTTACCAACGCTTCTTTATCCTTGCACCAGGAGGAACCAGCCAAAACATTCAGAATTTTATTCCTAGTTTTCACCTTATGGTTTACGTAGTTGCATTGTGAGGAGAAGTAAAGGAGGTTGTCGGAGACCACCAAAAGGATTTTTCGGATTATGGTTGGTGGGGATACGCTTACCTTCGAAGGAAATATCAAACCGAAGGCTTTGGTGATATAGATGTCGTTATTCCTAGTAAAGACGACTGGCGCCGGAGTAACCCTCCTCTGGATGGTCTAGCTTTCTATACAGACGGATCCAAGATGGAAGAAGGTACAGGGGCTGGCGTCTACTGTGAAAGGCTAGGCCTTGAGTTTACCTACAAGCTGGATAGCAACTGGAGTGTTTTCCAAGCTGAAATCTTCGCTATTTGGAAGGCAGTGGAATTGATAAAAAAGTCTGGATGCAGAGATCCTTGAACCGCTGACTATCTTTGTGGATAGTCAGGCGGCTCTTAAAACCATCAAATCTGAGGTCGTCCTCGAGTGTAGAGCAGTTTTGGAAACACTCACTTACAGCTATCGGCTGTGTTTGGTACCAGGACACCGTGACATCATAAGCAATGAAAAAGCAGACGAATTAGCTAGACGAGGATCTCAATCTACAGATCTAGCAATTGATTCCTCAATCAAACCACCAATATGTCAACTTAATCGGAACTGTGAGGCATTCTTCGACGAAAGAGCCTATGAACTTTGGCACAACGAACCTAGGTGCAAAGTGTCAAGATCCATTTGGCCGATTCTGTCTACCAAAAGGACACATTCACTGTTGAACCTGAGAAAAGCTGAAATAAGAGTAATAACAGGAATCATTATTGGTCATTGCAATATCAGGGCCTTTACCAGTAAATGGGACCATGATGTTATTGATTACTGCAGACTCTGCGTTGACGAGGAGGAGACAATTTAGTATCATCTGTGTCGCTGTCCAGTCCTGGCCTACAGACGGCACAGACTGTTGGTTGCTCACTTTCCACCGAGTCTTAGTTTCTTCTCAACAATGGAACCTGCTCTAATCTACAGCATAATTGGAAACCTCAAGTGGTTGGCACCTGAAACCTAAAGTGGTTGCAACCTTGGCAGGTAATATATTTCCTGTTCGATCTTTATAGCCATCGATACTATCTCATACTTACCTTTTCACACTTCCTTGTTAGCTTCTAATTTCTCTCTATCCCCCTTATTTTTTTCTCCCCCATAGATCTCTCCATATCCTTTTCTTTTCGTGGATGATCACAATGGACCTGACCTTCTCAGAGTGCTGCAGCCATATTAGAGACTGCTTATCCCCAATCCTTACCTTTCCATTTGTATGACTTATTATCATCCTAAAAGTATGCTTTAAAATGTTCATAATCACATCCTTTAAACGTTACGTACGTTATGCACATAACGAAAACTTACGTTTATCTAATCGGATTATTAAATCATGTTATGGTTACTTGTATAAAAAAGTAACCATAATATTCTAACGGGAAAATAATTGAAAGGAAAGGATACGCTCTGATTTGCTTATCAACAAGGATTACAAAATTGTTTTGTTTATTTTATGTGGAAATAGCTGTTGCCGATAAAAGGCGAAAACGCCATGGAATCTCTGTCGTTACATAAAATTTGTCGCATTTGTTTGAAAAATGATATTCTGGTGTCGATATATAGTCCAACATTTCTAATACGGCCCATTGAAATGATGCAGAAGCTTAAAATTGTCAATGTTAATGTAAGTTGCACATGAACGATTTTGATTTGATTGTTGAATATTTCTGTTTTTTATATCTTTATTTTTCAATTTATTTTTTTATCGCTTTTTACAGGCCAATGATGAATCGGCTTTCCCCGCTTTGTTGTGTCAATCATGTCTGTACCGGCTATTGGATGCCTACAATCTGCAACAATTGGCTGAAGCATCGGAAAGACGTTTAAGGGAATATTTTTTTGGTATTCCACCACCCCCCACCCAACCAACGATAAGGTGGGTATATTACAGAATATATCAGTTTCACTTTTTTTTAATATTCACATTTCTCTTCCAGTAATCTTGGTTCAGTGCTCAACAACGCCATATCCCCCAAACCGATTGATACACCCGATGATAGTGTATCGGTTGCCAACCTATGTGATATGATGTTCTATCGTGATGTCACCAATGATATTGTTGAAGTTGTCGGTGATGATGTTGAATTGCTGAATGATGTTGAAATTGATGTTAGTAGCCTGACACGTTCCGAAGCGGATGAAACACTGAGTGATGTATTTGGTAGAACTACTACTCGTATGTCATTAGATGTTTCTTCCACGGCAATTGGCGAAATGACGCATAATGATAATAGTGATAATAATAATTTTGAAAGTCTTCATAATGCAAACGTTAATTGTGAAAGAGTACAGCCTGCAGAGGATAATAAGAAACCACCAGAGCAGAGTAATATTCCATTGGCAAAAATGAAGAAAGCTTTAAAAATTCCAGATAAATGTTTAGAATGTGGCAAGATTTTCCATTACAAAGGTTATTTGTTAATACATAAACGTATCCATACGGGAGAGAGGCCATTCAAATGTGAGGTAAGTACGGATCCAATAATTGTTGTTTTTTTTTTAAAAAATTACAATTTCCTATAAAGAAATAGAAATGGTGTTAACTTCGGCCGGGCCGAAATTTATATACTCTCCATAATAGCAGAACTAACATTTAATTGCAATCATGTTTCCAAGTTCCACTAGGAACTACACAATACTGCAATGAATGATGATGGAAAGTGTCTTGAAAATCAAGATGTAAGGAAAAATGAGAGGCACCTATGAAAGGCATGCGCCAGCCTCATGGCTAGTGCTGAGGGTATATGTATTTTTGCCTCAACGAAATATTGGTTTTACTTTTTTTATAATTTAATGATGCCTAGCTTTAGATCCCACATAACATGGATGTATCCTGAACGAACTAGGTATGACGGTAGACCAACACGTAAAACTAAGCGACTATATATCACCAGTCCTGAGATTTGTCAATGTAGATTACGTTATTCCTAGTAGAGACGACTGGAAACGGTCCTTGAACTAGTCCTTGAGCTTACCTACAAGCTGGATAGCAACTGTAGTGTTTTCCCAACTGAAATCTTCGCTATTTGGAAGGCAGCGGAATTGATAAAAAGTCGATACAGAGATCCTCTAAGCTTCTTTTCAACTAAGGGAACTGATTATAACATTAATTTTCTACCAATGTTTTATTATTGTGCACCATTATTTTCGGAGGCAGCAAATTGCAACATAAAGAAACTACAGAGGTGGCTTAAAAAAGTTATTAAAAATTATATTCCCTCAAACCTCAACATACATACCAGCAGACATTGGAAGACGTCCGTCCAATTTAGATGTATTTTTAACAAATATCTCTGTTCATATAGCTATCATAAAAGCCACAAACGATCTGTGCTCTGACCATCTGCCGGTTATCTGCGAAGTCAATTTAAGTTCAGTTACTTTGACCAACATTTATTACAATTATAATAAAGCTAACTGGTTCCGATTTAAAAGCTTTATTAAAAACAAAGTCTCAACTTCTGAACACCCTCCGTGTGTGCTGATTCAAACCAAATTGAAGCGGAAGTTAAAACTTTTACTAATATAAATCAAGATGCCGTTGAAGATAGTATTACCAAAAATTTAGGCAGGACCCCAAGGGGATCTATACTAAATTTTTTAAAATATTGAATATTGATGAATAAAATACCATCTGAATTGGACAATTCATCGAAACCACTTTGGAAAATTTCTAAAATTTTGAAGAGGAAAACTCGAAATATACCTTACATATATCCCAAAATAATCAATTTTATTATTCCCAGATGGATAAATGCGAAATAATATGCTACTCATTTCCTAAACAATCACAACATGTCTAATCATCATAGCAACCCTACAACGATTTCCGAGGTTAATACAACCATCCTAGAAATACAATCATCCAATCTCCAGGATTGGACGGTATTAACAACAAATGTTTAAAACATTTGCTTATGAAAGCAAAAAATATATTACAATCATTTTTAATTTCCTGCCTTATAAATTTGTATTTTTCTTTTGATTGGAAATGATCCAAAACTCCTGTCTCCAGAAAATCCCGCTTCATATAGATCGATTAGTCTATTGTCATCATTAAGCAAGATATTGGAAATGATTATAATGCATAAGATTTTGAATTTTGTCACACTCAAACAATATAATCCCTCTTCAACAGCAGTTCGGTTTCAGAGAAGAACATAACACAACACATCCTCTGCTTAAAATAAAGAATTTGTTCTCCAACAATTTTAATGAGGGAAAATCTACGGGAATGGTTCTATTGGAAATTAAAGCTCCTTCACATATTAAACAAAAAAACTTAATTTTCCCATGGAACTCATTAAAATAATTCAAAACTTTTTATATGGAAGATCTTTTAAGGTGTATATCGGAACAACTTCTTCCAAAGTCAGGTATACAAATTTAGGATTTCCCCAAGCTTCTAACTTATCACCTATTTTATATAATATTTATATTTCTGACATGCACATCACTAATTGGATGAACCGCATCTGTTTTTGCTGATGACACCTCTATTTTATGTTCAGATTTTTATGCGAACGATATACTGGCTAAATTTGGAAAATGGCATCCAAGAATGATTTGATTTTTTCAAAAATAGAAAATTTTGTTGAACCATGATAAAACTGAAGCTATATATATTTTACAAGAAGACGCAAATCATGTTTCGTCCCTTAACGGCCATTACTATTTAACAACTGCTCAATGGAGTGAAAAGATAATGTCAAATATCTCGGCACCGTAATAGATGAAAGATTATGTTTTAAGTATCACATTTCATACATAGTGGACAAAATCAATAAACTCGCCAGGCTTATGTATCTCCTAATTAACAGGAAGTCTGAACTAAGTCTTACAAATAAGATACTCATTTTCAAATCAAATTTTCGGTGATGTACTATTGTGTTCCTGTATGAGCTTCTATATCATATTGCCACATTAAAAAACTACAAGTTTCGCAAAATAAGATATTCAAAATGATTTACAATTAACCATAGTTATATTCAACTAGAAGACTACATACCCTGACTGGTTTTGATTTGGTGATGGATAGAAAAAACACCTTGGCGAATAATTTCAGAGAAAGATGTCGGCTATCTCAATACAATCATATTAATGATTTAATATCATAATAATTTTACCACCTAACATTTAATTTAATTTCATTGGGATTTTTTTGCGATTTTCCCAAACATTGCTTTTGAAAACTTAAGTAAAATCATATTAAATAACAACCAATAATTTTTAAGTAGAACATGAATTTAATATTCCTAAACTCTTATTTTCCAACATCGTATGTAACAACTTTTGTATATTATCATTTACAGCAGTATAGCATAGCTCCAATTAGTGTGAGAAATTTGATTAGGATACTAACATTAGTATACTTACTGTGGAGGTCCCGGCCGAACTCCTTAAATTTATCCACTGAATCATACCATACGAGACATGGAAAACCACTTAATCCCCAAATCAGTATTAAAAATAAAATATTTATTTTATTAAACATAATAATAAAATGTCTTAAAATCTATAATTACTTATACATGTAAAAAAACAATCGTATACGTATACAAAATGTACGAGGAAACAGATATTTAAAAAAATCCCTGATTATTTTCTAAGAATGTAACACGAAATAATTTGCGTTGTACAACACTTACAACTACTATTGTATCGATTCCACATCCAAATCTTTCTCTTTCTTTGTTGTTGTACATTTAATAAATTGTTCTACAATAACGACGACTATAAAAATAACAGCTAATACTACAAAATATGACCCATACACAATGTATTGGTCCCGCGGCGCTAAACTATATCCAGCCTCTGTAACTACAACCAGAGTTAAGATGGTTTGTAATATCAAAGCTATAAGGGTATTTATGCCGAATATTAAACCAAAACTATCATCACTTAAATTACGTGCCACAATAGCACTGGCAATGGTTATGACAAAGAAATACAATATGCCGAACATAACATACATAGCATATGCTACCCAAAGGATATTTGTGACGGCGGATATGATCATAAATGCACCCATTAAAATCGAGCATATTGTTAAGATCCATTGTGAACGATAAACGCCATTTAACATGCCCGCGGTCATTGCACCGACAGCACCCAGTAGGGTAACTGTCGCCTCGACAGCACCATTATAATAACTTTGATGATTTTCATCGATTTCTTTCCATAGAATTTGTGCATAGGAAATAACTTGCAATTGGCCACATGTTGCCAGCGACCACCATATACTCCATTTTAATACGGTGGGATTTGTGTATGCGCTAACGGTATGCTGCCACAAGAGTCGGCTTGCATTTTTCCACGAAAATTTCGGCTTATCAATATCCGTATTGATGGATGAATCTGAAAAAGAAAATTTAGAAAAAGGAATAGTGGTAATGTTATTAATATCAATAGTAAAAAAAATTAAAAAAGGTGTTATGTTCGGTCATATCGAATATTATATACCCTCCATTATTATACCCTCCACCTTATGGTTAATGAGGTTATATACACTTTGATATGGCAAAAATGTGCCTCATCGAAATATTGGTTTCGGTCGAACCCCATGTTACTTTGAACCAAATCTGTGTCAGACAATTTGGAGTCAACTTTTTTAACTTTTTTCTGTTTATACCGCGCTTTTTGTGCTAGGCTACGAACTTTCCGAACTGCCCTCGTAATATTTTTAACAATCCTACATGAAGTCCGAATATGGGCCCCTTTTTTAATTCAATATCATTCGTTTGAATGTCCGATATGATGTAAACTTTGCAAATCGTAATACTTCTACCAAATCTAGATCATGTCCGAAAATGAGACCCATCGGTCCACTCCAAAGTCTCAATATTTTGAAAATTTGTTAATTCAATATCAAATGAATGGATTTGATCCAAACTTTGCAAATCGTAATACTTTTACTAAACTTAGATCATGTGCGAATATGGGTCAAAATAATTTCTATAGTGCAACCTCTTCTGGTACCTCTCCACAGATAGCCAAAAATGTGATAAAAATGAGCTTAGTGTTCATTGAGTGACTGACAGATCATCACCCAGACGAAACGCTGAAGCTTGCAATTTTGAGTGTGGATTGTTGTTGGTGTGTAGGCATGAGATAAGGCTGGGTTTTTGGAAATTCAAACTAGAATGGTACGAAAAGTACTAAATATGATACCCTTTGCATTAGGCGAACAGAAAGAGCTAAAATTCTAAAATTAGGAATTTGGGTCACTTATAGAAAATTAGAAAGATATGCAAATGCGACCTATAAGTGCACGAAAAGTACTAAATTTAGTTCTAATTTTATATATATTGAAAATATATAGCTAAAATCTTGAAATTTTGTATTAAATACAGGTTGGGAAGTGGTGTTGATGTATGTAAATGGTTTAAGAAATTTGTACTTATGTGTATAAAAAGTACGAAAGGGTACTAAATTTGGTACTATTTGCATTTAGTGGAGCGTATAGAGATTAAATCCTGAAAATAGGAATTAGGACTACTATTGGAGTACAGGATTTTGATGTAGCTTTTAAAATTCGTACGAATATGTACGAAAAGTACTAAATCTTGTGCAAGTTGTATTTCGGTGAACAGATAGAGCTGGAGTTTTCAATTTGGGAATCAAAATCACAGTTGGAGTGTAGGATTGAGGTTGTTTATGAAGGATTATGTAGGATTGAGGTTTTGTTGTGGATAAGAAAGTACTAAATTTAGTACGATATTATGCGATGATTGGGTACAAAAAGTACTAAATTTAGTAATTTTCTGATTTTGGGTGAACAGCTAGAAGTGAAAACTTGAAATTTGGAATTACGATTACTGTTGAGAATTGAGCTATTGATACAGCTTTGGAAATTCGTATTTATGTGTACGAAAAGTAATAAACGGTACTAGATTTGGTACAATTTTAATTTGGGTGAATGGAGAGAGCTGGAAATCTAAAAATTTAAATAATGATTACTGTTGGAGTGTGAAATTAAGGTATGGAGTGTAGTACTTATTTGTACTAAATGGTACTATATTTGGTACAACTTGATTATGTGTGAACGGACGGAACTGGACTCCTGAATTTTGGAAAAAATACTGTTAAAGTGTAGGATTAAGATAGTTTTGCAAATTAGTACTTATGTGTACTAAATTTGGTGCAATTTGATTTTATTTGAACGGATAGAGCTGTATTCCCTTCCGCATACAAAGGAGCGGAAGAGAATACAAAACAAAACGAATAATAAAACCAGTGTGTAACTCCGAAAACCTTTTTTGCAAATCATAGAGTGAGGGTATATACCTATTGGCAATACAGACTGACACCTTTTTACTTGTTTTTATTTCAGTTGATACAACAACAGTAAAATAAGTGCTCACAATAAATCTGATTTGAAATAATTGAATAAAATTGAAAAATAACGAAGTTTTTAACTATCAGTAACACGTTTTTCAGTTATCAAACATACCTAGTATTTTTTTGTGCGATATTGTAAATCTCTGTCTTAAATAACGAACAGATTATAAAAACTAGCACAAAAATTCATTCAATATTTTGAATAAAAATTCCCCGCTCAGATTTGCAATCTACAAAAGGAAACAATTATAAAATATCTGTTTCGATGAGATTTAAAACCAACGCACCCCACTCCAATTTCTTCGTTTCAACTTTTACCAAAAGCCTTATTATTTTGGTGACATTTTCTATGATTATCCTCCAAAACAATTGCGCTCAACCTATATTACACACTAGGATATGCCCGCTATTGGTTAGCGGATGTGAGAATTATTTAATCAATCCTACAATCCAAAAAGTGATCCTAACTAAAAAATTCAGAATCTCATCCAAAATTCACCCAAATTTCAAATTGTACCAAAGTTAGTACCTTTACATACCCATAAGTATGAATTTCCAAAACTACACCCATGCATCAATCCTACACTCTAACAGTAAACTTATTTCCAATTTTCAGTGTTCTAGCTCTGTCGGTTCAGCCAAAAACACATTTGGTACTATTTAGTACACATTATAGGAAGTGATGCAAATGTGGTATAGTTTGGTAATGTGGTATAGTCACATTTTTTGTAAACTGAAAATTTAAAAAAAAAACTGAAACATGTTGTATAGTTCGCTGTTCTCAAAGTTTAAAAATATTTGTTTGTTTTACAGATGTATTTTAATCTTTATTATTAAAGCATTAAAATAATAAATACTAAAAATCAAATAAAATGCGCAATTGCACCACATATTTACCAATTTAGGAAAAAAAAACTATACGTTTATTCAGTAAACACAAGTGCAGGTAATGTGGTATACCTTGAGTCTGTATGAAAAAAGCCAGCACAAGACAAAATCTCATTACTATTTGAAACATTTGTCCTCTACGAGAGCTACCATGAAACACAAGGATGAAAAACAAAGGCTATGAGTTTTAACAACTTCTCCATACAAAAATTAAATATTGCATGTGTAGACATTATTATATAATAAAAATTAAAGTTGCACTCAAAATATCCGTTAAAAATCTTAACAGTCATAAATCTCGATCTAATTCAAATTCATTAAAAACAATAAATTATATAAGATATCAATTGGAAGTGAAAATTATACTATACCAGATTAACATCATGTGGTATACCACATTACCTGCACTTTTTACTACAACAGTAACCTTCTTTGCAAATTTTAGTGGTCTAGCTCTATCGGTCCACCACAATACACATTTAGTACTATTCAGTACACATTAGTACAAATTTCCAACACTTCCTAGATACCTAACTCAAAATTCCAGATCTCAGAAATATCGGTTCACTCAAAATTCAAATATCGGTTCACTCAAAATTTAAATTGTACCAAGGTTAGTGCCATTTAGTACCCATAAGTATGCATTTTCAAAATCACATCCACACACATATCCTACACTACAACATTAACCTTATTTCCAAATTTCGGGTTTCTAGCTCTATTGGTTCAGCCAAATACACATTTGGTACTATTTAGTACACATTAGTAGAATTTTCCAAAACTTCCTACATATTCCAAGCCTACACCTTAACAGTGATCCGAATTTTAGGAATCCAGTTCTATCTGTTCACCCTAAATCCAAATTGTACCAAATGTATTACAATTTAGTACTTTTCGTACACAAAACTACCTACAAATCGCTATCCTCCGACGGTAAAGTTAATTTCAAATTTCAGAATTCCAGCTTCATGCGTTTCTCTAAATTCAAATTGCACCAAGAGAGGAGAAAATTGTAGAAGAAGGACAGATTTTTGACAAAATCTGACAAAATCTAGGATCTGATTGGGGTCTATTTTAGAGAAGAAAGCTAGATTATCGATTTCATATCTTTCAAACTGTTCATGTCTTCTGCCACTCTGCGATGAACATCTACAGATGATATGTTCAATTGCGTCTATCTCTTCTTTATCAACCCTTCATCACAACCTTGATTCGCATTCCAAATTTCAAGTTTTTGGCTCTATTTGTTCACATGCTACGAAATTGTAAGAAAATTTAGTATATTTTAGTACTTTTTGGATACTTATAGTTAGAATTTCTAAAAACCCTTATGGTACATCAACCCTACACTCCACCAATGGCCCTCAATCCAAATTTCAGAGTTCTATCTGCACCGGTTCGTCTAGTACGAATCTGATACCTTTGGAGCAAGAGTGACCCTCACCCAAATTTCGTCTGGACCTTGATGAATCGTTAAGTCAGTCAGTGAATAAGTAAGTCAGTCAATAACTTTACTCTTTTATTAGTATAGATTTAGTAACGGTCTCTGTTTTGCATTAATTCATTTAATAATTCTAATTCAAAATCGTTTATAAAAAATGATAAAAAAATCACTCACCACTCCTTTCAACAATTGTATTCTTGTGATTCTCTGTATAAACACTACCATTCTCCAATTCAGCTGGGTGAGGTTGTGGTGTTGCTGCTATTCCATCAATATTATTTTCACATTTATCTTTATTACTATCGACAACAGCTCCGCCATCATCACCTTTTGTAGTTTTATAAAAATATATACTTTGACTAACACTCGGCAGGGCTACAGCAACAAATAACGATACGATTTGCGAAGCAAATGATATGTAATGTAATCCACGATAATCTAAAGAATCCGTTGATACCAGCACCTGAGCTAAAACACCACCCAAAAACTTGCCACACAATATTGCGGAACGCGTGTGACCGGAGACAATTTGATAACGTGATTTTTCCACTTTAGCATATATATACGTATAATAGGCTACTTCACTGGCCATAAAGGTACCAAAAAATACCTGACCTATCAATAATTCCCACACAGTCTGTGTCCATAATAATATGCCGAAGAGAACAATACCCGAAAGCGCGGAAACAATTATTATTGCCTTATATCGTAAAATATCCGTAATTAGAAACACAATGACCAGTTGAATGAGTACGGAATATGTACCGAATGGATATATTTCACGATTTAAATCTTCACTTGTTATATTACGATCCGGACCGGTTAAATATTCCACCACAAATGGTTCGGATGGACGCATTTCGCGAAAAAAGCCAAACGTGCATAACAATAAGGATATACGTAACCATGCTTGCATATTTTTGCCGGTGGTGGTATGTTTTTTTTTTGTTATTTTGTTTCCAAGCTGTCGTTTTTTGTTTTTTTTTTGTATATAAAAAATATTTTTAATTGCTTGTCGTCGATGCTATTAACCCGATCACTTTTGATTTTATTTTGATGAATATACACTGGCTGGCTGTTGCTGCTTCCGCGACGAACGACGACGGAACGTGTTTCTACTCCGCCGTGTTTACGATTGAATTGAAAAAAGACAGTTTTGTTTTTATTTTTTTCTTTTTTTTGCTTCTTCTTAACACCTTAACAGCAATCCGATTGTATGGCCGTGTTATATTCGTCAGAATAGTGTGAATTTTATTTGCGTCTCTTCTCTTTTATTTCTCTGTTTATTTTTGGTTTTGCAATACTCTTAAAACGTTTTTTTATGTACTTCTCTTATTTTTTACTCCAAATATCTGTGGGTTCGACATCACAACATAACCGATTGTTTTTTTTCTTTTTTTCTTTTTGTATTAGAGTGGTTCAAAAAAAAATCTTTAAAGAATCATTTTTTATAAAGAATAATAGGTGTTTCGTATAGAGATCACTGAGAAAAACTGTTGTGTATTAGAGTGGTTCAAAAAAAAATCTTTAAAGAATCATTTTTTATAAAGAATAATAGGTGTGTCTGGTTACTTTTCCAGTAACATTTATTCAGTAAGTTCTAGTTCAGAGAGTAAGCCTTTTTTAATCTCTTTTGCGATAATACTGAGAAAAGTAAACAGACGACATTTAGTAAGATTTAGCAAATAATCAGATGATTTGCGTCAAAATAAACAACGAACAAAGGACAAACACAATTACTTGTATTGCGACATTTAGTAAGATTTAGCAAATAATCAGATGATTCAAGAAAACATTTGATTTGCGTCAAAATAAACAACGAACAAAGGACAAACACAATTATTTGTATTGCATTTAATATTAAAAATAAAACGAATAACAAAAGAAACATTGATTTGGTATGCTCCCCGGGAACACTTAAGCTCCCTGCATCAATACATAGCCCTCTATCTGAACTTGCCTAAAAATATATAAGGAATTAGTTTCTCATTTAATAAAACTTTGCATTACTTACGAATTTTCTGTAATTTTTATACAACTTAACTTCAAATTGAACATTGCAAATTAAAAAAATGTTTTGAATAATTTTTGCATTTGGTCATAAAACAGCTGATACAAAATTGGCTGAGTTTGCAAAATCTTACTGAATAAAATTCTTTCAGTAAACTCCAGTAAGTTTGTTGTTGTTGAACTGTCAAACTTGCCCTCTCACTTGACTCTCTTTTACTGGATTTTTGGGTAAACAGACAACATTTAGTAACATTTGGTAAAAATTGTTACCAAATATCGAGTAAACAGACAGAGCTATTGTTTTTAAGCACCCCAACAGACGTTGGCGCGGAAAGGAGTACGTCTACCAGATATAGGTGGTAATGCAATTAACGAAACGTATCGACTCAAAATTGAGTGAAACTTAGTGGACAGATTGCAGCGGATTTAAATTCCAAAAAGTTTATAACATTCTGGATCAGGTTTAGAAATTATTGTTCAAATTACGTTCCGATGTCAGAGAGGACTATGATGATAAAATTTCAGCAAAGCGCCCTGAATATGAACATCATACATATGTTTGCTCCTTCGGGTGTTCGAAACAATGATAAGGTAGCACATTTATACAAAGACGTAGCTCAAAATGTCGAAATCACATGAAATAACAATAATTCAAGGCGACTTCAAGGCTAAAAAGGGTAATGACTCGGATAAAGAAATTCAATTCTACCTAGAATTATTATTATTTATTTTCAACTTGACTTGTTATCAGTTAAGATGAATTTAACCAAAACTTTATTTAAACTGCATCCTAGACGACTATAGATGTGGAGATCACCATTAGACAACAGAAGGAAACTAAAAGGAGCAGAGCTTAATGCTAACGGACGCGTCCACAGGTTGCGGATAGTAGCTGTGAATATCAAATAAGCACTCGCGGACAATCAGCTGGTCCTGGGGGAGAGTCTCGGAGGAAATAATCGAGTACCTATGATCCCATGGCTGGCAAGAATGGCGCCTTTCAACTATCCACTTTAAAATTCTTAGATCACTACCTTCCAAGTTTAGGTTAGGGATGTACGGTTGTTAGTAACAACAGTTCACTCAGAGACAATTGTCCATTGTGATCATCCTTGAAGAAAAGGGAAAAGAGAGAATGGAAGAGAGGAGAAAATAGTTGGATGACTATTTCAGCCAAGCCAGATTTTTGACAAAGCCTAGGATCTGATTGGGGTCTATTTTGTAGAAGAGAAAGCTAGATTATCAATTTCATATCTGTTTGTGCTTTCTGCCACTAAGCGATGGACATCTACAGAGAGCCTTGAGGGCCGCCTGACTATCGACATATATAGTCACCGGTCCCGTAATGTCGGCATTAAGTGATTTTACTAACTCGGTCGCTTTCGTGATTGCAAGAATCTCTGCTTGGAAAACGCTGCAAAGATTGTTAAGCTTATATGAGTTATATGTTCCTAATTCCCTACAGTAAAAACTGCAAACCTGGCAGAGGTATGGAGCCATTAGTCCAGGATTCCCTGCAAGGAAAATCTACTCTGATGCCATTAAAGTCTCTATGAGATGGAACATAGTCACTAATGTGAGTATTTTTCCTCAAGAAATCACAATCTGGAGTTATGTTGAGGATACTAGCGTCATTATAGTTCAGCGACTTCCAGGCATCCGTTTCTCGGAGCCTCAGGGTGCATCTAACAGCCTGGAATTTAATCAGAATGTCCAAAGGTTGGATATTCAAAATTGCGTTCAAGGCTGCCTGTGGTGTATTTCTTAAGGCTCCGGTGATCAGGATTGAAGCCGATCGCTGTACAAATCTTACGTTTTCTAGTGAAGAGTTAGACAGTTAGACAGGGTGGAAAGGGAACCCTCCAGGATGTCTGCAATTGTCATTAGAGACTTACCCCCAACCAGCAGGACTACATCATCGGCATAGGCTACAACCTTTATCCTGAGATGATTGAATTTTATAAGTATCTCATTTATCACCAGAAGCCACAAAAGGGGGGATTGTACTCCTCCCTGTGGTGTGCTTCTGTTGACAGATTTCCTCACGGAACTCCCTCCTAAGGATGAGCTGATAATTCTCCTTTCCAGCATTCTATCAATCCATTCCGTAAGAAGTGAGGGGATACCAATGCTTACTAGAGCAGAATGGATGGTTTCCAACTTCCCTCGATATCGAGGAATGCTAGCAGAGGACTCCATATTCTTCTCGATGCACCCAACCAACCCATGCAGGGCTGTATCCACTGATCTGTCATTGATGTATGCGTGCTGGGAGTTGCTAAGTTTACTATGGTCAATAGTGTTCCCACTTTCTGAGTCTAGTAACCTATCTAAAGTCTTAAGTAGAAAGGAAGAGAGACTAATCGGTCTATAGTCTTTTGGTAACGTATCACTCGCCCTACCGTCTTTCCTTACGCATTCAAGGTTTTGTGACCACCATACTGGCTGAGATCTCTTCCCCCCAGGTCATGAAGCTATATCGCTCTTCAAAAGAGTGTCCGTGACAGTGCTCACAACTTCCTCAACATCATCAACCAATATTGAGGATGCTTGTTTTTTTGGTTTTGGCTTCTGTTTACCTCTGGAGGTAGGAATCTGGAAACGTATAAGTCTATGGTTCGAAAAGGAGCATTTCTCAGATACTTCCCAGTTTATAACCCCAGAGTCGTCCATATTAGTGAGGGTTATGTCGATGACTTCACCTCTCAATCATTTAACGAACGTTGATGTATTGCCTCTAATACATATTCTAAGATTATTTGGACGAAGGACAAACCCGAAATGGAAAAAATCGGTTCAGATTTAGATATAGCTCCCATATATATTTTCGTCCGATTTTATGTAAATTGGTGCTCTAACTCCCAATATTTATCCGATTGAGACAAACTTTTGCACAGCGTACTGATGTAGGTCCAGTTTGTTGTTGTTTTTTTATGGTTCAAATATCTATTTAGATCTCATTTTTTCGCCCGATTCCATTTCTATCGACAGCACAGTTCTTGCATGTACCCAAAGTGGCGAAGGCTATCATACCGTCCGACTTTTGATTTTTCCTTACGGTTTTTTATTTGCAGTTGATTCCTGCTCTTTCTTTCAATGCGGATTCGTGTGTATATAACCAAGAAAATATAGTGAAAGTAATGCAATATTGAGTAGTGATTTCCAAGCAAGTTCAGAGAGATTACAACTTTTTTAATCAACCACAGTGTATAAACAAATTTAGTACATTCAATACATTCTGGTGAAAGTTAAACGAGTGTAACTTAAAAATAAACCGGATTACGAAGTCTTACTCTACTATTTTTAGTTTATTTGAATATTAATTTAACATTAATTAAATTAATTTGTATAAATAGTTGACTTCAAATAATAGGAAATCCAATGCTTTTCTTGTGAGGTTTCTATAAAAAAATGATTTTAAAACGGCTACCTAGAAACCATAATCATAAGACCTTTTTTAGATGTCAATACCAACTACTGTAAAAATAAATAACTAATGCCCAAAATATCTAGCATGACAATGCGTTTTCCAACAAATATAGGCCTATATATGTATATGTGAAACATATATATGTCTGGTTTACTCAGTGAAAAATTAAATAAAAACCATTTTAACATTCTCGATGTGTCATCGTCATCTCCATTACGTATGTGCTGTGTCTATCACATTTTTTGTATCTTAAGTTTTGTGTTCTCTACAAACAATTAAATAAATAAATAAAAAGAGTGTAATTTCCGTCGGCAATCTTTTCAATTAAAAGTGACGATTCAAATTCATTTCTCAATAAAAATTCACTTGAGTAGTTAATTACATACATGTGTATTTCTGTGTGTATTGAAGGGGTACACACACACTTGTCATTGACTTCACTTAATCGCTATCTATTTATTTAATTTTCCGTTTTGTCATTTTATAGACCAATTCAAAAAAATAAAAAAGATCAATTGATCGTTTTGTCAAAATGTCATAAATAAGCACGCGATTGTTTTAAATGATATTAACCCATCGTTGAACAAATAATTGAAATATACTTTGCCGTTGTTTCAATTATAATTTTAGCTATAAGAAAAAACCGAAAAAATTCACGAACTTAGCAGTTATTTTCAAATATTTATGTTGTTGCTGTAGTACGCTTTAAATAATTCTCGGGTCTTTTCGGATCCTATATCAAATTGTTGTTGACATTTACATTTGTTATTTTGGTGTACTCTTTTTATAGGGACCATATGAGTTAAGGCGCAAAATGAGTTAAGAAACGCTCAACATTTTTAACGACAACTTTTTTTTAAATAATGAATTTTTCTTTTCCCCGATTTTCTTGTATACGAACTTACCCTAATAATTGTCTTAAAATTTGATCGGTTAAAACAACATTTGAAAGAAATATATATCAAATACTGTCAGATAGTATTATTATCTACTTCAACGATATATATATATATATATATATATATAAGACTTATTTGTTTTAATTTTATACCTCAAACAAACCTAATTTATTTTAATAATATTTAATATTTATTTTAATATACATTTGTGGACAAAATAATAGAAACAAAACCATTAAAAAATAAAATTAATTTTAATTTATATGTTAACGCTGGCCACATTTACAGAAAATGCCAGGTTCAACAAAGAAAAAAAGAAGCAGCAAAAAATAAATAATTTTCTTTTTTGATTTAATTCGAACCTACAGTAATTCAGGAATGTCGCTACAAAATTTCAAGTGAAAATCTCAACAACTTTTAAAGATATAGCCGATTTATTGTGTCAGCATCAAACGACGGTCGAAGTGCTTCTCAAACTTTAAAAGCGTTTTTCTCGAAACAGTGTTTTTACGAATAGCTGACACGATAACTCAGATCGGTTGCAAATTTTGGCACGTTTCTCTGTGAGTGTATAGTTATCATATAAACTAGGATAAATTCAATCGGTGAATATCTTCCTCATTTTTTAACTTAGTCCGCCATTTTGTTAATTTTTGAGCGAAGTTAATAATCCTAGTTCATACGAGAGCCAGACATGCACTCTTTCTAACACCATTGGAATTTCGGATTCCGATGTTCCAGTGAGGAGTTATCATGCCCGCCATCAAAAATAAGGAATTTTCTTAAATCCCAAAATAACAACAACAAAACAATAATAACAAAATGTTGTAAATTATGTTACTGCTCTTTTTAAATCTTCAAATATATATATATATATATATATATATATATGCAAACCTTAACAAGCATTGGTATTCATTTACCAGCCCATTGAAAATTTTAAAAATTTAAAATCGAAAATGGTAGGCCTCCTTAAGTTTTGCCAAAATTGTACTATTGTACTATATATACACATGGGGGAGAGGGGGGCACCTTTGAACACTTCTTTCTTTCAAGCCTCATAAATTTTTTTATTTTATAATTTTTGGTTTCTTGTAAATGTTATCTAATAGGTACATATCGTTAGCTAAAATGCAAAAAGGCGTAACTAAGAAAAAATTTAAAATTGACTTCTTGAATGAATATTGTGACTGTCAAATAACTGCATGTGTTGACAAAGTTTTACACGTCTGCGGTCAAACAAGGAGCTTCTATTAACAAAAAAAAAAGACGTAACTACAGTGGGTTTATTTGCAAAAAGGCGTACCTAACAAAAAATTCACGTTTTTACTTAATTGTTATGACTGCCATTAAATTAAATAACTAAAATCCCTATGTCTGAGTAGAAGTGTTTTTTTATCGCAGCTGATCATTTTGTTTTATTTTACTATTTACGATCGATATTGCCGAATCTGCTGAACTGTTGGAGAATACAAATTTTTAAATATTTAAATATATTTGAATTCCATGAAAATTTTCCAAGATTTTCGATATTTTTAATTAACTTGTGGCTGCTGTGTGTTGCATAAGCTTGCTGTGTTGCTGTTGTTGCATTGAAGCTGTATTTTTTTGTGCATTCAGACATCTTTTTTGATTTTGTTGCTGTTTTGGTGATACTGATATGCCGGCCGGTCGAGTTACTAAATGCAAACTTTGTGATCAATCGGTCACAAAGACCCAGGCTAGTGTTTTATGCAAAGCTTGCAACTGCTGGATACATGCATCTTGTGCAAATATTGAGGAAAAAAATCTTTCAGTTTTGAGAACGGTCAAATCTTTTGCCTTTATCTGTGCTTCTTGTGAGCCAAATCTAAACAACAACTGTAACGATGGCGTTATTGAAAAGATAAACAGTTTGACGGCTAAACTTGATAACTTTATGGTCAACTATCAGACGGAGCAGAATAGCATGAAAGTTGTTTTGGAAGACATTAAGAAGGAAGTGAGTTTATGTGTGGCTGAGTTGAAATCCGATATCAATCAATGTAATGACAATGTTCGGCGTGTTGAGGTTGCTACTACAACTAAACTTGTTGCCCTGGATAGAGAAGACAATGTAATACACAGACGGATGAATCGCTCTGATATTCTTATTGGCGGCCTACCAGAGGGTTTGAGTGATTTGGAGGCGCCGGTGATAGCTTTAGGCTCGTTTTATAATGTACCGATTGCTAGTATGGACATCAACCACGTATGTTACATTAATCATAAGAAACAGATTCTTGTCAAATTTAATAAGGTAGCAAAGCGAGACACCCTGATGAGAGAATATTTTAAGACTCGCAATTTACGCATTTCTGACATATTGGTCGGTCAAGGTGGCGATTTAAATAACAGGGTATACCTGAACGATCACTTTTCTCCTGCAGCAGCACATCTAAATTATGTTTGCAAGAAACTTCAACGCCTGAAGGTGATTAAAAAATTTAAAATTCTTAATTCTGACCGACTTAAGGCTTGGCTTATGTTTACTGATGGCAGAGAAGATACGTACAATACTGGCCAATGTGATGCGCTGCTTCTTGATGTAGAAGGAAGTAGTAATTAAGTTTTTTCTCTTTTTAATCCTTTTTTTTATTAATTTCAACACTTTGTTTACTTTTTTTGATTATTTGAAAATCGATCTCATTTGCAGTATTTGATCAGCTGCGTTAGAGTTGTGAATATTATTTATTTTTTTTTAATTGTATTATGATAGATAATAAACAATTTTTTTTCTTTTATAAATGGTTCCCCACTATAACTACATCATTTGCTTTTGATGCCTTTTAGGGCAAATTTTGGGCCAGTAATAAGCAACAATGGGTATATTAGGTCAGTTTTGGAGTCATGTAATAATAAGCTTAATATTGCTCATATAAATTGTCGTAGTATAAGGCCGTCTATGAATACTGATAAGTTTACAGAGCTTAAGTCAATTTTGTCAGGATCTCGCTTAAGCATTATTGGAATCTCAGAAACATGGTTGAAACCGGATATCTCTAGTCGTGCAATTAGTGTGCCTGGGTACAAATTTGTGAGGAATGATCGCCAAAATGGTAGAGGTGGTGGTGTTGGCATATACATTTCGAGTGGAATTAAATATAATATTGTTCATAAGTCGTCCGTATTAGGTAAATGTGAGTCGCTTTTTATTGAGCTCATGTCTGGTGATGTCAAAGTCTTGTTTGGAGTGGTTTATTTGCCTCCTCCTGCAGATTTTGCTATGTTTGAAGATATCCATACCGATCTGCTGTTAGGATACTCAAGCATAGTGATTGTAGGAGATTTCAACTGTAACATGTTTGACTCAGTGAAAGCTATGTCTGTTCGTTCCACTTGTTTTCGTTTGAATTTGTCAATTTTACATAATTCTAAACCTACTCATTTTAGTGTGTCTCATTCTTCGTCTTCATTGATTGATTTTATGTTGATTAGCGATTATTCGATGGTTAATTTGTCTGATCAGGTTATATGCCCCTCTATATCTGACCATTCTCTTATATTTGCATCTTTCAATATCAGTGTTAACTTTTTTTGTGATGTTGTCGAGTATCGTGATTATATGAATATTGACTGGGATGGTTTTTATTATTATCTATCGACCTATGATATTAATACATTGAATGTTGCTGACATTGATCTGAAGTGTTCAGCTGTATCGTCTCTAATTATTAGTCTTTTTGAATTTGTGCCATTAAAACGTAAAAAGATATGTTCTGCTGAAAATTGGATGAATGTGAATCACATTGTATTTGCTCAATCACTTCGTGATTTAGCATTCAAAGCTTACCAGCGCAATAAGACTACTGATAATTGGAGAGTGTTTTGCAAATATCGAAATAAAGCCAAATCCATCATTCGACGTGAACGCAGAAAATTCTACTCCAAAAAATTCAATGTGATGGGTTCAACTGCTCTGTGGCGTTTTTTAAGGGGTGCTGGATGTATGGGTACTGACGACTTAATTTCTAATTTTGATGTTGATGCACTGAATTCCTCGTTTGCTGCTAGAAATTCATCTGTTGATGATTTCGATTTTAATTCTTTTGCTGATGCAGCAAATGGATTTTCCTTCAGTAATGTTTATATTGACGAAGTTATTTTAGCTCTAAATAGAATAAAGTCTAAATCAATAGGCGTGGATGGAATACCTGTTGATTTCTTGAAGTTAATTTTCCCATATATTTCAGATTATGTGTTAGATTTAATAAATTCAATTTTAATGTCGTCCACCTTTCCCCAATCGTGGAAAATAGCTCGTGTTGTTCCAATCCCGAAGGGTAATGTTGTTGATAGTCCTGATAGTCTTAGGCCCATATCAATTCTCCCTGTGCTGTCGAAAGTGTGTGAACATATTATGAGGGACCAGATACTTATGCATGTTAACAGGTACATTTACAACGGCCAATTTGCTTTTCGCAAGAACCATAATACTACAAGTCTGTTACTTTGCCTGACTGATATGATAAGGAAAAATATGAATCTTTCCAAAAATACAGTAGTGGTGTCGTTGGATTTGACAAAGGCATTCGATTCGATTTCCCATTCTACGTTAATCAGGAAGCTGATATATGAGTTCAATTTTTCAATAACTGCATGTAAACTAATTTTATCTTATTTATCTGGTAGATCCCAATTTGTTGTTTGTAATGGAAAATCCTCTGGTACGATTTTGCTCACTTGTGGCGTAGCTCAGGGATCAGTTTTGGGTCCTTTACTGTTCATTTTGTATGTTAATAGTCTGACGCAGTGTTTTGGCGATGTCAATTGTACACCACTATTATTTGCTGATGACGTTTTTCTAATTTTCTGTGATAATGAAAGGAATGCAACATCTTTTGAATGTCAAATTAATCACTGTCTTTCACGGTTTGAACAATGGTCATTAGAAAACAGTTTGACTTTTAATCCATTAAAAACAAGAGCTTTAATGTTTGGTTGTCATGAAATGGACCTTAACATCTATCTTGGTTACAACCAAGTTAACTTTGTAAGCAGTCACCGAATGTTGGGACTAATAGTCGACGATAAGCTACATTTTGAGAATCATGTTGACTTTGTTCAGAGGAAGGTGTTTTCCACTATTCGTAGGTTATATTCTACAAATCTGTTTCTTCCATCGTGGGTCAAAAGACGAGTTGCTCATGCCCTCTTGATGCCCCAAATCATTTATGGATTGGAGGTTATTTCAGGTACAACTGATCATACATTCTTAAGATTAAAACGAGTTGTTAATTCTATTGCTCGTTTTATTTATAATATTAAATCTCGAGTTCACATATCTGGTTATGTTGTAGATTTTCTGGGGTTAAATTTTAAAAGTTTTGTTTCTGCCAGAGTTCTGCGTAATTTTTACAATATAATTAAGAATGGTGTACCTGTTTTGTTAAGAAACATGTTCAGATTCTCCGTCTCAACGAGAAATCCTCAAGTATTTATACCTAGGATATACAATTCCGCTTTTGAAAAATCCTATGTTGTACGTGTTGCTCGATTGTGGAATTATTTGCCCATTGAACTGAGAATATTTTCTCAATCCAATAATGCTTTTCGTTTGAAGCTATTGCAATATTTACGTGGTCCTGATAATCGCATTTAATCGCATTTAATATTCTGTCAGCTATTCTAACCTATTTATGATATCTTGTTTGCTTTTTATGAACTGTATGTTTTTTTGTTTACATACACTTTCATTTACAGACAATTTCTTTGCATATTCTATTTTTTTTTTCAATTTAATTTATACTTCATTTACACCTATTTTATTCGTATTAATGACTGTAATTTGCTGGATGTTGCTTATTATGGCTTTCATTTACGCCATTTTGTTTTAGTGGTTATGGCTGGGGAGCCAATTATAATTGAATATATTTTTAAGTATTTTGTATTTAGATATAAGTTTTCTACTTAGAATGATGTGTTATATTAATACTATTTATTGGCCTTGGAGGCTTTAGTATTAAGGAATGAATTTAATAAATAAATAAATAAATAAATTAGAATATATAGCAACGAAAACAAATGAAAATTTGTTAAAAAAATTATAGTCTATTATTCGTCATATGCAAGATCACCTTGCTTTGCATACTTTTTCATTTCACATGTCATGTTTATAGTTTTCATTCAAAACAGTTTTTTGCTTCTCCTACACAATTATGCTTTTGTTATTTACGCATTTTTGCATTTTAGCTAACGACATGTAACCTTTACAACCTTTAAATATTTTATGTTGCTGTTTTAAGGGAGGAAGTCAAAGTGTTCAAAACTGCCGAAATATCATTTTGAATTGTTTTACAATTTTTCCCACCACTATATGCCAGTGCTGAAAACACCATATGAAATTAAGTTTCAGAAAAAAATTGAATTTCTATTGAAATTTTTTTAACAGACATTTATAAAAACAAATTTAACCTAGGCGTTGTTAAAAAGACGCAGATGTATACGCCAATTATTTATGGAATATGATGTACTAAAATAAACGTCTTTCAAATAGGTTTGTATGTATTTATATACCTTGCTTTGTTTTAAGATTGAAAAAAGTCACACCAGACAGAGTAATAAAAGTCTTATCTTTAAAAAGTAGAACCTAATTACACAGAGTAAAAATATTGGAAACTAGCATATGCCCGCAACTTCGTTAGCGAATGTATTTTATTTTCAGAAAAAACTGCATATATCAGAAAAAAAACAATCCACACATTAATATCGACCATAAATTAAACTTGAATACCATTTAGTACCAAATTTCATGACTCGAACTCTAAAGGTTCACCCAAATCCAAATTTTAACAAATTTTCCATTTAGCACACATTATTTCCATAAATTCCCAAATTGAAATTTCAGGATTTAACTTTATTAATTCACCCACAATTGAAATTGTACCGAATTTAGTAGTAAAGTTTCCAAAACGTCCTACTTAACCCAAACCTACACCCCGAATGTGATTCTAAATCCAAGTTTCAGGATTCCAACTCCATAGGTTCACCAACAATTCAAATTGTACCAAATTTAGTACACAGTAGTATGAATTTCCAAAAACCTCTTACTTACCCCCTCCACCACCGTTATCCAAAATATAAGTTTCAGGATTCCAATTCTATCGGTGCAACCACAATTCAAAATTCACCCACCCTCTATTGGTTCACCCATAATTCAAATTCTACCAAATTTAGTACATAGTTGTACCAATTTCCGAAACTTTCTACATACCCCAATCTTACACCCCCACAGTGATCATAAACCGAAGTTTATCGGTTGACCCACAATCCAAATTGTACCAAATTTAGTACATAGTAGTACGAATTTCCAAAATTTCCTAATTGACCCAAACCAATACCCCACAGTGATCCTAAATCCTTGTTTCAGGATTCAAACTCTATCGGTTCACCCACAATACAAATTGTACCAAATTTAGTACACAGTAGTACGAAATTCAAAAACTTCCAACTTAACCCAAACCAACACCCCCACAGTGATCTTAAATCCATTTTTCAGGATTCAAACTCTATCAGTTCACTCACAATTCAAATTGTACCAAATTTAGTATACAGTAGTATCAATTTCCAAAACATTCTATATACCCCAATCCCACACTGATCCTTAATCCAAGTTTCAGGATTCCAACTCAATCGGTTCACCCACAATTTAAATTGTACCAAATTTAGTACACAGTAGTACGAATTTCCAAAACATCCTAAATACCCCAATCCTACATCCCCACAATAAATTCAGGTTTTAGGATTCCAACTCTATCGGTTCATCCACAATTCAAATAGTACTAAATTTAGTACACAGTAGTACAAATTTCCAAATCCTCCTACATACCCCATCCTACACCTCCACAGTGATCCTAAATCAAAATTTCAGGATTCCAACTCTATCGCTTCACCGTCGATTTAAATTGTACCAAATTTATTACACTTAGTACAAATTTCTAAAACCTCCTACATACCCCAACCCTACACCCCCACAGTGATCTCAAATCCAAGTTTCAGGATTCCAACTCTATCGGTTCACTCACAATTCAAATTATACCAAATTTAGTAACACATTAGTACAAATTTCTAAAACTTCCTACATATCTCAATCTTAAACCTCAACAGTGATCCTGGCTCCAAATTTCATGATTCTAGCTCTATTGGTTCACCTAAAATTCAAATTGTACCAAATTTAGTACAATTTAGTACCCATAAGTATTATTTTTGTAAACTGAATCCCAATCCCACACCCCCACAGTGATCCTGACTCCAAATTTCATTGTTCCCGCTCTATAGGACCACCCAAATCCAAACTGTACCAATTATAGTACGATTCAGTACTTTTCGTACACATAAGTAACAAATTTCGAAAACTACGTTCATATCCCAATCCTACACTCCGACGGTAATTTTAATTTCAAATTCCAGGATTCCAGCTCGATTTGTACCTCCAAATCAAATTTGTACCAAATATAGTACCATATAGTACTTTTCGTACACGTGAGTACACGCTTTCCAAACTCTCCTCATATCGACCCTAATTCTCAACCTTAATTTGCATTCAAAATTTCCAGTTTTTAGCTCAATCCATTCACATGCTACGAAATTGTACCAAATTTACTACATTTCAGTACTTTTCCGAAACTTATAGTTCGAATTTGCTTTGCTCAATCCAAATTTCAGATTTCTAGCTCTACTGGTTCGCCAAATACAAATGATACCATATTTAGTATAGATTAAATTTGTACCAAATATAGTACCATATAGTACTTTTCGTACACATGAGTAAGCGCATTCAAAACCATCTCCTTAAATGTACCCTACGTCTGAACCCTAATTCACACTCCAAATTTCAAGTTTTTAACGCTACCCATGCTACAGGATAGTTATAGTTCGAATTTCCAAAAACCCTTTGGTACATCTATCCAACATTCCATCAACGACCACCAAACAAAATTTCAGAGTTCTAGCTCCACTGGTTCGCCAAATACAAATGTTATCACATTTAGTACTTTTCGTACCGTTCTAGTACGAATTTACAAAAACCCAGCCTTATCTGTCACCTTTGGACAAAGGGTGACCCTCACCCAAAATTTCAAGATTCTAGATTCAGCCGTTTCGTCTGGGCGTTGATGAATCGTTAAATCAGTCAGTCAATCACGTTACTCTTTTATTAGTATAGATTAGTACCTTTTAGTACTTTTCGTACCGTTATAGTACGAATTTCCAAAAACCCAGGCTATCTGTCACATTTGGACCAAGAGTGACTCTCACCCAAAATTTCAAGATTCTAGCTTCAGCCGTTTCGTCTGGGCGTTGATGAATCGTTAAATCAGTCAGTCAGTCAATCACTTTACTCTTTTATTAGTATAGATTTCTAAATCTATGCGAAGCTTAACTAATTGTTGGAACAGTTTTAATGCTGTGTATTTCTCTGCTTAATCTGGTTCTGCTTCTAGCTGCAGGCTGTGACCTGTACAGGTTGTGTCAATAGTAAGGTGAGTAGGTTTGACTGGGCAAATATTATCCACCCATCATGTCACCGATTATAACTTTGTAGGCAGTTCATGACTGTTGCGATGTTTTGCATGATATGCCCTATTTTCATAGATTTTGTTGGGTTCCAGGTCAGAGCGATATAAAAAGGAATGAAATAGATTATGAGTTAATCACAGTCTATCGATATTCCAGATAATTATACTGCTAAACATTCTCTTAAGATTTACTAAACTGGGAAATCTGGTTGTAGAACCTCAAAATCGCTTATTTGTAGTCACCATCTACACTGGTGGACAAAACTAAAGCATCTAAAATTGTAAGGTTAGTAAATGCTGCATTACTGTCTTTGTGCATATGTTTGTAGCAGGCAAAAGGAAACGAGATGGACCCATGGTTTCTTTTGAGAATATGCATAGAATCTCTATCTAAGTCGATTTATGCATGTCCGTCCCTGTCTATGTTAAATTGTAAACAAAGTGCAGGTCGCATGAAATTTAGCACATGTCATGTATTTGCCACAAGGACGAACCATTTAGATATAGCTCCCATATATATTTTCGTCCGATATTTAGCAAATTGTGCACCAAAAAGTAAGTAAGTACCCCAAAGAGTCAAGTTTAAGCCGATTGGCACAAAATTTTGCACAACTTTCTGGCGTGTTGTGCAAAATAAAACTTGACAAAAACTTTATTGAAATCGGTTTCGATTTAGATACAGTGGTGTGAAATGTCATCCACTATTCTAAACTTCTAACACAAATAAAATCCCGTTATTTTTGTTATAAGCGTAGTGATTGTATGTTGGTGCCTATAGAAAATAGTGTGCAATAAAATAGAGTCAACTGAGGAAAAAACTAAAAATTTTAAATTAAAACAGTGAATTCGTGATAAAATATGTTTAAAATGGTAAGTTTGTCTTCCTCTTATATAATTCTTTTAGTAACGTGTGTAAAAATAATCAATTAGGTCCAAACATGGGACGAGGAAAGCATTGCACTGACGAGCGCCGGAAGGCAATAAAAAAATACGTAATGAAGGTAAAAGCTACAGCGAAATTGCAAAAATATTTAAATGCTCCAAAATGGTCAAAAATGCTGTAAAGTATAAGCCAAAACCAGAAAAAAAGGGGAATGAAATCAAAAATTTCAGAGCAAACAAAAAGAAAAATATTGCGCCATGTCAAAAAGGACCCTTTTGTTACATCTTCAGCATTGAAAAAAGAGTATGATTTGAATGTTGACACATCTACAATAAGAAGAATGTTAATTCAAAACGATTTAAAGGCTAAAAGTGCCCGGAAAGTTCCGTTCCTCTCAAAACGAAACATAGGAAAAAGATTGGAGTTCGCCAGGAAACATGTGAATTGGCCGGCGAACAAGTGGCGAAATATTTTGTGGTCAGATGAAACAAAAGTAAATTTGTTTAACTCTGACCGAGTCGTACCTGTTGTCCGAAGACCTCCTAATACCGAATTTCATCCTAAATATACCATTAAAACCGTTAAACATGGTGGAGGAAATGTAATGGTTTGGGGTTGTTTTTCCTACTATGGTACTGGGCCCATATATAGCATTGAGAGTGTTATGGACGCCAATTTGTACACAGAAATTTAAAATGACACTATGATGCCTTATGCTGATTGGAACATGCCGCTTAGATGGGTGTTTCAACAAGACAACGACCCGAAACACACGTCTAAGCGGGCAAAAGCTTGGTTCGAAAACAATGGAGTCGAAGTTTTAAGCTGGCCCGCTCAGTCGCCAGACTTAAATCCCATTGAGAATTTGTGGAGAGAAGTGAAACTGGCTCTTAAAGGAAAGAATCCTTCTAATAAAGATGAGCTGTGGACATTGATCAAAGCTGCGTGGGAGAATATTCCAATAAAGACTTGCCAGCAATGATGGGCAAAATTTCTCTTAAAAAATGTTTAAGGGAAAATAAAAACATGAATTATTCTTCGGAATTTATTAAATTTAATATTTTTAAAGCATAAATAATATCCAAGGAAGTTCAAAAAATAAATTCATTAAAAAAAATTCGGAAAATATTTCATTAATGTTTATTTTTGTTTTAACATCAAAAAATGTAAAGAGAACCCATCAACGCTGGTGTGCAAGTCTGCCCAACTATGCTTGCCAGGCACTTGTGGAATCTATGCCAAGACGATGCTTAGCAGTAATAAAAAATAATGGTCATGCTACTAAGCACTAATCAACAATAAGTGAGAATTAAATTAATTTGTTTCTATTAGTACAGGAATTTTCAAAAAAAGTTACATGACACTATTTTAATGCACAGCCAAAATTAGTGTTTTTGAAGTATTTTTATTTTTATTGTTGTGTTATGTTTTTAATTACCACGTGAATACTGTAATATTTTATGTTTGTACATAAATAAAATATCCAAAAGAAAAAAGTTAACAAAGATTTCAAAAAATTTTATTTTTTTAAATTTTTCTATCTGGGTTACGAGCGACTCTATTTCATTTCACATCACTGTATATCTCCCATTTATATTTTTACCCAATTTTATGTAATTAGTTCACCAAAGAGTTAAGAGTTGTTTTAACACTAGAACGCCGAAGGCGGTCATTTTGACCGCTTTCCAATTTCAAGTACAAAAGCAACTGTGCGTTTAATGACACTTTTTTTTTAAAAATATGGTGACTTTTTCTACCTCATAGAATTACGTTTATTATAAAAAATTCACCAAATTTTAAAAAAAAGTGTCATTAAATGCACAGTTGCTTTTGTACTAAAAATTGGAAAGCGTCAAAATGACCGCCTTCGGCGTTCTAGTGTTAAATGCAAACATTGTTCCCATATATATGACTGACTTCATATTAATTGTCAAACTGCAGCATAAGGTGTAGTGTTCGTTCGTCGTTCCCTTTGCAACACCCTGAAATATTCACTGGGACCCCACAATGTGGATATATTTTTGATCAGAATAAAATTCTATGTCGATTTACGTATGTCCGTGTTGATAGAGGTCTGAAATTTTGCACAGGCATTGCTAGTACTTTTGGCATGATTGCTATGTTTAGGCATAGTTGCCAGCCACTACTTTGAAACTCCAGGGAAATTATCCAATATTATAAATGTGTGAGAATATCATTCTCTGATACAAGAAAGAATACTTTTCGTATATTGTTCAGTTGTTCATTTCTAAGTAAGGACTTCTACAAAATATGACTTTTTAAAAGTCTTCCTTTCAGGTATTATATATGGAGACCAGAATCAGTGATTAATGTTAATATACAGAATGACTCTTATAGATCTTCTAAATATAGAAACATATAATACAAAACCGTATTTAAGTATTCAATTCTACTCCAGCTAATATTTTCGTTTAAATAGACGTTATTTAATTAGCTGTATTTCCCCTGAGTTCTTTAATTTTCGTTCATATATCAAAAAAAAAAAAAAAAAAACAAAACAAAATTTTTTTACGATCCCCACTGAATTGTAAAAAAAAATGCTGATAGTAATTAATTTAAGCCATATTTGAGGTTGTTAACCTATATTACCATATATGGAATATACAGCCAAATATAAAACCAACACGAAATTGTAGTTATTGACATACATATATTAAAATGCAATAATTTTTATAATTCTCTTTTCTGTTTTTTGGATTTTTATTAAATGCTCTTAAATATTTTTTTATTTATTTTGTTCTTACTCTCAATATCTTTACAGCTCTGCCCGCGAGAATTTATTACATCAACAAAACTTTTATTACATCAACGTACACACAATGCTGCTGCTGCCGCCGCCGGCAATCGTAAACGTTTTCAATGTGAAATTTGTTCAGCATTTTTTGCAACATCATCGAATTTCAAATCACACCAATTGACACATAGTACCCAACGTAACCACCGATGTGAAATGTGTAATAGGTTATTTAAATCGAAACGAGATTTGAAACGACATCAGGTTGGAGTACATGTAGCCAGCAATGATCATGAAATTTTCTGTCAGATTTGTGGAAAATCATTTAGCAAACAGGCATCATTGAGCTCGCACCTGACAATGGTGCACCGTGGTTGTCGTATACGTAAACATAAATGCAGTGAATGTGATAAGATTTTTGGCAAAAAATCAAATCTTATCAACCACATGAGGTTCGTCGTCGATTCAATTGGATTGATAAACTAAAAAACAATTGAAATAGACAAAGTAAATTGGTTTTGTTGTATGTTTTGCTTCTTTTCAGAATCCACAGTGGCGAGAAACCTTTTGAATGTCCGACATGTTATTGGAAATTCACACAATCATCATCATTGCGAAGACACATGAAAAAGCACAGTAAGAGGTAAATCAATCATCACATAGAATACGAAATAGGAATGTTGGAAACTGTGCTGGTTGGCATTTTGATGTTTTGGTTTTTATACCCTACCTACCGCCTATAAATTGATTTTATATTTTAAGACTTCGTAGATCTATTAAAGGATTTAAAAGCAGATACAATGATGCTTCTAAAAACGACAATCTAAAAGGGGGCATATATCTATCGGTAGATGAAAAGTCATTATTTGTAGAAGGCAGCTTCTGGTGCTGTCTACAAGTAGAGCTTCGATATACCTAGAGGAGTTACCAATCTCCTACTAGGCGCGTCTTTCCGGGTGGCGGATGGAAAGGGGGTTTCTCGGGTCGTTTCGGATCGTAGGCCCCTCTGTCGTGAAAACGGTTTCTACGATGTGCAGGGTGGATCTGACCTAGGTCAAACTAGGGGATCTTCGGATTCCCCGTGGACCAAAATGGATTAGGGTAGTGCCCTTAAAATAATCAACTAAGATGGAAAAAATAATAGAATAAATAAAGTTACGGTGCAGGAAGCTAATAACCCAGTACCGGCGGTAATCGTTGCTAAGACCATAAGCCAAGTGTCGTCGAGCTCAAGCGATTGTGTTCCGGCTGTTCTAGGTATGGATGCCTTGGCAACTGCAGCTGTACCTGCTACAAGCGCTACCCCTGCTACCCCAAAAAAATGACGACCCGGCAATTCAAATGGAAAACGAGCTAGTCAAAACCGATGCGAATCAGTCTACGACTGTCAGGACTGTAGTTCTGGGAGAGGACGACCTATATGGGACCCTTAGTGTTATCCGCGATAGTATAGAGTAACAGAGTAGGGAGCTCTTCGACCAACTGGACAGGCTTGTAACGGAAGAGCAAAGTGTGGATACACTTCCGGAGGAACTGCTACTAAATCTTACCCTGATTGGTGATAAGCTGCACTCTACGGTGATTCCGGCCAAGTCTACACAGGAGGATTGTTGTAGCATCAAGTTCGGACGAGATGCGAATTTGCTATCGGAGAGGGAGGTTCATCTCATCAAGGGCAGGATGAGATTCGTATGGAAGTTCGAAAGAACTTACCCGCACGCTCTTCATCGTAAGCTCGAGATGGAAAAGATCTCCTTCCCGAAACAAATCTCTATGGAGACCTAGGATTCGAGAAAAGTAGTAGTGTCGGTGGATCGGAAGGCTAGCCCGAGTCAAATGGCAATTAACAAGGCTGAGCACACCCCGACACAAACCGTCATTCTTAAGGGTGATCGATGTGTGAAAGGCTCTGTCTCGAAGCTTTGAGTAGCCCCACCGTTGGTCGAAATAGGAAGAAGGACAAACCCGCAAGGTAAATCTATGGCGAATTTGTACCTACGGGTATGGATGTATCCGGAACGAACTAGGTATGACATTGAATCAACGCGTAAAACTATGCGGCTATATATCACCAGTCCTGAGATTTGACGATATAGATGTCGTTATCCCTAGTAGAGACGACTGGAACCGTAGCAACCCTCCTCCTCTGGAGGGACAGGGTCTGTCGTCTACTGTGAAATGCTAGGCCTTGAGCTTAACTACAACTGTAGTGTTTTCCCAACTGAAATCTTCGCTTTTTAGAAGTCGGTGAAATTGATAAAAAGTCTGGGTGCAGAGATCGTTGAACCGCATTAGTGATTGCACATCCACAAACTTAACCTAGCGATAGCGTCATTTGCGAAAATAGGTGATGCTAGGGGGATAACATTCAGACCTTCTAGTATGCTGCCACGAAAACTGCAACAGACTGTGAACTATCGGGGGGAACATCCATGTCTTCGCTTTATACATAGACTTTCCCCGACCATGAGGGTCAAGATGCCTAAAGGTCTACAAAGGCTCCCTGAGCTTTAGCTCGTCTATAAAGACTCCTGAGCTTCACTTCATTTATAAAAGCGTCCCTAGCTTCAGTTCATCTATAATTCCCTGAACCCCACTACATCTATAAAGACTCCATGAACTTTCTGATCTTCAGTTCGTATTTAAAGATTCCCTGAACTTCAGTTCACCCACAAAGACTACTTGAGCTGCAGCTCGGCTATCTAGCAAAAATATTCTTTTTTTATAATTTTATATTTTTTTCAAAATAATTTATTTTTTTAATTTTAATCTTTACTTTAATTACAGCCAATCTGTTACATAAAAACAACTCCAAGTGAAAAAAGCAACAACAATTTATTACGTTTTCTTTTGATATTCTTCATATAAACGTAATAAATCGGAACTTGTACGTGGTCGGACCACACTTAAGGCATATTCAAATTGTGTCATAGTTACAGCGGTAGCATCAAAACTTTCTTCCAAAGTTTTGAGAGCAGCTTCATGGCAGACGGCTTGTATTTCAGCACCCGAATACCCATCCGTTCTCTCCACCAATACATCAACGCAGACATCATCGGCTAATGGCATTTTCTTCAGTTTAATTGTGAAAATTTGTCGTCTTGCCTCTGAGTTGGGTAGACCAACATAAATAATACGATCAATGCGTCCGGGACGTAACAGAGCTTTATCAATCATATCTGGACGATTTGTGGCAGCTACAATGGTGACATTTTGTAACGATTCGACACCATCCATTTCGGTTAGAAGCTGGGTAAGAACACGTTCTTTAACTGAACTGCCGGAACCACCTGAAGCACCCTCAGCACGTTCCCCACCAATGGCATCGATTTCATCGAAGAATACAATGGATGGTGCCACCTGTCTGGCTTTGCGAAATACTTCCCGTACTGCTCGTTCCGATTCACCAACCCACATGGAAAATAATTCGGGACCTTTAATGGAAAGGAAATTCAATTGACTTTCCGTTGCCAATGCTTTGGCTATCATCGTTTTGGAACAACCAGGCGGACCGTACATAAGTATGCCACGTGGTGGTTTAATACCCAAACGTTGAAACTGTTCGGCATGCTTCAGAGGCCATTCTATGGCTTGTTGTAATTTAAGTTTTAATTCATCTTGGCCACCAATATCCGACCATCTAACATTGGGACATTCGATTAAGACTTCACGCATGGCAGAAGGTTTAACAATCATCAGGGCAGAATTAATATCGGCCATGCCTAATTCAACATTACCACCACTGAGTGGTGCAGAGGCATTTTTCATTGCCTTCAAGGTGGCATTATAAATTAGATTAGCCAAATCGGCACCCACAAAACCGTGAGTAATTTGTGCTATCTCCTTTATATCTTCCTCCTGTAGTTTGTGATTTTCCACTTTCTTGAGCAAACAATGTAAAATTTCCTTTCGACCATCTGGTGTTGGTGCCGCCACTTCCACCTCACAATCTAAACGTCCGCATCGCCGTATGCTGGGATTTAGCATTTCAATATTTGATGTCGTGGCGAGTACAAAACACCTTTGAGCCTCCTTTTTGTGCGACAATGAGTCGAGTAAACTAAAGAAGGCGATTGCGACCCGCTTTACAACATCATTAGTTTCTTGTTTCGGACATAGATTGTGAACATCTTCGATTATCACCAACGATGGTTGAGGATAATGTTGGAAGACTTTATCAAATTGTAAATTTAAATTCTTTTCGGTTTCACCTAAAAATTTACTAAACAATTCACTGGTATTTAGATGTAATATCAAAGGTTTAAATGCGGATTTGGTTTGTCGTCGTTGCTGTTCTAGTAGCTTTGTAGACATTGCTTCGCAAATCATTGTTTTGCCGCATCCTGATGAACCATAAATTAATAAACCGCGTGATATTTTAACACCTGCAGATAAGAATAAAAAAATAATTAATTAATTGAGAATATGGTGTATGTTATTATCTAAACGAAAACGATTATATTTTAATTTGGAAAAGAAAACAACAGAGATTCCGTAAAAAAAGTTTCTGTATAAATTCTACTGAAACATGTTTACAACAAACTGGTATTGCAAATGATAAAGTAAAATGAAATAAAAAGAAAAAACTTATGTAATTATAACCACTCGTTTATAGAGACTGCCTTCGATTTATCTGTACATTGCTTTGGCTCGCGTACATTGCTTTGGCTCGCGTATGAAAACTTCAAAAATCAAGCTCATATCTAAAGACTCATCTACAAAGACTATGAGAAGAAGATTCTGCACAAATTTTAGCGGAAAATTTATACGACATACAGATATTGAAAATGAGCAAGTAAAATAAAATAAAAAGAAAAAACTTATAAAATGGCAACAACTCGTTTGTACAGACTGTCTTAGTTTAAGGGAAACATTTTCAATGGGCTGGTAAATCAATACAATGCTTGTTAAGGTTTGTAACTTTGCACATATATAATTGAAGATTTAAAAGTAAAAAAATAATTTACAAAAAAATTTTGTTATTGTTTTGTTGTTGTTTTTTGTAATTAAAAAAATTTTTGATGTAATTATAAATCCAAAATTCCAACGGTGTTATAGAGACATGTGAACTAGGATTATTGACTTCGCTCTAAAATTAAGAAAATGGTGGCCCTTTGAAAAAATATTTTTGAAAAATCGCGGATTTTTTACCAAAAACCAAGTTAAAAAATAAGGAAGATCTTCACCGATTGGCTTTATCCTAGTTCATACGAGAGCTATACACTCCCAAGAAATTTGGAACCGATTGGATTATTAGTTTTTGAGTTATCTCATTCGCAAAAAAATGTTTAGAGAAAAACGCGTTTAAAGTTTGAGAAGCCCTTCATCACTTGATGCTGACACAATAAATCGGATATATCTTCAACAGTTCTTGAGATTTTCACTTGAAATTTTGTAGAGACATTCTTTAATCAGTGTAGATTCGAATTATATCAAATTTTACCCCGCGGAAAATTTATACGACATACAGATATTGATAAATGAGATCATCTATATAAATAAAATAAAAGTAATATGAAAAAAAAGCTTATGATCCCTTATTCAACTCCCATTCAGAACATCTATAAATGGTCTCTTCTTCAGTTTGCCTATAAGAAATGCCTGTTACAGCTCATCTAAAAAGACTACCTCCTTCATTTTGTAAAATTCTTCCATAAAATATCTTCCTGCTTCAGTTCTTTTCTATAATAGTTTTCCCTGACCTTCAGCCCGTCTAAAAAGAGTCTGCGCATTTTATTTTTACTATAAAGACTTCGAGCTTTTCCGTTCGTTCATTTCGTCAATGACGACTCTCTGCCCTTCGCCTCGTTTGTAAAGACTCTTTGTCATTAAACTTATTTGTAAAGACTCCTTGTCCTTCAAATAGTCTATAAAGACTCTTTGCCCTTCGGGTCGTATGAATTCGCCTTTCAGTTCAACCATAGACGTTCCTCCTTGAGCTCTTCTATTAAAACTTCATGCCCTTCAGTTAGTCTATAAAGACTTCCTGCTGCTATTCAGCTTGGCGAATAAAACTCTGCCCTTCATCTTTTCCATAGATTTTTCTGCTTCTGCTCCTTCAGACATCCTATTGATACTCCCAGACCTTTAGCTTGTCTATAAATACTCTCTGCCCTTTAGCTTGTCGAAAAAGACTCTCTGTCCTTCAGCTTGTCGATAAAGACTCCCTGCCTTTCAGCACGTCTATAAAAACGCCCTGCCTTCACCTTCAGCTCTTCTAAAAGACCCCTTTTTACACAGCTCGCCTAAAAAGACTCCCTCCTGCTCTTCTATAAAGACTCCCTCCTGCTGGTCTAGAAAGACTCCCTTCTGCTCGTCTATAAAGACTCCCTTCTGCTCGTCTATAAAGACTCCCTCTACCTCGTCTATAAAGACTCCCTCCAACTCGTCAATATAGACTCCCTCAAGCTCGTCAAAAGACTCCCTTAAGCTCGTCTATAAAGACTTTCGTCTCGTTTATAAGACTCCAATCAGATTGTCTTAAAAATTTCCTTCAGCTAGACTACTAAGGCTCTTTTCAGCTCGTCTATAAAGACAGTTTTTAGCTCGTCTATAAAGACAGCCTTCAGCTCGTCTATAAAGACAGCCTTCAGCTCGTTTATAAAGACAGCCTTCAGCTCGTCTATAAAGACAGCCTTCAGCTCGTCTATAAAGACAGCCTTCAGCTCGTCTATAAAGACAGCCTTCAGCTCGTCTATAAAGACAGCCTTCAGCTCGTCTATAAAGACAGCCTTCAGCTCGTCTATAAAGACAGCCTTCAGCTCGTCTATAAAGACAGCCTTCAGCTCGTCTATAAAGACAGCCTTCAGCTCGTCTATAAAGACAGCCTTCAGCTCGTCTATAAAGACAGCCTTCAGCTCGTCTATAAAGACAGCCTTCAGCTCGTCTATAAAGACAGCCTTCAGCTCGTCTATAAAGACAGCCTTCAGCTCGTCTATAAAGACAGCCTTCAGCTCGTCTATAAAGACAGCCTTCAGCTCGTCTATAAAGACAGCCTTCAGCTCGTCTATAAAGACAGCCTTCAGCTCGTCTATAAAGACAGCCTTCAGCTCGTCTATAAAGACAGCCTTCAGCTCGTCTATAAAGACAGCCTTCAGCTCGTCTATAAAGACAGCCTTCAGCTCGTCTATAAAGACAGCCTTCAGCTCGTCTATAAAGACAGCCTTCAGCTCGTCTATAAAGACAGCCTTCAGCTCGTCTATAAAGACAGTCTTCAGCTCTTTGTCTATAAAGACAGCCTTCAGCTCGTCTATAAAGACTCCTTTCAACTCGTCTATAAAAACTTCCTTTAGCTAGTCTATAAAGGTTCCCTTCAGCTCGTCTTAAGAGACTCCCTTCAGCTCGTCTAGAGAGACTCCCTTCAGCTCGTCTAAAGAGACTCCCTTCAGCTCGTCTAAAGAGACTCCCTTCAGCTCGTTTACAGAGACTCCCTTCAGCTCGTTTACAGAGACTCCCTTCAGCTCGTCTACAGAGACTCCCTTCAACTCGTCTATAACAATTCCTTCAGCTCGTCTATGAAGATTTCCTTCAGCTCGTCTAAAAATACTCAGCGCGTCTATGAAGACTCAGCGCGTCTAAAAATTTAAAGAAAATTTTTAAAATCTAAATTAAAAAAATAATGACTTACCTTTTGGAATCTCACGTATGCCCAATGCAAAATCTATTGCCTCCTCTATAATATTTAATTGTGGCTGGAGGCCACCAATATCCTCTTTGCTGATTGAATAGTTTGTATCCTCCGCACTCTCTAATTGTTTACTTTCATCCTTGGAAATTTTAACTTCCGTTGTATTTGTTACTCTAAATATATCACCGATAGTATTCAATGATAATTTCTTGAAATCTATTTCCAGTTCATTACTTTTCGCCTCAGTTATATTCGTACCACCGATCACCTTAAATTTCAATTGCTTATTAAAGAAATTATAATGTATTATGGTATCTTTGGCAAAGCAAAGATTTTTTAATTCATGTTTTAGTAGACGTTCCAAATCCTGTAACTGTTGATCGTTCAAATCAATATTAGTTTCTCCTCCATTTTCCGAACTTTCTTTTTCGATTTCTAATAGCAAATTTTTTGCTGTGATCGGCTGTCCTTTGGGCAGACATTGTATTTGCCAATTGTGACCTTTAAAGTTACACCAATTATTTTTAAAATCTATAAAAATAATAAAATAATTTTTAGCATTTTCTTATGATACTATACCATTACCCCACCTACCATTCTCATTGACAAATATCGTAGTTAAAAACTTATCTGGTATTGGCCAAACATTACGTATCCTCACTACATCTTCCTTTGCGGATTTAATCAGCACTTGTTGACCAATATGTAGTCCCGATAAACGTATGACTCCCTCCGATATAAATATTAGATTATTTATGTATTTCTCGGGCATATCTTTTAACGGTTCAATTTCGAATTTCCTCACTTCCAAACTACTTGTCGAGAATATACCCCTCCGAATATATTCCAATGGTTCACCTTTCTCATTTTCGATCTGACCGTCTTCTATGGGACATACATTTTCATGTTTTTCGCGATCATTGGCTGTTATATGTGCATCACATTTTTCACAATTATACCAAATGGCAGCTGCTTTATTTGAACTTTTCTTGTTGGAGGACTTTGGTGGCATTTTAAAAGCGATATTTAGAAATGATGGTCATTAAGGAGTTACTTCTATGCGGCGACAGCGGCATGGATTTGTTTACAAAAATAATAATTCAGCATGTGTTTGTTCATGGTGTTAACAAAACAATTCACAATAGATGGGACATATGGTAACTGAACAAAACTACAGGGTGATTCAAAAAAAAAATCCACATTCATTTAATTAGTAGTTGGAATTTGAATTTAAATTTTTTATATTTACCCGTAAGGAGCTCCAGAATGACAGATTGGAACAAATCAATTGTGAAAAGCATCGGGAATTAGTGTAATCGTTTATAAAGACTACCTCCAGCTCATCTATAAAAACTGCCTTCAGCTCGTCTATAAAAACTCCCTTCAGCAGGTCTATAAAGACTCTCTTCAGTTCGTCTATGAATACTCCCCTTCTGCTCGTCTACAAAGACTTCCTCAGGTCGCCTATTAAGACTCCCTGCTTTGCAGCTCTTCTATAACTCGTCTATAACACATCAGTCCGTCTATTAGGAGTTCCTGTGCTTCAGCTCGTCTATTCAGACGCCCTGTCGTTTCGCTCGTATTTAAATACCTTTTCAGCTCTATAAATGGTCTGTTCCCGTACCTCAAGAATCTACTACTTTTTACTACGATAACGAAATTTCCTTTATGTTATCGAAGAAAATAGTAAAATCTAGTAGATTCTTGCAGTACGGGAACAAACCAAAAGTCTCCATATCGTTCAGCTCGTCTATAAAGACCCTGCCCTTCATCTCCTCCTTAAATACGCTAAGGTCTATAATCAATCCCTTCTTCAGCTCGTATATAAAGATTCCCCTGACTCAGTTCGACAAAAAAAACTTTCCCTACTTCAACTCCTCCATATAAGAATGAAATCAAAACATAAGACTGATATCTATTAGAATGCCTACTGGTCTTCTGTGAGAAGCCATGTTGGTCTTTCATAAGCTCACCTGTTGATCTTCCATAATACGACCTCTCAATCCTCAATAAACGCTTGTAGAAGCTGAACTGACAATTTTCCATTAAAAGATATGTTGGTCTTCCATTAGAAGACCTGTTTGACTTCTATAAGAAGAAATGCGTCACTTTTATAAGAATACCATTTAATCTTTAATGAAACTTCCTTTTAGCCTTGTATAAAAAAACTCGTTCGTCTTCTAAAAGTGATCCTTTATCTTCTAAAAATGGACCCTATGATCTTCTAAAGTAAAAACTGCCGGGTTATAGACCCGTCTATAAAGACAGACGCATATGCAATTTTTTTACAATGGAAAAATTAGTAATGCGTGCTTCCATTGTAGAAAAATAGCGGATGCGTCTTTTTTGAACACCTGTTTCTATACGAAGGAATTGTCAGATCGCAACAAAATTTAACATGTGTTCCTAACAGAGGTGGAAGTTTCCAAGACACTTAATTTTTTCTGTTTATATTGCGCTTTTTGAACTGCCCTCGTAAATCAAGTAGTGAATATTGGTCCAATGTGTAGGGTATTTTAGAGGTTTTAAACCAGGGTTACAACAGATTTAGATGTAATTTAGTATTTTGGATTCACGATGGGTAGCAGATCTGCCTACGAAAAATTATCAATATTGATTCATGTTTAGGGATAGCCCCACATATAACCGTAAACCCCAATATTCAGTATTTCAATGGTTTTGGGGACATGTTTCAAGCTGTTATTTTCGGTTCGGTTTCGATGGGTAGCAGATCTGCCTACGAAAAATTATCAATATTGATTCATGTTTAGGGATAGCCCCACATATAACCGTAAACCCCAATATTCAGTATTTCAATGGTTTTGGGGACATGTTTCAAGCTGTTATTTTCGGTTGTTGTAGTAAATTTTCCTACTAAAAATTATAAATATCGGTCTGCGGATCGGAGGGCATAAAAAAATTTTCGGGCAGGCCGAACTTAACCTCGTTTTTTTCTTTTTTTAATACTCCATTTATTTAATAATGCATTTAATATATTTGTTGTTGTTTTTTAACACATAAATAATAATATATTTTGTTATATAAAGGTATCCAATATAGTTATAAGATATAAATTTACACAGTTTTGAAATTATTAATGATGATGAAATTGCATATTCCAAATAATTAAAAAAACTAAAATGAATTTCAAAAACAATCACTGATAAAAAGTATTTTTGCTAGCTACTCTTTGTGGTTTTGTAATCTGTATTTTCTGATAGGACGAATTACATTATGATTTTGTGTGTGGGTGTGTGTAATGATTTATCATTATAGATGATAGAAGAAATTGTTAAAAAAAAAGAAAAAGAAAAATTAACCCATATTGTTGTCATAAACAGAATCATATTTCCTTTTATTGTAATAGTAAATCCGTTTCTAAAGCATTACAAGCCATTAAATCCTTTTCCAATTGTTTTGTACTCTCTGCGACGGAGGGGCTTTTTTGATTAAGGAATAAATCAAAATCGTATGCACCATTGGAAGGTGTACTACTGTTGCCTAAAGCAAATGGATGATGAGCAGTAATCGAATTGCTGGAGGCATTTAAATCAATGCCCAAAAGACCTAAATCTTTTAAAAGTTGATCACTTTCATTTATTGTTGTTGCTGTTGTTAACGATGATGATGATTGCAATTGCTCACTTTGACTAATTAATGTATCCCCATTGGTTGTATTGTCATCGGTTAACAGAAGTATATCTTCTGAAATATTTGTTTTGTTCGCCGACGAGGATGAGGACGGGGGAACATTTATGATTGCAGCTGGTTTTTCAACTGCTTCCACGCCACATACAATTTCCCCTGCCTTTGTGGTGTTGCTAAATGATTTATTTGCCGATTGTTGCTGCTGCTGTTCTTCCTCTTCATCATCATCAAGTTTTTGCGGTTCCAATATCTTCGATTTATATTGAAAGTCGGTTTCTTTAAAATCTACTTCAATTGGGAATAGACTCGGTAATGATTCCATACGCTCCACTATGGAACCACTTAATTGCCCTAAACAATCGAGCAGACTGCGTAATTGCTTAGTCAAGTCGTTGGCATGTTTACATTCCAGTAATTCCATTTTCTCCAAAACATCTGTTCTCAGTTTGGCAAATTTCGTGCGGGCATCTTGACGACATCGCAATATCAGACGATATTCATAGTTGCCCGTTTCGACACGATACAGCGGCTCCTGTATGGCACTAAACCCGTGTTCCTCATCATCCATTTCTTTGACTTTTAGACAATACGAAAGATAGGTAAATTTGGCATCCATATAACGTTTTACAGTCAACTTGGTATCGGGTATGGCTTTGTGTAGATATGTTCCCAAATCATCAAGGATGGGTTTGATTTTCTTTATAATGGCCAGGCCATCTTTTTCCAGATTACGATGAAATTCTCCAAAGAGACGAAATGCCTCGGAGGCGCGCATTTGTGGTTCTCTGGTACTGATGCGCATAAAACAATCACCAAATGCTCTATAACTTTGTAGGATATCGTAATAAGCTTTGAGCATTCGACGTGCATGATCCACCAAACCTTTATACATTAGCTCGGTACCCTCTAATTCTTCTAGTCTTTTCACTAAAGAATCATTACACAATATCGCTCGGGACAGACCCAACGTATCGGCTGTATTACTCGACATATTATCAACAATACGATGTTTTAATTTCTTCAATATAATGTCGAGGGATTTTCCTCTTTCTGGATCGGCATGCAATTTATTGTAGTGTATGGTAACTTGTTGGCTGGCAGCTTGTATCATTTTGGCAACCTGGACTTTTGTTTTGCCTTTTACACTGGTACTGTTGATGGCTAACAGCTCATCACCGCTTTCCAAGGAGCCTTCTTTTGCTGCAGGGGTGCCATCAAAAACCTGGAAAGGAAAATGAAAAAAATGGGGTGTGAAAAATATGTCGTTTTTTGGGGACAATTTGAAATACTTACCTGTACTATATACAAACAAGGACAAAGTGGCGCCCCACCACCAATACTAATCCCTATGAGATTAGTATCATCTTTAACGATTACCACAGATTTTGTACTGACCGTCATGCCCCTGTGGAAATTGGGAAAAAAGATGTAAATGATTAAAAAACAAGTTTTTGTGGATTGTTATGGCTATAAGAAAATAATCGATATTTATGTTTGAGGATAACATCGCAAATGTTATGCTAAGTAAATTGCATAGCTGGGAAAGGACTTACGATTCTTTAGCTATATATATTCACTACTCGGTATTGCAACAAGGGAAGTAATGTATATAAATATGTGGACAAGGACAGATGAATTTCAGTTCCAAACTTAGAATGAGCAATATTGACTATTTTCAGGACGCCGGGTTTTACAAATGATATACTAACCTCCAAGATATAAATTGATCGGTATAGAGACCAAAGATCTATATAACGGTCTTTATTAAGACCAATTGGTCTGTATAGAGACTGCAGGTCTTTATAAAGACCAATTGGTCAATATAGAGACCGCAGATCTTTATAATGACCAATTGGTCGGCAGGTTTTTTTAAAGATTATTGGGCTGTATAGAGACCATAGGCCTTTATATAGACCAATTGGTCGATATAGTGACTACAGATATTTATAGGTCGGTATAAATACTACAGGTCTCAATGAAAACCTTGGTTGGGTTGGTTTTATATACCCTCCACCATAGTATGAAGGGTATCTTAATTTTGTAATTCCGTTTGTATCTCATCGAAATATTCATTTCCGACCATATAAAGTATATATATATTCTTGATCAGGGTGAAATTCTAAGACGATCTAGCCATGTCCGTCCGTCCGTTTATTGTAATCACGCTATCTTCTGAAGGAATTGAGATAGGGTGCTGAAATTTTGCATAGGTTTGTCTCTTGTCTGCAGGCAGGTCAAGTTCGAAGATGGGATATATCCACGTTTAGGCATAGCTCCCATAAAACGTTAATCCCAATTTTCGGTGTTTTGGGGTTCTTGAGCGCGTTTTCCACGGAATTGGCTGTAATTTAGTATTTTGCGTTCTTAATAGGTACCGAATTCGCTGAAATTCGGCGCTTTGGGTTCTTATTGTGTATTAAATGTCTCCACAAAAAGTTATAAATATAGGTTCACTTTTTCTGGTATCCACCATATGACGGTACATCTTTATAGACACAAAATCTCTCCACAAAAAATTATGAATATTGGCTCATTTTTTCGGATAGCCCCTATATAAGGGTACACCAATTTTCGGTATTTTGGAGTTCTTGAGCGCATTTTTCAACCGAATTCTCTGAAATTTGGTACATTGGGTTCTTATTGGATATCAAATTTCTTCACTAAAAAGTAAAAATATAGGCTCATTTTTTCGATAGCCCCATGAAATATATCGACCGGCAATTAGGCGTCTCCCCCATATAATTATGCCTCCTGAAGGAAAGAATTGAGACACAAAACAAAAATATTGGTTTCAAAATTGACATATGTCGGTCATTAATTAGGCATAGGCCTCATATAATTATAACCCCAAATATTCGCCAATTCCTACACTATGTAATCTAACTTTGTAATCTAAATTGCAGTAGTTTGAGGATTGTATATTCTACCATGCGTTATTAGTATCAGTCTACGCTTTGGGGTTTTCATTTAAAATTGCTGAAATTTGTATTTGGTTTACATAAACCGCTTTGTAGAATTATCGGTATAGGTTCACTTTTGGTATGTTCCCTATATTTTCATTTCAAGTATCTGTCAGTATACCTATGGTGGAGGGTATTACAAAGTTCGGCCCGGCCGCACTTAACGCTTTTTCACTTGTTATATATTAGCCTTAGTTACTATTTATAGCTAAGGTGTGAATATCTAGCTAAATCTACCCAACTCTCTTCGACACAAATGCTTTTCTAGCCGATTAATGAATTTTGTCTTCCTGGATGATTCTATCCATCTATTAGGAGTTTTGGTTTGCGTACTCCTCCTCTTCCTTTTACAAACTTACAATCTTTCTAATTCGAATTTTTGTTTGGAAAAATCATCAAATTTTTCCGATTCAAATGAGGTGGCTGTATAAACAACTGTGCTCAAATCGCCTCCGTCGCCAGCCGGCAATAAATCATCATCGACAATTGTCATATTGTTATCGTCACAAGATGATGATGCTGCTTCTGCAGTTGAATCACCATTACTCTCCTCCATTGTTTTTGGTTGTGTTGTTGTTGCTGCTGCTGGTGGCTCATCATCCTCATTTGTTATATTTATCAATAACTCGTGTGATACTTTCCGTGAAGTGGTTTTTCCTTGAGTGGTATTGGATGTGGAAATTGGTGTAATATCAAAGCTTCAGATCGGAGGGTAGGAGGGAAGAAGACACACACAAAAATGTAGGTTAAGTTTTTTTTCTATTCAGGTCGCATTTCTTGCAATGATTTGTTCTTCATTGAGAAAATGACTTACGATAAGGCCTCTATTGGTAATAAAGGTGTAGTAGTATTGTCTTCCATTACGTGTTTTGAACTTTGTAGTTGTATTTTGTTTTAATTCAAAAGAAAGATTATTTATTGAATAAAAAAGGCGTTTTTTTTTAATTTATAAAATTATAACAACTTTATGGGGGGACGGAAATACAATTTTTGGTTCCGCAAAAATAAGAACGTTTTCTTTGCTACTATGGCTTGCTATCGATTATTAACACCATATGAAGAATCGCACACACACATTTACACTTGAAAAAGGAGAATGTCAAAAAAAGTTGGTAACACCAAATAACCGCCTTTCATTATCCTCCCTCTCACAACGTTAATGCAAGAAGCAACCCCATCAACACAACTCCCCCTACTCCATCCTCCCACCACAAATTGTGTCCCCATAACAGAATAGAGGAACAAGAAAATAAAATACCAACATTCAACATATGTTGTGGTGCTGCTTGGTGCTTCGGTCTCCCCTCTGGGTATTCTGGGTAATATCGCCAAGCCAAAAAATTCGTACTTACATTTTATCCTCTTCAAAGAAGAAATCATCATCTGTATCGGTCAACATATTGTGCAATTATTTTAAACAATTTCCTTTTACAATTATTTCTTGGGAGCTCACAAAATATACCGTTATTTCGCAAAAAAATATTTTATGCACAAAAAATAGAAGTATACTTTTAGTTGTTTGCGTTATGATAAGGGTATGGAGAATGAGAGACACACATAAATGACAAGTGTCAAGCATTCACAATAGTGTTGTTATAACAGGGTTGATATTTTATGTGTAGGGTTGCCGTATTAATTTTAAATGTGTACATGCAAAAAATAAAATTTTTTTTTGTTACAATATTTTTATTAAAAACTAAAGTTGCTAGAAGGGAAAAATCGTTCTCAGAGCACAAAATGATTCGAAAATAGAAAAATGTTAAAATTAGATGAAATTTTCATTCAAAATCAATCCAACTGGGAATCAGAAGTTATCATTCGTAGTTAACATTAGTAAATTCTTTTACGTTCTGGAACACTGTAGTAAACAGTGGTCGAAAAATACATTTCTATACCGTACCAAGCATGGCACAATAAAAAGGTAGTCCATTTAGCGCAGCTGATGGCTCGATTAACTGTCAAAGTGCGTAATTTCAACTTGAATTCAATGGCACAATGAATAGGTAGTCCATTTAGCGCAGCTGATGTCTTGATTAACTGTCAAAGTGGATAATTCCTACTTGAATTCGATGTGCAGTGTTGCCAACCATTTCAAATATTATATGGACAAATTTGACAGATAATCGAGACAAAAACTAAGGTTTTTGTTGGTATACATCACCTTATTATTGCATCATGTTGAATTCGATGTACAATGTTACCAACCATGTGAAATATTATAAGGGAAATATCGACAGATGGTCGAGATAACAACAAAGGTTTTTGTTTTGATACATCACCTTATTATTGCATCACTTGGTACAAGTATTGATAAACGTCATTAAGGTCGGACGGTCCGAAGTTTTTATACCCTACAATACGTGGAGTGTATTCGGGATAATAGTGTTCCAAATTACAGATGCTCTTGTTTAAACGGGACTATTTTTATTTATTCACCAGGAATCCGATATGACAAATTATAGACACATCTATGAGAAAATTGGGTTGAAAACGGTTGTTCCATAAACCGAGCCTAAAAAAGATTTCCAAGCGCGTCGGTCTTGTGCGCATCTCCTATAATTTGAAAGACCACGTTCCAAGATCTTGTCTTCTACTTGGTCATTCCATCTAATCCGTGGCCTTTCGTTCTGTGTGCTCCATCCGTACGCTTTTTTATGCCTTTTGAGCTGGGGCATTCTCATTCATTCGTACAACATGGCCTAGCCACCGTAGTCGCTGCAGCTCAATACGACTATGTCGATGTCCGCGTATAAATTGTAAAGCTCGTGGTTCATTCGACGCAGATCGGCCCGTAGATCTTTCGGAGAGTTTTTCTTTCAAACACCCCAAGAGCTGACTCATCTGCTTGCAGATCCATATAACAGCACGGGTAGTATAAGTCTCCTATAGGTTGTGAGTTTGGTCTTGTTTCTAAACTGCTTACTTAGACCATAGTAGCATCTGTTGGCCATCACAATCCTCGTATTCTCGCCGTTTACTGCCAGACCCACTTTGGCAGGCTCCTTCTCAATTTGTTCAAACGTGGTTGGAACCGCTCACAATGTTAGACTCATTATATCGATGTCATCGGCGTAGGCGAGTAACTTGTGTTGTTTGGTGTACAGAGTGTCATTTCTGTTCACCTTTGCTTCTCGTATGGCTTTTTCAGCAGGATGTTGAAAAGATCACACGACAAATTGTCACATTGTCTGAATCCTCGTTCGGTATGAAGGGCTCTGATAGGTCCTTTTCGGCTTTAACTGCTGACCTTGTGTCATTTCAAGTTATCCTGCATAGCCGTATTAATTGCTTCCAAATTGGTTAAAACAAGTGCTCAATCTCCAAAAAATACCGATTTTTTATACCGGAACATGAATCGACATAGAATTTTATTCTGATCAAGAATATATTTATAATATTAATGGCGTCTCCGGTGAATATTTCGATGTGTTGCAAACGTTATGACAAATTTAATATCCACTACACCTTATTGTGGAGGGTATAAAAATTATGTCATTATTATAGGGTACATCTACCGAATTATTATAGTTCCTGTTCTATATCTGACGGAAGGAGTTACTACATATATGGTCTCGGTTTTTGTTTTATACCACACGAGATATCCTACCTTATGTTATTGTACTATGGTTCCAACCAATAAGCTACATTTTTCAACCGCCAAGCTAAACCCACTAATCTGTTCCAAAATTTCTTTGGACATATCAGTTTAAGTTTACATACTTTCTGAACCTGGAAATCGAGGAATCAGAATAAATGGAATCAGTACAACAGTTTTATTTAAACATTTGAAACTATAGATTACCGCAAGAAAATTAATCAGGGCAGGTAGTCAGGGCCATTATGACTACATGCTACCCCGACTAGAACGGCATGTACACTAGAACTTTTTCACCGGGTTAACCTACTTTATGAGGATTTATTTGACATATATGCAAAGGAATTGACAATTGAAACCCACTGGGTTAACGAAATCCGGATAAATGTAAACGTACTATAGGTCCCAAAACTAAAAATGAAATATTTTTACATTTCTGGATTTTCAATTGATGTGTTACCGGACGTCTATATTTTTTCAATGCAAGCAGTCAGCTGTTTAATTTCATTCACAATGAAACAGCTGATTAGATATATTGACAATTCACAATAGCAGATTGATGTTTTTTGTCATTAGCCAGACGGAATCTAAAAACAACACGTAGCCGAAGAATTTATCTAATACTTAAAAAGATTTGTTTATAAGTATTTATTTCGGAAAACAATATGTTAAAGCTACGTTTTTGTGGCATATTAGTTCTGCAATTAATAGGATTAATTCTGTTTGTGCAAGACATTGCTTCACACGAAGCCAAGGATTTCGATGATACCATTCTATATAAAATTGATTTCGATATTCCCGATTTCGAACAAAATCCAGTAAGTCCAAAGAATTTGTAAATTAGATGTTTATACTAATAGAGGATATATTATAGGAACTAAAAAATCAGATACGCACATTTTACACCCATGAAAAGGAACAATATCACTGTGTTATACCTTCGGTGACTGAGGCCAAAGAAGAAGCCAAATCTGATGAACCGGAACTATGTAAGTTTTAACCCAGAGTTATGGATTGAAATTTGATTAATTTTTAAAATTAATTTTTAGCACCCTTTGCTTTGTTGAAAAGCATCTTCAATACGCCCAGTTGTTCATATCGCATTGAGGCCTATTGGTCATATGAAATTTGCCATGGCCTCCATGTTCGCCAGTATCATGAAGAACGTGAGGGCAAAGCGGTGAAATTCCAAGAATACTATTTGGGTAAATGGAGTGATGACAAATCGGAAAAATTACAAAAGGAATGGGAGGAGAGTCGCAAAGCCGGAATGAAATATAAGACCACAAAAATTGATAATATTAAATATCCCTACTTTGAAATGGAATTTACTGATGGTACCAAATGTGATATCATCAATGCACCACGTACCACAATTGTCCGTTATGTCTGCTATCCTCATGGAAAGAATGAAATTTATTCTTTCAAAGAGACTTCATCGTGTAATTATGAAGCTATTATCCTGACATCAGCTTTGTGTGTTATACCCGCTTTTCATCCGGAAGAGTATAAGGAGACTTCGATTAAATGTTATAACTCACCTGATGATGCCCATAAGCCATTAAGTATGTTGCGTCAAGAGCTGAATGAAATGCAATTGTCTTTGGATGAATTCCCGGTGTCGAAGGAGGCCAGTGATGCAGCCAGCGAAGGACGTTTTGCCTATTTCAATCGCATCGGCGAAGATGTGGATAAGATTGTGTTGAGTATTACCAAAGATGGTAGTTTGACAGCGCACACCGCCGATACCAGTGCCGAGGAGACAAGTGCCTTGAAAACTCCTCCCACAACACCGGCTTTACAGGATTTGACACCATTGTTGGAGTTTGTTAAGGGTAAAAAGTGTTTGACAGGGGTAGGTTTTTTTCTTAGGAAATCAATTCCGATAATGTTTAATAATGTATACCCACATTTAGGGCACCGGTTGGTGGAAATATGAATTCTGCTATGGCAACTATGTGCGACAATTCCACAAGGACAAAAAATCCGAAACTGAATTATTTTTGGGCCATTTCAGTGCCAGTGCCCATCGTCAGTGGCTGGAGGCCAATCCCGACAAATGGCCAAAGGCTCAATCGACGTCCATTTGGCATCATTATGAAAAAGGTTCGAGATGTGATAAAACTGGTCTGCCGCGTGAAGTTGATGTTAAGCTAACATGTAGCGGTGGCAGTGGAATGGGTGGTTCGCTAAATCCCAGCGCTGTTTCCATGTATCTATTGGAACCGAAAACATGTCAATATATATTGGTCTTTGAGGCACCCATTGTTTGTGCTCTAACCGGTTATACCGATGAATATGGTTTAATCGATGAAGAAAAATTAACCAAACTAATTCAGGAAAAAGAAAGCGCCGCCAGTAAATCGACTGCAGCCGAACAAACAGAATCGTCTAGTGCAGCTGCCAAGGAAGGACAACAGCCTATTATAAGATTTTAGTTGAATTAAACATTTTTATTGTGATTTTTTTTCGTTCTTACTTTTTAGACAAGATAGTTTTTTTGCAAAGACTTATGCAATAACTTATTTAAAAAAAAGGAGATCAATATTTAAAAAGAATGTGTTTTTCTATTAACTACGCATATTAAAATAAAATGATAGATATTTCTAAATTTAATCCGAATTTGTCTCCGGTATTTCATCGGGTTTTAATTCCGTTCTCTTAGGTTTCTCCAATGATGATTTATCTGAATGTATTTCCGCCACAACATCGGTAAATAGTTTTTGCCATTCCCATACCTCGTCCGGTTCATCCAAAACTTCTTGCGGCTGCAGACATTTGGTTAGAATTGATAAATCGACATCTTCTATAACCGAAAATGCTGTTTGTGCCAATAAATCGGAATTGAGTTCTTTCAAAGTGACCACACGATTAACAGCAAATCTGTAAGAATTTCAATTTGATTATCCTTGGAAAAAAATAATTACAACATCTACGCCTATGGCTGAGATACTCCTTGGAAAAAAATAATTACAACATCTACGCCTATGGCTGAGATACTCCTTGGAAAAAATAATTACAACATCTACGCCTATGGCTGAGATACTCCTTGGAAAAAAATAATTACAACATCTACGCCTATGGCTGAGATACTCCTTGGAAAAAAATAATTACAACATCTACGCCTATGGCTGAGATACTCCTTGGAAAAAAATAATTACAACATCTACGCCTATGGCTGAGATACTCCTTGGAAAAAAATAATTACAACATCTACGCCTATGGCTGAGATACTCCTTGGAAAAATATTTTTTAAGAAATCGACGCCTATGGCTGAGATACTCCTTGGAAAAATATTCTTTAAGAAATCCACGCCTATGGCTGAGATACTCCTTGGAAAAATATTCTTTAAAAAATCCACGCCTATGGCTGAGATACTCCTTGGAAAAATATTCTTTAAAAAATCCACGCCTATGGCTGAGATACTCCTTGGAAAAATATTCTTTAAAAAATCCACGCCTATGGCTGAGATACTCCTTGGAAAAATATTCTTTAAAAAATCCACGCCAATGGCTGAGATACTCCTTGGAAAAATATTCTTTAAAAAATCCACGCCTATGGCTGAGATACTCCTTGGAAAAATATTCTTTAAAAAATCCACGCATATGGCTGAGATACTCCTTGGAAAAATATTCTTTAAAAAATCCACGCCTATGGCTGAGATATTCTTTGAAAAATATTCTTTAAAAAATTCACGCTTATTGCTGAGATGCTCCTTGGAAAAATATTCTTTAAAAAATCCAAGCCTATTGCTGAGATACTCCTTGGAAAAATATTCTTTAAAAAATCCAAGCCTATTGCTGAGATACTCCCTGGAAGCATAATCAAATTTTTAAATCATAACCGCTTAATATGATATAATTGATATTTAATTGTGAAATGTAGCTTACAGCCTTAAGGTCGAAAGACTGGGCAATATGAAATATATAAATAAATAAAATAATAAATAAAATATTCTTTAAAAAATCCACGCCTATGGCTGAGATACTCCCTGGAAACATATTCTTTAACAAATCCACATCTATGGCTGAGATACTCCTTGAAAAAATATTCTTTAAAAAATCCACGCCTATGGCTGAGACATTTAAAAAATCCAACCCTATGTGGGGTAATATCGGTCATTTTGCAATATGCAAATGATCGTGATTGGTCACACTACAGTGGATTTTTGAGGCTTGTTTGATTTTATCGTACATATCATGTCTATGGCAACAGGTTACATTGGCCTTCATTCCGAGAGACGGGAAGCCGAGTGACACGCTACCTGAGGGCTATAGGCCGATTAGCTTTTCTTCCTTTTTATTTAAGACACTAGAAAGGTTACTAGACCTCAAAATTAAGAATACCATCGATTTGGGACTTTCAATAAATATCTCAATAGAACTATATACATAGTTTATTCTATAACTTACGATGCTGGTTGGGCTATTTCGTGCATTATCGTTTCATCTTTAATATCATCCAGATCCGGTATAATGGGAATATCATCTGTGGGTGATGTATTCTCCGATGATTTTATGCCAAAACGCTCACTGTAAGCAGAATAGAACATTATTAAATTGTTATTAATAACAAACTAATTAATTTCAAGACTTACTCATCAAATGAACCCTTTTTGGACCTACAAAACAGAATTTCATTAATTAAAGGAATCAGATTAAAATTAAAACAAAGCTTAGTTATAAATAAGTGTTTCTTAATAAAATATTGTTTTTAATATTTTTTATAAATACCCCTACTTTTGTTTACTACCACTTGCTGAATCGGCCCAGCCACCTGAAATTCTTCGCAACATTGGTGGCCTCGATTTCGATTCTCCAGTTAATAAACTTGAAATTTCTCCTCCACCACCGCCGGCAGATGTTGTGGAGTCAGGTGAAAATGTTCCCGAAATATTATTACCCGTTGAGGTGGTATTTGTTTGTCGCTGCGTTTGTAAATCCAAATTGAAATCTATTGATAATTCCGGATTCTGCCCAGAGGTAGAATTTGTTGCAACACTTGTCGAAGTTTGTGGCGAATCTTTGAGTACATCACGACTTTTGGATCGTCTGCCCTTACGGGCAGTTGTCTGAAATGGTTTTGTTTAACTAAATGTAAACGGACATTTTTAATTCCTCAGCCCACTCCATTTCGTTTGTTAGATAGTCAATAGTTGTTTCTTTTTATTTTGGGATTTTTAGTGTATTTTTTCTATGTTTTAAGCCACAGAAAAATAAACCATGTCTATACTAGTTTGAAACATATGTTGCCTGGCTGTTACCATAGTGATCAGGGCCAACCATGTAAAGAGAGCGAAAGACTAAGAGATCATAATTTGTGGTAGTAGGGGAGAAAAAAAAAAACAATCACAATAGTGGAGCTGTGAGATACCAGGAGTTATGTATTAATTGGCAAAGATTTTTATAAAGACCAATTGGTCTGTTTAGAGACCAAAGGTCTTTATAAATTCCAATTGGTCTGTATAGATACCACAGGTCTTTATAAAGACCAATTGGTCTGTATATAGACCACAGGTCTTTATGAAGACCAATTGGTCTGTATAATAGACACCACAGGTCTTTATAAAGACCAATTGGTCTGTATAGACACCACAGGTCTTTATAAAGACCAATTGGTCTGTATAGGGACCACAGGTCTTTATAAAGACCAATTGGTCTGTATAGGGACCACAGGTCTTTATAAAGACCAATTGGTCTGTATAGACACCACAGGTCTTTAAAAAGACCAATTAAAAAAAATTCAATATTATTTTTTAATTCAGCCCCAACTTGTAACAATAATGAATTCTAAAAGCGTATCGTAATACTCTTTGTCACGATTATGAGGAAGCACACGCACATGTACAGTGCTATGTAACAAATCAAAATTAATTACACCGGAAAAAGTGTCAAACAAAAAATTGTTTTTATTTTAAGTCTCTAAATGAATTCTTCACCCAAATAAATAATTCCATAAAATTATAGAGTACGACTATTACAATTAAATGTAAATATTTATTTAAGTCACGTATATTTCTCATGCCGGTTTTACATACATAATTTATATTTTTGCAATTTGTTGTAAAATATGTTAAAATGTATAAAAATATTTATTATTCCATTTTATTCTTAAATTAAATCTGAAAGTTAATTAAAATTTCAATTTTGAATCCGATATATCGTATGTAATTTAAATAACCCATCAGCCAGAAATTTTTGTATCTAATCAAATTTTTTACTTTGATAATGGATGAGGTCCTGTTAAAAATTTATCTTTTTGATAGATTGTGTTTGAAAAGGTCATGTCACCTGTCGTGTAAAGTATCTTTTAAATTGACAATTTTATGGCCTCGAATTTCCATTCGAATGCATTTTTGTTTTTATTTTTTAATTTTATAATAATTATTCTAATATTGAGTAGTTTAAGTATTGAGTAGTTAAGTACATATATGCAAATTTTAATTTTCTTTTTAAATTTTGTTATGCTTTATTATTTAAGTTTATGCTAGGTGTAAATAATTCTTGTATTGTGTAACTATCAATGGAAATTTAGGCTTTGTTGCAAAAAAGCGAAATAAATTAAATGAAATTAACGGTATAAAAACGATTATAAAATTTTTTGTATAAAACCTATTATAAAATTTGTTAAAAACAAAGGTTTTTAAAACAGCACTCATTATTGGCTACTGAAACTTTTAATCAAACACATGTGTGATGTTTCATTGTGCGTCAGGAATTTATTTTTGTCAATTGTTTTTTTTTCTAAAATTGTTTTATAAAATTAAAACGACGCAATTTGACTGTTTTGAAAAAAAAAAAAAAATAAATAAATAAACAGTCAAGTCAACAGGTTTTTCAACAAAAACAACAAAAGTGTATGTACGTGAGTATGATCATCGATACCTCGCTACCAAAAAACAAGAATAATATTGATTTCATGACACAAAAAAAAAAAGGTGAAGCGCGTAAACAAAATTCAATAATTGAATCAGCGAAATGAACACGATCCGAAACGAAAGTGCAATCAGACAGAGACTCTGCTGACGATGGCAAAAATGAAGAAACATTTTTTTTTATCACCTTATCTCTTTCGAAATGTAAACAAATTCTGCATTCTGGCGCGTTTGAAAAATTGAATGCAAAAAATGTGTGTGTGAATATTTAATAGAAATTTTGCAAGTGTTTAATCATTCAGAAATGTCTACCGTTTCAAGGTCATCCAGAGGTGCCACTTTTGGTATAGAATACCTACCGTGGTACCCGTGGAAGATCATATGTTGTCGTATATGAACAAGGTTCGAATTTTTCTAACCTCCATAATAATGCATCCATTACAAACTCCTTGAATCGGTAGGTACCTTTATGTGGGAACTATGTAATTTGTGAATAGAAGGTTGTATATTCGCTGCGGGAATGTAATACTAAATTGCAGTGTCTGAGTTTAGAAAAGTAGGATAGGAACATCAACACACCAAAATTTAAGCAGGACCTTTGAATGGGAACTATTTAAGCTGAAAGATTATTTTATTCACTGGAAATCCGGAATGCAGACAACTTTTTAGGTTTAAATATTCAAAATGCCGAAATGGGTCGGAAATTTGTATAGTAGTCACTATCCATTTAATCAACTTTTTTAATAATAACCCATAATTCAATTAAATAATATGCTCGGTATAATATTTTTTAGTAGTCCAATATCCCTCCCTTTTACATTTAAGCCGTTTAATATGATAAAATGTATATTTAATTGTGAAATTTAGATAACAGCCTTAAGGTCAATAAATAATGGGATCTATGTCGAAGCATATTCTGAAAATTGGGGTTTTATCCTTCACACGGCTGAAACCTTCAACAAAAGAAAAGAAAAATGGGTCGAATATGGGGTCTATGTCACTACTTAGTCCCATATTGAACAATCTCTGAAAATATGTTTCTCGGCTTTCTCGAATCACGAATGTCAAATCGCAGCCACATCGTCAAATTACCTCCACAGAAAGCGACTGAAACCTTCAAAATACCGAAAATAGTGCGGGATCTTTATATACGATCTAAGTCTAAACATAATCCTATGTTAAACAATGTATTAAAAAAATATATTTTTGCCCTCTAAGAACCCGCAATGCCAATATACAAATTACAACCACTACAAAAAGTATCAGAAATACTCAAAATTCCGAACATTGAGATTAAATTTGTATGGGCTCTATGTCTAAAGGTGGACCTATATTTATAATTTTGTGGTAGAGAGATTTTCTACCCAATAAAAATCTAAAATATCAAATTATAGCTATTCCAATCGAAAATCGAGTTAAAAATCACGAAATACCGAAAATTGAGGTTATGGACGCTATATCTAAAAATGGGTCAATGCTGTTTCTTTTTGGCAGGGAGATTTTCTACCCAATTTAAAATCGAGTTCAAAATCATGAAATACCAACAATTGAGGTTAGGACCCTATATCTAATGTCGGACCCACATTGATTATTTTTGGCAGAGAGATTTTCTACCCAATGAGAACTCTAAATATGAAATTACAACCAATTCGATTGGAAATCTAGTCCAAAATTCATGAAATACCAAAAATTGAGAATATGGGCGATATTTGGGCCGATATTTATAATTGTTGCTAGGGACGGACATTTTCTGCCCAAGGAGAACTCAAAATATCAAATTAAAGCAAATTCCGTGGAAAACATGTATGATATTCGTTAAATAATAAAAATCGGAGGATATCGTATAATGGGGCCCATACCTACAATTGGACCAACATGATAATTTTTGGCAATTACAACCAATTCGATTGGAAATCTATCTATTGAGATACCGAAAATGGGAGATTATCATTATATCTAAAGGTGGACCTACATTGCTCGTTTTTAGCAAGGAAGAACTCAAAATATTAAATTACTACCATTTCGGTAGGAAACCGATTTTGATCATTTTCAATAGGAAATTACAACTAATTCGGTTGGAACTCGTGCCTAGTATTCTCAATATACCGAACATGAGAGGGTGCAACTATGTGTGGACCAATTTGATCTTATTTCGATGGGAAATTACAACCAATTCGGTTGGAACTCGTGACTAGTATTCTCAATATACCGAAAATGAGAGTATACAACTATATGGACTATACTGAAATGTGGACCAATCCACTCATAGCTATTTTAAAACGAATATTTCTTCAAGGGCCACTAGAACTTGAATTTTTAAAATAATTGTTTTTCAAGGCTCACTATAGCGTGAATTTTGGAAGGAATAGTTTTTAAAAGCCACTAGAGCGTGGATTTTTAAAAGAAAAGTTCTTCAAGAGCCACTAGAGCGTGAAGTTTAAAGGAATATCTCTTCAAGGGCCAGCAAAGCATGGATTTTTAAAAGAGTGCTTTTTCAAGGACCATTAGGGAGTGGGTTTTTAAACGAATACTTTTTCAAGGACTATTAGAGTGTGGATTTTTAAACGAATACTTTTTCAAGGACTATTAGAATGTGGATTTTTAAAAGAATAGTTTTTCAAGGCCCACCGAGGCGTAGATTTGTTAAAAAATAGTTCGTTAAGGGACAGCAAAGCGTGGATTTTTAAAAGAGTATTTCTTCAAGGGCCAATAGAGCGTCGATTTTTAAAAGAATATTTCTTCAAGGGCCACTAGATCGAAGATTTTAAAAGGAATATTTCTCCAAGGGCCAGCAAAGCATGGATTTTTAAAGAACATTTTTTATGGACCATTACAGCGTGGATTTTTAAACGAATAGCTTTTCAAGATCCACTGCAACGTAGATTTTTAAAAGATCAATTTTTTTAAGGCCCACTAGAGCGTGAATTTTAAATGCCCAGTAAAGTTGAATTTGTAAAATAATATTTTTTTAAATACCATAACAGTCTGTTGTTATTGTCCATATTCATGCCGGATCTACTGACAAAATACACGTATGCGCAACATATAAACACTCTACCGCATTTTTTTGGAAGATATCGTTATTACAACAGGGTCTAAAATAATTATTTCAAGACGTTACTGACAAAATTTATTTAACCTCCATACTATGGTGGAGATTATAATTTTTTCCCCAATTTTCCAATAAGATTTTATTTAAATTTATTCATTCACAATAACACTTCTTAAGTGGGAGATTTTAAACAAAACTTCTTGGTTACATTCATCCCTCAAAAAAATAATAATCTGGCCATTCCCATTAATAAAGCAATCATCTGTGAGTCATCAGCTAACCATTTTTCACATTGGCAACCCTAGCACCACACACAACAAAACAAACTTGGCCATTGTTGGGATTGTGAAAGAAAAGTTTATCAAGTAAATTTTATTAAAAAAAAAATAGAAAACTCTTTAAAAAAATCAGGAGAAAAAATGATTTCACTTGGCGGTTCCGATTTCATACAAATCAATGTGACCAATTCCAAAACCGATCATGTTGCGTTCGACATTAAATTTCCCAAATCTCTAACAGTTGCTGACCTCAAGCAGAAGTTGCAAGTGATAACTGGTGGAAATGCCGGTACCATGAAAGTGGAGCTATATAAGGGCAGTGAGTTGGTGACGTCACTCGGCGATGATTCGATGATGTTGGGAGCTTTGCCAATTGAACCGAATATGCGGTTTCATGTTGTCGACGACTTTATCCTGTTCGATTTGCACGACGGTGAAGAGGTGAAAAAATTCGAATTACCCGAAGATGAATATGATAAGAAAGATAATACTGTCAGGAGTTTCCTGAAAAGGAATCAAATGGGCAAGTACAATGAAGAGGAACAGAAGCGGGAAGAGACGAAACGTTTGGAAAAGGAAGCATTGGAGAAACAAAAGGCTGAACAATGTACGGTGGGTTCACGTTGCCAGGTTACGCTAAAGGGTTGTCCCACCCGTCGTGGCACCGTCATGTACAACGGCCCATTGGAGGGCAAAACTGGTGTATTTATTGGTGTCAAATACGATGAACCATTGGGTAAAAATGATGGTTCGGTACAGGGTAAACGTTACTTTACCTGTCCACCAAATTATGGTGGTTTTGTCTCGCCTCTATGGGTAGAGGTTGGTGATTTCCCCGAAGAAGATTTCAATTTGGAAGATGAAATCTAAAGCGAAGCGCAGCACAAGAGTAACGTTCTGGAAATGACTCATTACAAAATCGAAAAAGATAATGCTAGGGTTAGCAGTAATCTTTTTAATCTCATTCCCTTGATATTGTATTTAATAATAATAATGAAAACATAACAACATAATTTGCAAAAATTGCCATGAAATTGTTCTATGCATTTCTTATTTTTTTTTTGTTAATAAAGCAACCACGCAGTCTTATACTTAATTACATTTTAACTGATAAGTTCTTATTTATATAAGTAAATTATAATAATTTTTTATATGAAAAATAAAAACAAAGAAATCGATAAATCAACAATTTAATCAACATTTTTATTTGTGGGTTAACAATAAATAATATTTGTTGATCCTAGAGCATATTCCATTGCCTCCACATCATTTAAATATATATATATATATATATATAGGTATATAACATCGAATTAAAAGTCTAAAGAATTTAATGAAACCAAACCAACAAACATTTATCGCTTTCTATAGCGAAAAGAACATTTTTTCAAGGGCCACTAGATTGTGGATTTTTAAAGAATATTTTTTTAAGACCAACACAAAGCGTGGACTTTTTAAAGAATATTTTTCATGGACCAACATAAGGCGTGGAATTTTAAGAGTAGTGTTTTCAAGGGCCACAGAGTGGATTTTTAAAAACAATCTTTTTAAGAACCAACACAAGGCGTGGATTTTAAAAGATTAGTTTTTCATAGTATGGATAATTAAAAGATTAGATTTTCAAAAGCCAATATAGCATGAATTATTAAGAAATAGTTTTTAAAGCACCACTAGGCCGTGGATTATTAAAATAGCTAGATGAGGATTTTCAAAAGAATTATTTTGTAGAGGACCGTTAGACTGTGGATTTTTAAAAGAAGAGCTTTTTAATATCTGCTAGACCCTAAATTTTTAAATGAATAATATTTCAAGGGGAACTATGGCGTGGATTATTAAAAGAATAGTCTTTTAATGTCTGCTAGACCGTGGACTTTCAAAATAATTATTTTGTAAAGGACCGCTACACTGTGGATTTTTAAAAGAATAGCTTTTTAATATCTGCTAGACCGTGGATTTTTAAATAGATAGTTTTTCAAGAGCCACCTGAGCGTGTATTTTTAAACAATACATTTTTAAGGACCAACACAAGGTGAGGTTTTTAAAAGATTCGTTTTTCAAAAGCCATTTTAGCATGGATTATAAAAAGAATAGTTTTTAAGGACCGCTAGTTTGTGGATTATTAAAATAATAGTTTTTTTCAAAGGCCGCTAGGCCTGTATTATTAAAAGAATAGTTTTTTAATGTATGGTAGACCATGGATTTTTAAAATATATATTTTTTACATATATACAGAAATGTTTAATATAGGTCCATTTTCTAACATATCCGCCATATAAATCCCCAATTTGTAGTATTTTGATAGTTGTAGTCACATGTTATCTATCCAATTAAATCGATTTTATCCGGACGAACAATATTATAGCCCTAACAATTTAAAGGAATTTGAAATGTCCGGAAAACCTATCCCAATATTTGTGCGGTCACTATTTACCAACACATCCAAAATTACCCTTTTAGCGACAACTATCTGTTATAAATTAAAAAGTAGGAAAAATGTTATAAAGTTATTTGAAATGATTTAAATGAGACAGCAGTCCATATGTAAATAAAACAGATCTGAATTAAATTTCTAGAGAATCCGCAAATAAATCCATGAAAAGTATTTGATATGCAACTTTGATACGATTATCACACTAGAAAACAAATTGATGGCCCATTTTGAATTATTGGATAAATATATATTAATTGTCCACTCTTTGAAACACACAATAATGTTTCGTATAAATTATTTTCTACGAGATTATTACAGCAAATACAATTTAAAAGATAAGGTAACAAAAATCAATCGAAATGGAAAATTTTTATTGAGGGTCAGTCATGCTACCACCACCAACACCCCATATGTGTATTTATTAAGGTCACAGTTGTTGTTGCTTTTTCATACAGGTATTTTCTAGTGCACAACGTATACAGTCAGGACGAAAACAATGTTTATACTTACATAAATATTAATAAAGATCAAGAAATTACAAAGAAATTCGGCAGAATTACTACAAACCTAGTGTTTATGTAAAAAAATTTACCCTGCTGTTTATTTCATATTTTCACAGAAACATGAAAGTACAAACCATTTTTTGGAAATCGTGATGGAGCTACAATTTTGAACTATGTATTAACAAATATGTAGTGTTCAAATCAATTCAAGTCCACGTTATTCCTCAAAGGCTGCTCTATACGCTTCAGGCTCCGATTTTATTAAACGTTATTTATGTTAGGGGACTACATACAATAACTTGTTTCCACTCCTACTGTATATTAATGTACATATGTACATATATTGACAACTGCTCTTCTATTTACCAATATAATTACCCACTGCATATTGTGTATGTGCGTTTATATACATATATGTATGTACACCCATTTGTATGCATGCATTCAGCCTATTTTTGTATCTATCGATTATTTTTTTAAACACAGTCTCCTCCGTCACTTTGTCTCTGTCCACCATTTCTCGTTGTTTGTCTAATGACTTGTACTTTCTTTGTTTGTCTGACAGACTGACAACTTATGCAATGTTTGGGTTTGACCGACCGGCATATTGAACAGTGGCCCATCAGTGGCATGGAGAGCATTGGGAGGTGCACTGAAATATTCCACATTTAAATACCCACAAGGGCATGGAACTAATTAACAGCATGTAAAAATTAATAAAACCATTAAGTTCGGGATTGATCTTCCAAGAGGAAGTTTTATCCTCTGCAAAAAATAAAAACAAATTTGCAGAAACTCAGTTTTTAAAATTCGGCTAAGACCTTCAGAATACCAAAAATGAGGCGGGTGGGAGGCCATGTTAAAAAAATTGAGACATATATTTGATATGTTCTGTAAATAAGTTGTTTACCTACCGAGAACTCGAAATGTCATATCGATTGGAAAATTTGTCTAGGATCATGAAAACGGGATATTTATATGAGGGGTTAAGTCAAATCTTAGGCCAATTTATAAAATTTTAAAGTGACTGCTTTCGTACTAGTATCAAATAATATAAAATTGAATATTAGAAGGATGTGGAATAATGATGCATTTTGCCGTGGTATTGCATATACTTCTGGGGGCCCATACCAAAAGACGAGTATTATATAGGACAGACCACGTTTTCTACCTGATGTCATCATGGGACATTGTGATACTCTTCTGACTGTGATAAGTGGTTTTAGTAGTTACTAGGCGTAAATTGATAATTTGCTTTCATGTGGACAGTCTGTAATACTTTACCGGCTGTGATAAGTTGCACTATTAGTTAGTGGGGGTGAATTGTCACTTTACACTCAAGTGGGCATTTTCTTAATGTCATGTTATGGGACTTTGGTTGTTGTTTGCATGTGGTCATATTAAACATTTTTCGATATGCATTCCCTCAAAGCCTTCCCTCCATGTGTGAACGTTTTTATTAAAATGTCGATAATAAAATAAGAAATAAATAAACCATTTGATGCTTCAGATAATTTTTTAAATTATAATTCATTTTCTATAAGGTGGAGGGCATATCTGATAGTTTGAAAATAGGTAAATTTATTTAGTCACATAATATTTTTGAGAAGCTATGATGACGATTGGATCTACATCGGAGAATTGATAAACAGTTGATGTTTCTTCAAACAAAGCATGGACACCTGGAAAGGAGATGACACATTGCATTCACATAGTTAATATAAGTCAAATCTACTAGCATCACATTTGAATATAATCCTGCATCGATCTGTTGTGTTTTGTTGGTGACATTATTTAGTCACATAATATTTGAATTATTAACACTCTTTTCATATATTTATTAATTTGAGATACATAATATGATTTATTTATAAATAACATTGAATTAAATAGGAAATATAGACATTGTAATTTATAAGCGGAAGTTGTTTTTAATTAATCGTGAAGGATGACCAACCCACTGTTGTAGTATAAACAATGGCGTAAAAAGTTGTAAAATATTTCTATTTTTATTTTCATTTTAACATGTATAACGAAGCCTTTGTTAAATACATAAAATTATTATGATTTGATATAAATAAATGGACAAGTTTCTAAAGAATAGCATTCTTCCGTTCAAAAGAAAAACAAAAATACTCTTGGATAATTTTTAAGAGCGGAATAAAAATACCTCACAGAACAACGCTATAAATAGGATATTTTGAAAGAAGACTTGAAATGAAAAGCTTTTTCCCGTTCCAAACTATTCAAGTTTCCAAAGAAGAAAGTCTTTTGACCCCACAATCCAAATTCACAGCCACAGCCGGTATATGTCAATGAGTGGAACTATATTGAAAACAAAAATCTCCAAATAATTGTTTAATTATTAAGAAACTGAAATGTCAAATTGCATCCACTTCGATTGAGACCCTTCGAGGAGACCCCAATAAATATATATTTTGAGGTATAACAATCGAAGTGGAAAAAATAATATACACTTCACCTTATGGTTAAGACTACAATACTAAACCTGTATATATACGTTGATACTCTATGGGGAGGTACTAGAAAGAATTGACCGATAGACTCTATCTTTTGGCTGAGGTATTAGAGAGGAACGATAGGCTTCACTTTCTGACCTGATCTAAATGTCCAAAAAAATATATTATGATGCGCATAATTTGGATCAAATCCAATACTCAAAATGCTTCATATGAATTGTACAACTTTATAAAAAGTTAATCCTCTGTGGGGGAGGTACCAGAAAGTGTACACCGACTTGATTTAGATTTGATATGCAAAGATTTGATTTGAAAACAATATGATTTATATGAGAGTTACATGTTTCCTAAATGTTGAATCTTTGTGAAGAGGTACCGGTAGATGCCTATTATATATTTATATTTAAAGTTAGTTTTTATTTGAAATATTGATATTCACAATTGTGAAGATTTTATGGGACACCAAAGGTATTCCGATCGTATGTATCGTAGAACATGATATAAAATAGAAAGGAATATTTAGAATGTAATATGCAAAGTTTGGAAATTGGCTAGGAACAATATCAATTTTGAATCCCCTCTGAGAAAGTTTTTTATCTAGAGAAATGGTATTCTCGATTTGTTTTGCAGATCGTCATGAAATATTTACCACTCATAGTCCTAATACCGCCGATTAAAGCAATATAATCCATAATACACATTTTCTGAGATGTGGGCATCCATATTCTCGCTGAGAACCCTGTATTTCCCCATGTATTTTTGGAAAAGTCCACTCTTCCTTAGGTATGGACTTCTAAAATTAAAACTTAATAGAATAGCTTTGGTGTGTGAAAATACAAGGTTACCAGCGGCCCATATGAAGTATGTATTACCATAAGAAAAAACCATCAAGATTTGCGACCGGGACATAACCTAGACTTAAAACTTGCGGTAATATTGAACATTTTGATGGGTGTGATTTTCTACTCAATGAGAATCCAAAATATAAAATTACAGCTATTATAGGCACTTTCCAAGCTCCCCAAAATACCGAAAATTGGGTGATCAATATTGATTCACATGTTAAGTAGAAACCCGAAAAACCAAATTAGAGTCAATTCGATTAAAAATATCGAATTATGGGAGTTACCATTATATAGGGGCTACCCGGAAACAATGACCAATGTTGATAATTTTTGGTAGGGACATTCTCTACTCAATGAGAAGCATTGTGTAGGCAGATCTGATGGCAAAAGTGTGACCCTTTATGGGGTCTCCGGTGAAGTTTTCGAGATGTTGCAAACGGAATGACAAATTTAATATATAGTCCACCTTATGGTGGAGGGTATAAAAAGTTTACTGACGCTTTTTATAGCCTCCACCATAAGAAAACTAGAAATGGACTTATTGTCAATTAATGGGAAGTATACAGTTCCCAGAAACAAAATGAATATCGATGTCATCAGGATCGAAAGGATTTGTGTTGTATTACTAAATATAATTAATAATAAAAAATATGTGCATTGTTGTAATTTTTTGGGACTCCATACCTCAGGAAGTTTTGATTTCACCCAACAAAGTACCAGAAGGTCTCCCATGACCCGATTTATGGATTTTTTTGAGAAGTATCCTTAAATAAATTTGTGGCATCGGTTACTCGAAAACTTTATGACACTTGGGGTCTAAAACCGATATTTCAGCGAAGGACATTTTTGATCCATACATCAGCTATCCTCATTAATTTTAAGCGTGAGGTTCTAATATAACCCAATATAATTAGTCATAAAATTTTAAAAACGTTTCGCAGGTTTGGCCATAAAACATGACTTGTTCCAAAATCAAATGCATAAAACCTCATGCAAACTATTTCAGGACACACTGTTAACTACTCCAATAAGAAAAAAAAATAGACAATAAGAAAAACAAGTTCCCAATTTTCATGGCTTAGTATGTGTGTGGGTATAATAATGAAAAACCTATAAAACAACAAAAATGTCTACAACAAAAGAAAAAACATCGTTTTTTTCAGTGCAAAAGTGCAATAACTGTTTAAAACGCAACAACAAAAGATATGAAATGTAAAGGCCAAGTTGGTGCATACACTCAGACACACACACACACGGCACAAAATACCCAGGCTATAAATAAATGTAAGGGGTATATACACAACAAATATTGTATATACAGATGTATATAAAAAGAGAATTGAAATCGAAAAAAAACACCAAACAATGCAAAAGAATAGTGCAATGTAAAATATTGAAAAAAGAAACACATGTTATTTTTTGTTATATTCCAAATTTTTATAATTAAACGCATATTTATTAATATGTTTGATAAGCATATAATTATACAAAATAATTAATACCTATGCATTAATATATTATTTCATTCACGTTTTAAAAATGGGGGACTAATTGTAATTAGTATTATAAAGATTATTTGGATGTTTTTTTTTTATAAATTTTTGCAAACCCTTTGTGATTTGATAAATTATTGAAATAAAATTATTATAAATCACAAATGATTTGCATTATAGAGAATACAAATTGTTTTTTTATAACTTATTTTTTTTTAAATAGTAAGTAACAATATAAATTTTTCTTCTAAAAACTACAAAAAAGTAATAGAGAGGGGATTTGTTTTTTTAAGAAGTAATTCTTTTTTTGGTTTATGGTTACAATTAAAGTCTAGCACTGCATGGCAGTGCTAAACCCTAAGTGTAACCAAAATATTTTTTGAAAAAAGTTTACGAGTCTTCTTAACAAAAAATGTTTTTTTTTTTGATTGCAAATGGATTTATAAAAAATCCTTGCCAATTTTAGCTCCTGGCTTTTTTTAAGTTTTTTTTTTTAAATTTAAGGGGGGAATTAAAAACTAACTCTATTCCTTAAATTCGATTTTTTTGTGTATAACTACTTTCTTTCTTTCTTTTCTCCTTCTACCGCTCTGGACAACTTGTTTTCCACCTTCTTCTTCAGTGTATTTTATATTTTATTTCCTTTTTTTCAACTTTTTTTCTTCTTCTTCTCAGTAGTTGCTTTTCTTTGTGTTTAGTGGTTGTTGTTGTTGCTGGTGCTGCATGGAATAAAAATTTTTTGTAATTGCGTCTCAGTTTTTGCCTCCGGCCGTAACGGCTTTCTTATTGTTATTGGTGTTCATAAATTTGGTCAACAACTTTCTGGAATGTCCACTGGGATCGAAATGATTGGTGTTTTCATGGGCCTCGCGCTTGCTACGATTTTTACCGCTGTGACCAGAGAATACATATTTATCCTGGTCATAGTTGTAGTGTTCGTATTCATCGAAATAAGCCTCAGACATGTTGGCGCTGTTGCTGTTGTTTTTCAGTTGGAGAATTTCCGACAAATTCACGAAATTGCACTTTTTCCTTTTGGTTGAGGATTTTTTCCAAAACTTCTTTCTTTTTTCGCAGTAACTTTTTTTCTTTATTCCAATGCGTCAGGAATGCAACAAAAAAACAAGCGAACGAACGGTTTTCTTTGTTGGCAGTTGAGTTTTTTTTTTTTCAAAAAGCGATTTTTTAGACTTCCGTTAAGTCTTTTCAGCACAGTGATTTACTCACAATTAAAATTGACTCATTATTGCCGGGCCTTTTATATACCAATGGCTCCAATGGCGCGAGCGAGCATGAGAGAGGGCATGTAAACAAGAGAGCCCCTTTGCTCTCTATGATTTCATTTCGTATCTCTGTTTTCTTTTTGTTTTGAATTTGTTTACCTCTTCTCCGTCTCCAACCCTGTATTTCATTTATATTATCTTTGTTTTGTCTTTTGTTGTTGTTTTTTTTTAACACTCATAAGATAACCTTACCTATTGGTGGTAGGCAGGCAGTCGGTCCGTCCATTTAACCATTTGTTGGTTATTCGAAAAACAAAATATGATTGATATTCTCCGTTTACGATAACCGATATTTCTTGTTACAGAAATTGCGTTCTAAAATAGAAGTATGGTTTTTTTAAGCGAAAACACATGGTGAAATATTACGACGAAGTTTTGGGTACAGTTGCAGGGCAGAAATAATTAAACCGCATGGAAAAATTTCTTCGGGTGTATTTTTTGGATATTCATTTAATATTAAGCTTAGACTTCAAAGACTTCCTTTTTATGGTAAATATTGAATTTTGAAGGTCTCACAAAGAATAATGCAACCTCCTGGACATCTGTAAGACAGGGTACTTTACTTTTTCTATAAGCAGGAAACATGTCCAGGTATTTTAACAAATCTCTAACATATGATCACTTGATCTACTATAGGAAATCTTCATGTTCTGCCATTACAAAGGGGGTACATTTGACTTCAATGAGAATAAGACCTCTAGGTGACCTCTATGAAAATATGACCTCCTGGACTTCTGTAAGACAGGGAACTTTACTTTTTCTATAAGCAGGAAACATGTCCAGGTATTTTAAAAAATCTCTAACATATTAACACTTGATCTACTATCGGAAATCTTCATGTTCTGCCATTACAAAGCGGGTACATTTGACTTCAATGAGAATAAGACCTCTGGGTGGTCTCTATGAAAATAAGACCTCTATGAGAATAAGACCATTTCTTTATAGTTCGCTCCCTATAAAAAAGCAAACTTTCAGTTTCATTGTAGAAAGAAACAGAACCTTAGATTTTCAGTAGAAAAAGAAACTGGTCTTCAGCTCTTCTATAGCAGAAGCAAACCTCCAGCTCTTCCTTAGGTTAAGGATGTACGGTTATTAGTAACAACCGTCCACTTGGAGACTATTGTCCATTATGATCATCCTGAAAAGAAAATAGGAAAAGAAGAAAGGAGAAAATAGTAGGAGAAGAAGAGCCTAGAGATGGTTATTTTAGCCATGCCAGATTTTTGGCAAAACCTCGTATCTGATTGGGGTCTATTTTTAGAGAAGAAAGCTAGATTAGATCAATTTCATATCTTTCAAACTGTTTATGTCTTCTGCCACTCAGCGATAGACATCTTCAGAGGATATGTTCAATTGTTTCTATATCTTCTTCGTCCTCACATATACGACAGTAATCTTCTCCGCTGGAGTCCCACATTTCGAAGTGAGAGATCTAATCCTGCAGTGACCTCTTATGATCCCCACAATGATCTCTCTCTTATTATTTGCCAACAGCGAAGAAGTTCTTCGGCTAGAGAATTAAGGCCAGATAGCTTTTGAGACTCTGCAACAGGTTCTTTCGACATCTTATGATCCCCACAATGATCTCTCTCTTATAATTTGCCAACAGCGAAGAAGTTCTTCGGCTAGAGAATTCTGCAACCAGGTGCTTTCGACCATCTGTTATCGACTACCTCGCCGTAGAACAAGCGGATTTTGCCAATGAAATAAGGAGTGGTTGCACAGATCTCTTAATCGGAAGATTATGAGCCCCCTCGAGCAAGCTTGTCCGCTATCTCGTTCCCTTCTATGTTACTATGTCCTGGAACCCAACATTAATTAACTATTCGTCGTATATCATGCAGAGCGGACTTGCAATATAAGAACTGCTTTTGAGTTTATAGTGCATGACTTCAAAGCCTTGAGGGCCGACGCCTGACAATCGACATATATAGTCACCGGTCCCGTATTATCGGCAGTAAGTGTTTAACTATCTCGACCGCTTTCGTGATTGCAAGGATTTCGGCTTGAAAAACGCTACAAAGATTGTTAAGTTTATATGAGTTGTATATTTCTAATTGCCTACAGTAAACGCCTGCACCAGTGTCTTCCTCCATCTTTGACCCGTCTGTGAAAAATGACAGACCTGGCCACTAGTCAAGTATTCCCTACTGGGAAACTCTACTCTGATGTCATTACAATCTCTATGAGAGGGAACATAGTCACTAACGTGAGTATTTCTCCTCAAGAAATTACAACCTGGCGTTATGTTGAGGATACTAACGTGACCATAGTTCAGCGATTTCCAGGCATCCGTTTCTCGGTGCCTCAGGGCATTTCCGTCAGCCTGGAATTTAATCAGAATGTCCCGTGGTTGGAGATACAAGATCGCATTCAATGCTGCATGTAGTGTACTTCTTAGCGATCCGGTAGTCAGGATCGAAGCCAATCAATTTACTGAATTTAATTTTGTCAGCAGCTCTTCCGTAACAGATCTTCTATATATATATATATATGTCGATCTTCAGCACTTCTATATATAATAGTATTCGATTGAAAGAATCAGACGTTAACCTCTTGAATAAAAGAAGAAAAACATCAGACCTATATCCTCTAAGAAAATTTCCAGTTTTTTTACTGGGGATACGTAGTCGAGCGCATAAGTCAATTTTTAGAACTTTAAATTTTTGCGCTGACCAAAAAGTCGATTTTTAGACTTTTCAATTTTTATCGTTGACTAAAAAGTAGACTTTTCGATCTTTGATGTCAAATCTGTTCAAAATCGATTTTTGACTTTTATAACCAATGCAAAATCGACTAAAAATTTGATTTTTTTTTTTGTATAAATTGTTGTCAACAGAAAAAAAGGAAGTTCTGGAATTTGTAATTTTTGCCAATTTGGGCTTTCGGATACTAAACCATGTCGATCTTGAAAAGTCGACTTTGCGATTTCCTCAAAGATCAAAAGTTTTCTTCGACTTTTTGACATTCCAATACAAAAAGTCGATTTATTTATCCCTTATCCTTGTTTACTTTGCTTAGCTGGCTTGTGACAGAACATTTGTTCCATAAGACGAGCTTAAAAAAGATTTTCAGGCGCGTTGATCTTGTGCGCAGCTCTTCCAATTTGAAAGATCATATTTCAAAATGTTGTCTTCCACTTGATATTTCCCTGGATTCGTGGACTTCCCCATCCCCATAGCAAAATTTTACTAATCAATTGATGCATGATTGTGATCAGCGTCTGACCACCGGTCTTAATTAGTTCGGCTGGTAATCCATCCGCACCTGCTGCATTTTTATTCTTCAGCGAACCAATTGCTATTCTGACCTCATCTTGGGTAGGTGGTATACAATCTATACGGGCATCTCTAATTGGTTCTGGGGTATCTTTTTCGCCGTTAAACGGCATATACGTTAGTACTTTTCTGGTTAATCTGGTTAAATGTAAACGTACTATTACTATTTGATATCCGAAGCTTTGCAAAATGTTCCTTTTCGGATCATATGATGATCCTTATTTCTTATATTGTCTTCTAAAGCATCACACATCCTTCAACATAGCATCACACATTTTTATTATAAATATTAAAAGTGTTATTTATAGCGGGATTCCCCCATTTCATACTGGTTCTCTGAGACCTTCAGTGCCCCTCTTAGTGTTAAATTCTATCTACAATGCATTCTACTTGAAGCTCAATTTTTACTGCGCATTTTCTGATTTTGTTTCTTCCTCAAAATCCTATTGTGGCGATATATCACATTCTACCTCTCTCTCTATCTTGTTCTCCCGCTTTCTCTGTTCGGGTTTGCTGTGAACACACAACATTTGCAAACAAAACAAAGTATGTATGTACAAGTGTACATACATTGTGTGCCGATTTGCCTGCCTATACTCACGTACAAATGAAATATACAAAATAAAGGCTAAATTGTTCGACAGTCAATTCTGCATATTTGAAATGTTAAAAAAGGCAAGGTATTACTCATAATTATTCACCTAAACAAGGTCCAGATAAGGTAGAAATTTAGAGTTCGTGAAAATATATATTTCCAATATTTTTTCAATAATTTGGACTGAACTGTATTTCTCTCTTAATACAAAAGCTAACCCATAAAATCATTACAAGAATACTTTCATATTTACATACATATGTATATTGTTATATACTATGTAGAGGGTTTTAATTATGAGTACAACAATTAAATTGCAGGGATTTAAGTGTTGATAATAAATTAATCAGATTTGCGTTTTTTTATTGTTGAAATAAAGATATTCGAAGAATCTTTTATATACTGAAGGACATTTGCAAGCGTAAACATGATTATTTAATAAATATTAAACTACTACTGGATTAAAATTTGTATAATATATATATATATATATTTCAATATCTACAACGTGTCCAAGCATAAGGGAAATGTAGAGATTAAACGCCTCTAAATATATTAACCAACTTTAGGGAACAGAAAGACGACCATTGTTTGAGTTTCTAAAGTCAACCAAGTTCTTCGATCGAGTTCGATCTTATACTAATTACACCACTTATATTCTTCTACATAGAATATAATACAATACTGCGTCTCCATAAGTCTTCAGATTTCAAACGCCAGGCTTAATTACTCTATCATAAGGTATTTGTGTGATCTGAAATTTTTTCAATTTCTTTTTTCACCTATCGGTCATTCGAAAGTCCTTTGCTCACTTCCCTTATGTATGTCCTTAGAATTTCGTCAATAACTTCGGTATTACTAAATTTAAATGAATTTACGGTGACACTTTTTGTCTTCGTCCGTTGTTCACTACATTCGTGGGAGCTCGAAATTACAACCTCTGCTTTGTGTCTTATTTTCTGAATACCCTTCGAAGTTCATGAAAAAAGTGAATAAGAAGTTAAGTACTTGATATCACCCTGGGAGATCGGAAAAATGTTCCTTCTCGAATCATTGGATGATATACTTTCAGATTCCTACTACTGGAGTAAACCCAAAAATAATCCATAGAAGACGAAGTGGGATAAGTTCAATATGACGTCTGAGGACATTGAGAAAGCAGTGTGCTAAAGCTCTTCTGTGATACCATAAAACGTATTATCCAGTCCCCTACCCTGGGAAAAAATCTCAGCCGGTATGGTCGTTAATGAAGCCTGGGTATACCTCATATAATAATGTAAGCAGGACAATGGATAGGTCTAATCCCGCTGTGAACTGTTATGATTCCTACAGTAGTTGTACGACGTGAGAACTCATGCCAGATAGTTGTTTAATATCTGCATCCAGGTTCCGCTAACCATTTGCTCTTCCCGATTGCTCTACCCAATAGTAGGTCGTATATATCTCTCAATCATTAGACTAGACGAATGCGAACTACCTCGAGCAAGCTTGTAAGCTATTTCATTTCCATCTATGTCACTATGTAATGGAACCCAATAATAATTAACGTGTTGTCGTATATCATGTAGATAACCTCTTTTTAATTTATAGAACACTACTTAAGTGTCTTAAGGGACTCCCTACATATATAATCACCGATCCTACATTTTTAGCAGCAAGTACTTCTGCCTGAAAACGCTACAGAGATCGTTAGGTTTATGTGAGTAATTTATATTTAATTCATTGCAGTAAACACATGCGCTAGTGCCTTCCTCCATCATAGATCCGTCTACATATATTGATAATACTAGTAAGGTGGTAAGGAGCCACTTGCCCTAGATTCCCTGTTAGGAATAATTACTGCAACGTTATTATGGGAGGGAACGTAGTCACTGATGTGAGTATTCATATCAAAAAAGTCACAATTTAAACCGTTACGTACAACCAGTGTACAATATCTGGTCCCCAAATCTTACCTATGGAGTTCTTACAAGAGTAGAATGCCATTAAACCTTTCTTAATGCGCTCCTCAGCATTCCTTTTCCAAGATAACCTGTGGTCAAGGATTGTATTTTGCTTCTAAGGATATGTTTATGGTTATTCTACACATAGATGACAGACGGATGTTTGGAATCTTACGTTTCTTAGAGAAGAGTAGCATTTCTGTCTTCGTGGGTTTACTCCAAGACCATTGACAAGGACCCAGTGAGACGGAGTTGATAAGGCAACCTGCATTATATCGGATATAGTCGGCTGAAATGTCACGCTGACTAACAAGACTACATCATCGGCATAGGCTACAACCTTTATCATAAGATTATCGAATTTCACCAGTATCTCATTTATCACCAGAAGCCATAGGAAAAAGCTTAATACTGATTGCGACTAGGCTTAGTACAATAATGGATCAAAAAACGTAAGTCGAGGATATGTTTTAGTGAGTTGATTGAAAATATTAGTGAAGGAGCAAGATTTTGAAAAGTAATGTTTAAAGATCCCATATTTAGTATTAAACGTGGTACGTGAACTAACTCCTTAAAGGACACCAGAACATTTTATCATCCAAAAGTACATAATTATATACTTCGAACCGATGAGGTTAAAGAATAGATTTTGAGGTTTTCCACCAGGGTTCTTAAAAAACAAAATACTGCCTACTTTATCGTAGCTGATGTTCAGATTTTGGATAAAAGGTCCAGTGGCCCGAAATTTAGAATCACGTTTAATGCAGCCTGTTGTGTGCTTCTGAGAGGAGTGATGTATAACTTTAGGGTTTCAGGAGTTCTTACAGGAGTAAAACTCTGTTAGACCTCTCTTTGCACTCGAGACCGATAATTCTTATAACTAAGACGAATAAGTATTTAATATCATCCCTATTTCCGATTAATATAATTAATAAATAGCATGCTTCTTGATTACCTTCGGCTTATAGGTCGATGGAGAGATTTTGTGAAATACCATATAATACTAGGTGCTCTAGTCATCTTCGATAATTACGTAGTCTAACAACTTCTCAAACTGCAGATCGAACGTCTTTGGCATCTGGCTAAAAGTTCCAATGGCCGGTAATTTAAAATCACGTTCAATGTAGTCTAAAGCGAAAAACTGACCCAAAGTAAAGCGCTATTAGACCTCTTTTTGTATCCTAAACAATGGAGACCGATATTTGTATTCCTTAAAGTCAGAGAAATTTCCGATTAACTCCATTAAGAAATGCCCGACTTCGTGATTCTTTTCGTTTTATAGGTCGCTTGAGAAATTTTATAGAGAACCGCTATATTCGATTTCTTGATTTTCGATATATTTTAAAAAGTTATATACGATTTCCACACTGAACCCATGTAATCTTATCATTGTGTAAAATTTTCCTTAACACATCGACATCGCGGCAGTGTAACTGATTGACAACACATATACGACATTTCGTAGAGTAGAGCGATAAATAACCGGATTGGCATATCATTTATGTATATTGTAAGAACACAACAAAAAACACCAACAAAAATTGTTTACATACAAACATCAAAATAAACAACAAAAGAAAAAATAAGAAACAACAGTTCACGGCAGCTCTCTCTCTCTCCCAAAAACCACTTCAAGCTCCGGCAATATACGCCATGCACAAAAATTCATATCTCTATTTTTAGTTGTGAGAATGGGTTTTATCTTTTCTCTCTCTCCTATTTACATTCGTATGCTCTCATTAAAAGCGGTATTATTATTTTTTGGTTATTTGCGTTGTTAGTTTTTTTTTTCGACAAATTTCTAGAGATAGAAATTTGTAGAATACTGTCCTCTTTCTACATCTCTAATGTTGTGTTTTTTCTGATATGGTTGACCCACATGAAGAATATTACCTTGCTTGCGTCGTATTTTTTCATCGCTTGGGTCTTTTTTATAGTGCGATGTAGATCAGTGTTTTTGGTATTATGAAATACCTTGTTGTTTATTTCATAATATTGGCCCAAATGGCGCATAATTTTATTTTTTCGGGGGAAACAATTAGATAAGAGACGTAGAAGTGGTTTCCCAAGAAAACTTTTTGCAATGACTCATTTTATGTTTTTTTTGCTTTACTTCTTGTTTTGTTTGTTTTTTGTATCGGTCTGTCTAGTATGCCAACCGGTTGATTTTTGTTTAGAGATGCGAAAATGGAAACAAAACAAATAGGAAATTTGCACGATGACGATGATGTTCGTTCGAAACGAACTGGTTATACCCTTTTCAGGTCGCTAGTGTTTTTATTATTTATTGTTGTTGCAAGTGAGCGGCGTTCAGAAGCACATTTCGAACATATGGAATATTCCACTCAGTGAATGGTACGTTAAAAATTAGAAAAGTAAACCCAAAGAAATGTTTATTTTAATCTTCCGAGTTTCAATACAGAAAAATTATTAAAAAATGGCCTAAAGCCATAGGTTGTAGTTTGCGATTTAAATTTAAAAAAATGGAATTTATGAGTCCAAAATCGAACGAAGGAATAGAATATATATTTCTTAAATTTATACAATCTAGATTATGGTCTAGTCATTATTGAGAAAATTGGAAATAAATTAACATTGGTCCCAATTTTAAATTCGGTTAAGTTCGGTACGTTGGATTAGTGTATCGAAAACTTTGCCACAGTTATAAAGAAGCCTGAGTCGTCTGTTATGTAGACGACGTTATAATACTTCTGGGGGGGCAGAATCGCCTATAATTGGTCGAAACCTTAACGTAAATCCGATGAAGACGGAGATATGCCTCTTAACTAGGAAGACAAAAATAGGGCAATATGAAGATACCATCTTTTAAAACAAAGTTATAACCATATCAAATAAAGTTAAATATCAGTAGGTAAGAAAAACTTAAATGGAAAGACCGCAAACAGTAGACCGCACCGCAAAATATTCTACACGCCACAATCGGAACCTCAATAAGTCAAAACTTGGGAAACTATGATAGCAGTCAGGGACTCATGGGATAGCGGAACACTGCAAACATGCCCCCTGGTAACTGACTACACAGATGACTCCCAGCTAACAGGGAAATCGGGAATATGATTTTTTTATTGAAGAACTGAAAACCTAAATTTCAATTCGCCTACCAGATCACAATACGATCCTACAGGTGAATGTTCAGGCTATAACGGAGTGTCTGAAGTGGTTTAGAGAAAACTCTGTTGAGATGAAGAAGGAAACCTTCAGGTATCAAATAGTAACGGTGAAGAAGATACCCCAGAACAAATAAGAGGTGACATGACCCCTCGTAATTGTTGCTACGCAGATGTTTCCCAGCTAGCAGGGAAGTCGGCAATGGGATTTTTCATTGCAGAAACGAGAACCGAAATTTCACTTCCCTACTATATCACAATACCATGCTACAGGTGAAGGTTCAGACTATAAGGGAGTGTCTGAACTTGTTTAGTGAAAACTCTGTTGAGATGAGATGAAGAAGTATTTTACAAAGCTTCTGGTGTCAAATAGTAGCGATGAAGAAGATTCAAGATGACGGTATAGAGTGTATACCACCTAGCCAAGATGAGGTCAGAATAGCAATTAATCGACTGAAGAATAATCAAGCAGCAGGTGTCGATGGATCACCAGCCGAACTATTCAAGGCCGCTGAGCAGGAGCATGCACCAACTGATTAGTATAATTTGGAATGTATGCCTAATGATTGGAACCTCAGCATCCTCTGTCCCGTGCAAAAAAGTAAGACAAGACGATATGTACCAACTATATAGGAATATGTCTCCTTCCCATAGCATATAAAGTACTATCCAGCGTGCTTTGTGAACGACTGAAGTTAATGGTAAATGACATTATTTGACCATAGCAATGAGGCTTCAGGTCTGGCAAATCCACCATTGACCAGATTTTCGCACTGCGACAAATCCTGGAAAAGACCCACGAAAAATACATCGACATATTTCAACTATACGTCTCGATTGCAAAGCCGCATTCGACAGCCCAATCCGCTCAGAGGTGTTTAAAGCCATGTCTGCGTTTGGCATCCCTGCAAAATTTATACGGCTATGCAGCTGAATTTTAAGTGGCACAAGGTCAGAAGTTAAAGACGGAAATGACCTCTCGGAGCTATTCATTCGGAGCAGCAACCTTTGAAGAAATTGAGGAGTCAGTCAAAGTGGAACTGACAGTAAATGGCGAGAAAACCAAGCTGATGGTATTAACGCGCAAGACGTCCAGTAGACTCGGACCAACTGTGGAACTTGAGAACTACAGCTTCGAGGTAGTCAACGATTTTATTATACCTTGTTACCGCCATAAATAAAACTTATAACATTAGTTTTGAAATTCGGAGAAGGATTGTGTTGGCCAACAGATGCTACTATATATGGTTTAAAACAAGTCCACCTCTCGCCAGACCAAACTCACACTCTACAAGAGGCTGATACTACCCGTCCTAATATATCGATCTGAAGCATGGATACTTGGAGTGTTTAAGAGAAAAATTGGAGTGTTGAATGCTTGAGAGAAAAATTCTCCGAAAGATCTATGGGTCGACGGTGAATATCGCCGTCGAATGAACCATGAGCTGTACCATGGTCTTTCAAACTGCGCACAAAACCGAAATCTTTTTTAAGCTGGGCTTAAGGAATAAAAGTTCGGTCACAAGTCAGCTAAATAAGTAAGTCATATTTTTATGGATTTCTTGACCCAAACACACTTTTTCAAGCGATGCGATAAACTTCTTCCAAAGCGTTATTAAAATACATAATAATAATCATAACAACCACGACTTATCAATAAACCGAAATGCATACACACAAACACTTCCCCCTCCTTTCTTTAAACCCCACTTTGCTCATCTCGACTTAAATTGAAATTAATATTCAAAACCAAATTCCCTTTCTCCAACAAACCACCACACACTCGCATACATGTAATTCTTCAGCGGGTTAATGATAACACTTCGACGACGACCACCACAACAGTTCGAAGTGGAGAGCGGAGTGGGGAAAAAGAAAAATATATTGACATGTTTGCAAAAAAAACTGCTGATAACGCTCAATGCACAATGGATGATGAGGAGTAGACGAGCAGAAACCACCATTCCAAGTAACGTTTAGTATTCATGGTGTAGCGGCGGCATATGTAAGGTAGTTGACCCATTACTTTGTGCCGATGTTGTTTTTGTAATTTTTTTTCATGTTGCAAAACACTTGTAGAAAAACAAAGCAATAACAGCAAAAAATCTAGAAAAAATAAGAAAGGTGTTTCGATTTTGAACACACATGAACTTATAGACACGAATCAAGCTTTGATGCGACATGAAGTCAAGCGGAGTTTCAAGAGCAAATTTTCGATACAGAAATTAATTATTTATTACCTTTTGCGCCAGAATATTTTTTCAGGCGTGGATTTTTTAAAGAATATTTTTTTAGGGTCTATCATCCAAGGCGTGGATTTTTTAAAGAATATTTTTTTAGGGTCTATCATCCAAGGCGTGGATTTTTTAAAGAATATTTTTTTAGGGTCTATCATCCAAGGCGTGGATTTTTTAAAGAATATTTTTTTAGGGTCTATCATCCAAGGCGTGGATTTTTTAAAGAATATTTTTTTAGTGTCTATCATCCAAGGCGTGGATTTTTTAAAGAATATTTTTTTAGGGTCTATCATCCAAGGCGTGGATTTTTTAAAGAATATTTTTTTAGGGTCTATCATCCAAGGCGTGGATTTTTTAAAGAATATTTTTTTAGGGTCTATCATCCAAGGCGTGGATTTTTTAAAGAATATTTTTTTAGGGTCTATCATCCAAGGCGTGGATTTTTTAAAGAATATTTTTTTAGGGTCTATCATCCAAGGCGTGGATTTTTTAAAGAATATTTTTTTAGGGTCTATCATCCAAGGCGTGGATTTTTTAAAGAATATTTTTTTAGGGTCTATCATCCAAGGCGTGGATTTTTTAAAGAATATATTTTTAGGGTCTATCATCCAAGGCGTGGATTTTTTAAAGAATATTTTTTTAGGGTCTATCATCCAAGGCGTGGATTTTTTAAAGAATATTTTTTTAGGGTCTATCATCCAAGGCGTGGATTTTTTAAAGAATATTTTTTTAGGGTCTATCATCCAAGGCGTGGATTTTTTAAAGAATATTTTTTTAGGGTCTATCATCCAAGGCGTGGATTTTTTAAAGAATATTTTTTTAGGGTCTATCATCCAAGGCGTGGATTTTTTAAAGAATATTTTTTTAGGGTCTATCATCCAAGGCGTGGATTTTTTAAAGAATATTTTTTTAGGGTCTATCATCCAAGGCGTGGATTTTTTAAAGAATATTTTTTTAGGGTCTATCATCCAAGGCGTGGATTTTTTAAAGAATATTTTTTTAGGGTCTATCATCCAAGGCGTGGATTTTTTAAAGAATATTTTTTTAGGGTCTATCATCCAAGGCGTGGATTTTTTAAAGAATATTTTTTTAGGGTCTATCATCCAAGGCGTGGATTTTTTAAAGAATATTTTTTTAGGGTCTATCATCCAAGGCGTGGATTTTTTAAAGAATATTTTTTTAGGGTCTATCATCCAAGGCGTGGATTTTTTAAAGAATATTTTTTTAGGGTCTATCATCCAAGGCGTGGATTTTTTAAAGAATATTTTTTTAGGGTCTGTCAGTCAGAATATGAAAATAACGGTTAAGTTGTTGGGTTTCGAATTGATGGCACTACCATTTCGAATTCCAATCTGATGTGTGGCCTCATTAACAACTATTGTGAATCAGCAAATAATCATCGAACACAGCTGAGTGCAATCTTGTTCATTCACAATGGGCAACAATGTTGCCATATTATGGCATTGATTTCCGTTAAACCAAATCGCAAAGTATTGAACGGGAACATTGGGTGTGACGGACTTCTATATGGAGACTTATACGGTGTAGAATACCTAATCGGTCTTTAATAAGAAGACCAATAAAAATGCATATTCCGTCATCTATAAAAAGACCAAGCAGGCTTCTATAAGAAACCTATAGGCCTTTTGTTAGTCATCTATAAGAATATCTGTATGGCTTTCTATATGACCGTCTCCAGATGAGATATCTATAAGGCCTTCTATCAGAAGACTATACGTCCTTCTAAAGGAAGGTTATAGGGCCCTTTATAGGAAGACCTATACGGAATTCTATAGGAAGATATATACGGCCTTCTATCACAAGAAGTCCTATACGGCATTCTACAAGTATAAGGCATATACGTTGCTTTTTGTAATCAGATCCATACGACCTTCTATAAGAAAAAATATTACTATTGAGAATTCAAAACATTTCCCTCATAACATAGAGCTATAAAAAAACATTTGAAATTTATTTTAGTTTACTGCAATTTAATATACAATTTTTCTTCGATTCCAATCCATTGCTGTTTCCACTATCGTGGTGCCGCGATAAAAATCTACCGCAACAATATTTGCATTGGCACCCAAATCATTAGCATACAGCTGAGAGACACGCCAATTAACTTTGTCTGCCATTTTTCTAAGGCCACCATATTTATTGAGTTTCAAGAGCAAATTTTCGATACAGAAATTAATTATTTATTACCTTTTGCGCCAGAATATTTTTTCAGGCGTGGATTTTTTAAAGAATATTTTTTTAGGGTCTTATCATCCAAGGCGTGGATTTTTTAAAGAATATTTTTTTAGGGTCTATCATCAAAGGCGTGGATTTTTAAAGAATATTTTTTTAGGGTTGATAGTCCCTGAAAAAAAGGCGTGGATTTTTAAAGAATATTTTTTTAGGGTTGATAGTCCCTGAAAAAAAGGCGTGGATTTTTAAAGAATATTTTTTTAGGGTCTATCATCCAAGGCGTGGATTTTTTAAAGAATATTTTTTTAGGGTCTATCATCCAAGGCGTGGATTTTTTAAAGAATATTTTTTTAGGGTCTATCATCCAAGGCGTGGATTTTTTAAAGAATATTTTTTTAGGGTCTATCATCCAAGGCGTGGATTTTTTAAAGAATATTTTTTTAGGGTCTATCATCCAAGGCGTGGATTTTTTAAAGAATATTTTTTTAGGGTCTATCATCCAAGGCGTGGATTTTTTAAAGAATATTTTTTTAGGGTCTATCATCCAAGGCGTGGATTTTTTAAAGAATATATTTTTAGGGTCTATCATCCAAGGCGTGGATTTTTTAAAGAATATTTTTTTAGGGTCTATCATCCAAGGCGTGGATTTTTTAAAGAATATTTTTTTAGGGTCTATCATCCAAGGCGTGGATTTTTTAAAGAATATTTTTTTAGGGTCTATCATCCAAGGCGTGGATTTTTTAAAGAATATTTTTTTAGGGTCTATCATCCAAGGCGTGGATTTTTTAAAGAATATTTTTTTAGGGTCTATCATCCAAGGCGTGGATTTTTTAAAGAATATTTTTTTAGGGTCTATCATCCAAGGCGTGGATTTTTTAAAGAATATTTTTTTAGGGTCTATCATCCAAGGCGTGGATTTTTTAAAGAATATTTTTTTAGGGTCTATCATCCAAGGCGTGGATTTTTTAAAGAATATTTTTTTAGGGTCTATCATCCAAGGCGTGGATTTTTTAAAGAATATTTTTTTAGGGTCTATCATCCAAGGCGTGGATTTTTTAAAGAATATTTTTTTAGGGTCTATCATCCAAGGCGTGGATTTTTTAAAGAATATTTTTTTAGGGTCTATCATCCAAGGCGTGGATTTTTTAAAGAATATTTTTTTAGGGTCTATCATCCAAGGCGTGGATTTTTTAAAGAATATTTTTTTAGGGTCTGTCAGTCAGAATATGAAAATAACGGTTAAGTTGTTGGGTTTCGAATTGATGGTACTACCATATCGAATTCCAATCTGAAGTGTGGCCACATTAACAACTATTGTGAATCAGCAAATAATCATCGAACACAGTTGAGTGCAATCTTGTTCATTCACAATGGGCAACAATGTTGCCATATTAGGGCATTGATTTCCGTTAAACCAAATCGCAAAGTATTGGACGGGAACATTGGGTGTGACGGACGGATATGGAGACTTATACGGTGTAGAATACCTAATCGGTCTTTAATAAGAAGACCAATAAAAATGCATATTCCGTCATCTATAAAAAGACCAAGCAGGCTTCTATAAGAAACCTATAGGCCTTTTGTTAGTCATCTATAAGAATATCTGTATGGCTTTCTATATGACCGTCTCCAGATGAGATATCTATAAGGCCTTCTATCAGAAGACTATACGTCCTTCTAAAGGAAGGTTATAGGGCCCTTTATAGGAAGACCTATACGGAATTCTATAGGAAGATATATACGGCCTTCTATCACAAGAAGTCCTATACGGCATTCTACAAGTATAAGGCATATACGTTGCTTTTTGTAATCAGATCCATACGACCTTCTATAAGAAAAAATATTACTATTGAGAATTCAAAACATTTCCCTCATAACATAGAGCTATAAAAAAACATTTGAAATTTATTTTAGTTTACTGCAATTTAATATACAATTTTTCTTCGATTCCAATCCATTGCTGTTTCCACTATCGTGGTGCCGCGATAAAAATCTACCGCAACAATATTTGCATTGGCACCCAAATCATTAGCATACAGCTGAGAGACACGCCAATTAACTTTGTCTGCCATTTTTCTAAGGCCACCATATTTATTGACTATGACATCCCAGGCTTTGGGCGTTAGCTCAGCCATATCGGCAATGGGACGACTAGAGAGGCGTCTGTAATGAAATTTGAACAATTTTACAATTTTTATAATTAATTTCAAACTCCATTTAACTTACGACACATCACTATCATTAATGGATCTCAAGAAAGCCTCCAAATCAGACCATTTTTGTACATTTCCCCATCTCTGTTCGACAGAACCGAATAATAGATGGGGATACCGTTGTACCATTTCATATTTATCATATGCTAGAATGACATTTTGTTTTCGCGACCATATGTCATTTAGTGATGCCCGCCATGTCGCCGAAGGATGTACCACCAGATTGCCAAAGTGTTCCTTTAGAAATTCGGCTAATTTGTGATGTATGGTTAGATTTTTACCAAAGCCTGGAAATAGAAAAGAGGAAGAAGAAATAGTAATTCATGTAATAATAGAAAGTCTGATATATTTTCAATAGGAATACCTAAAGGGCCTTCTATAGGCAGACCTATACGGCCTTCTATCAGATGACATATAAGGCCTACTATCAAAAGACCTATACTGCCTTCTTTAGGAAGACCCATACGGCCTTCTATAGGAAGACCTATACGGCCTTTTATCAGAAAACATATGGGCCCTTCTATAGGCAGACCTATAGGGGCTTCTATAGGCAGACCTGTACGGCCTTTTGTCAGATGACATATAAGGCCTTCTATCAAAAGACCTATCCTGCCTTCTTTAGGAAGACCTATACGGCCTTTTATCAGAAGACCTATGGGGCCTTCTATCAGAAGACCTTCTATACAAACAGCTATACGACCTTCTATAAGCAGACCTATACGGCCTTGTATAGACAGACACATACGGCCTTGTATAGGCAGACCTTTATGGCCTTGTATAGGCAGACCTTTATGGCCTTCTATAGGAAGACCTATACGGCCTTCTATAAGAAGACCTATCGGCATTCTATAGGAACACCTATACGGCATTCTATAAGAAAACATATACGGCCTTTTATAAGAAGATCTATACGACCTCTTAAAGGAAGACCTATATGACCTTCTATCAGAAGACCCATATGACCTTCTATAAGAAGATCTATACGGCCTTCTATAGGACCTTCTATCAGAAGACCTGTAGGGTCCTATAAGGCCTTCTATCAGAAGACCTATACGGCCTTCTGTAAGAATACATATACGACCTGCTATAAGAAAACATATATGGGCCTCTATAAGAATTAGTCCTATACGTGGTTCAAGGGAAGACCTCTTATGAATATTTTTTAATGAAGTATCTTAAAGAAAATTGCTTTTTTTCTCATATACCTACCCACAGGGAACTCCTTCAGGCCAAATATGACAATTTCATTTGTTTCTTCAACAAAATCCTTAACCTGATCGATAATCTCCACCAAAGGCCTCTGGCGGGTAATACCATGATTTATGAAAAATAACTCTGGGGTATTACGATGATATCCGACTCGTATATCTAAATAACGTATACCATGCATTAGCTGACCGCGAACATCATCATCCTGACACAGCGAATATTTGGTAACCAATGTCTCATGATGTAAAGGATCAAAGTTAAGACGATATGAACCGGAATCATGTGAACCGGGTATGAAGAGATCACGCATACGTAATCGTCCAATTTGATTACGCATTTCATTCATCCATCGTGGAAAGGCTCGAAGGCAGGTGGTGGCCAAAATGTAACCCTGACCATTAACATACGAGGCCCAATAACCATAGCATTTGGTTTGGGTAGTGACATTTTTCGAAAGGTTGTAATCGAAGGGGACCCCTGTGGTAAACCATAAGGAGTTGGCTGTGGGTTTTAAGGCGGCCACAATGTGATTCGAACCATTGTTCGATATCCAATAATGTATGTCCTTGGCATTATATGGTGATCCCCGTGAGTGAGGTGTTGTTGTGGAGGCAATGGGTTCTCCCCCACCACTACCATCTTCTTGTGATAATATGGAAGAATCATTTTCAAACTCTTTACTAAATTCGGCCATAGGGGTCTGTTCCGTGGGTATATATTTTAATTTTTCAAAATGATACGGCTCTCCCGAGGTAATCATAATGCGATCATCTTCCAAGGCGGGAGCATTGATCCATGACACTTCTAGGAAACGTTTTTGGGCACTGATGGTCAACCACAGGCGTAATTTTGTGAGATTTTCATCGGGTCGAGATGAACCCAAATCCCAGAATTCATCATTGTTATCGCGAGCAATTGAGGTTGTGGTGGCGGTAGCAGACATTGTTGACACGATGTGTTGGGAAATCAAGACCAGGGCAATAATTTGAAACACATGTTGTTGGCGTCGTTGATGATGATGTTGCCGTTGTTGTTGTTGTCTAAAGAAATTATGCAGCATTTTGTATATCAAACAATTGTGGGTTCGTTCTTTGTGTGTCGCTCAAAAAATAAAAATGTGAAATGAATGAACGGTGCATAAGCTTGAATGAATGTACGATGACGGTGTGGCTATCTTCTTCGTCTCCTCAATGTAAAATGGGTCTTTGATCTTGACTTAATTCAATTTAAGTTTTTTTTTTGCAGTTCCTCTTTTGAAAATTGAATTATGGACGACGTGTATTATCGTAATCTTCAATCAAATCTCTTGCTCATGAACCTCATATCATATGAATATGTCCCGCCAGCAGCTTTTTGGGAATTTTATTTGTCGCCTCTTTGTGATGACGATTTGTTTTTGTTGTTTCTTTCACTTAATATGGACACACAAATTCACACAGGTCTGACTGACTGACGGACCGACTGGCTAGCTGGCTTGCTAGCTTACAAGTTATTCCGAACCGTTTCAATATCTTAAATTGATTTCAATTTAGAATGACACCCTGGACTGAAACCATTCTATTCAGACGAGCCTCTATTTATATACTCCAACAACAAAAGAAGCCGGACATTTTGAATGACAGTTATTTGAGAAATTTTTGTAAGTGGCCGTATTTGGCTTGGAAATTTTGTAAACAAGATTACTTTGTTAAAAAATAAAACAACAACAACAATCGTATTTCGTCATTGTTCGGACTACCAAAAAATACTGGACACATTTACTTCCTACATTGATAGAAGTTTTATAAGGAAACTTGTTCGATATGGAGACCCATCAAAAGCCCTAAATGGATTGGGGAAGTTAGAATGGCTAACTATTTTTAAGAATATCCTGAGCCCTTCTATAACAAGACCTATATGGCCTTCTATACGAAGACCTATACACCCAATAAGAAGACCTATACGGCCTTCTATAAGAATACCTATACGGCCTTCTATAAGAAGACTTATACGGCCTTCTATAAGAAGACCTATACGGACTCCTATGGGAAGACCTAAACGGCCTTCTATAAGAAGACCTAAACGGCCTTTTATAAGAAGACTTAAACGGCCTTCTATAAGAAGACCTAAACGGCCTTCTATAAGAAGACCTAAACGGCCTTCTATATGAAGACCTAAACGGCCTTCTATAAGAAGACCTAAACGGCCTTCTATAAAAAGACCTAAACGGCCTTCTATAAGAAGACCTGAAAGATAAGAGACCCTGAAAAATATTCTTTAAAAAATCCACGGCTTTTGTAGGTCCCTGGAAATTATTCTTTGAAAATCCACGCCTTGTGTGTGTCTTTCAACAGAAGACCTATACGGCCTTCTATAAAAGGAGGTCTTCAAGTGGAGGACATATTTTCAAATAAATACTTAGACCATTTCCAGAGCTCTAAGCGAGGATTTTTTAAATAAATACTTAGACCATTTCCAGAGCTCTAAGCGTGAATTTTTTAAATAAATATTTTTAACCATTTCCAGAGCTCTAAGCGTGGATTTTTTCAAATAAATACTTAGACCATTTCCAGAGCTCTAAGCGTGGATTTTTTCAAATAAATACTTAGCCCATTTCCTGGGCCAGAAGCGTGATTTTTAGAAGTCTGACAGGCTTTTTTACGGAATACCAAAATGCCTTTTTATTGAAGATCAAATGGTCTTCTTATGGAGGATCAACAGGTCATCGTATAGGAGATCAACTGATCTTCTTATGTGATACCAACAGCTATTCTTCTTATTTTGATCCCTTGCTATTCCGCATGTTACAATGAACCGCAATTAATCAATGTTTGACCTATTCAAAGTAGTGACTAAGCCGGTAAACATTCTAATCTCTCTATCAATTGTATTTCAAATTTGAATTGCAATAAATATTTGCAAAAAAATATTGGCGTGTATGGAAGTATTGACCGAGGGAAAGTGAAGGGTATTACATGTAAATAAAATACAATTTTTATATAAACAAAGCTTCAATAGGCCAATAGTCATTACGATGAGATGTTTGTCAATAGACAACCAAGCAACCCCTTTTGTGCGTTGTTGGAGTTCCACATAAAAAAAACTGTGGATGAGGAGAGGCTGGCGGCAGATAGGCTACGTTTGAATACATGATTTTTCCACCGATTTTTTTCTATTGTTCTTGTTAATAATTATATATTTCCGATTTTATTCATTGTTGTTGGTGTGCCGGTAATTATTTCAATTATAAATTTTACTTTTTTCCAGTGAAATAAAAAAAATTGAAGTTTTTTTTCTATTGTTCCAGTTAGAGATTTTTTCTAGTCATGATGTGTTATATTTTATTTGTACTGAAACTAAATTTCCGTTTTAATTTCAATTCGAATACCGTTCACATTTAAGTCCGATTCACAACTGAAGCCACCATCGCAATAGCACATGGAATGTTGCGAGTGAAATTTTCATTGCTCCCACATTTAAATGATGATGCTGCTACAGCTGCTGATCCAAATCATTTGGAGAAAATTAATGATTGTTGTGAGTTTTTTAGTTTGTTTTGCCGGTTGTGTGGCATGATAAATGATTTAGAATTTGAGCATAAAAAAATTGTTATCAGATCTAAGTGCCCACATGAGAAGAAATCAAGATTTAAGAGTTCATAATGATCTCTTTTTTGTTGAGAATGAATTATGATCATATATTCTCTTTTCATATTTTATTGTCGTGGTATTCTGTGAGATGTCCGATAATTTAATAGAAGATCAAATGGTCTGCTTATAGAAAACCAGGAGGTCTTTTTATAGAAACCAAAATTTGTAAAGATGCATTTGGCCATCTGTGAAAAACAAAATAATAATAAGTATCTATATAGAAGGCAGGTGTTCTTGTAGAAGGCAAACAGGTCCTTTTATAGAAGTCCACTATGCCTTCTTATAAAAGTTTAGCAGTCCATTTTATTTGGCCTTCCATAACTATTCCTATAGAAGACCAAAAGTTGTTCTCAAGGAAGACCAAAAGGTTTTCTCATGGATGACCAACAGCTTTTGTTAAAAAATATAAACAGGGTAAATAGGCAGATAGAAGACAAATAGGCCTTCTTATAGTAAATTGGTCTTCTTGTGGAATACCAAGAAGTCTTCTAATAGAAAGACCTTCTTATGGAAGACCAAAATATCTGATAGAAGTCCAACGAATCTTCTCATAGAAAACCAACAGATCTCTCTATATAAGACCAAAATATATTTTTATTGAAGACCAAAAGGTTTTCTTCTAGGAGACAATCAGGAATTTTATATGAATCGAAAATGTATTTTTAGAATACCAAATGGTGTACAAGTGAAGGACCAACAGATCTTTCTTTACCTAGAAGCCCAACATGTTTTTAATATAAAACAAAAAGTTCTTCTAATGGAAGTCCAAAGGGGTTTCTAATATAAACCCCTATAATATTTATATAGTGTTAAGTCCGCACTATAGGGACTTGGGTGGTTGGCAGGTATAGTGCAATCGAAAGTCTCCCAATAGAGTCCGTACGCCCAATGCGTACTCGTGAGCAAAAAAGAAATAGAAATAAAACACAATATGTTTATGAATAAAAGGTTTCGACCAATGCCGACTATTTATTGTTGGTAACGATATTACCTTATTAGCACAACTATATGTGCGTAGCTTACAATTTAAGCCAAGGTGTTCACAACGATATGTGCGGCCAGTAGGTTACAACGAGAAGTTATCCAAGTTAATACTAATGTTGTTTGTTGACACATAGATGCCTAAAGGTGGCGCAATAGCAAAATGTAAACAAAAGTCCGTTGAAATCTGTCAGCCTCATACTATTACAAGGATGTAATAATGAGGAGTAGACAGATTTCAACGGCTACGACCTTTCAAATTAAAGGCAAACTATTTAACTATTTTACACATCGATTCTTGCTTAAACATTTGCCGCCTCCCTTGAAACATCCATATGTTTTAACAAATATGATAAATTATAAATAACGGCATAGTGCATGAGTGAGCAAAACCTTTTACATTTTTCCAAATATTTTTTCATCATTCTTTTTTTTTAATTTTTTCAAAAAACATGCTTACATGCTAACGATCGAGCCATTAGGGACCCCGCGATTACACAGATCATGAAGGATCTATTGTACGAAAGGGCCATTAGGGACCCCGCGGATGTATGAGGCCAGAAAGGACCTGTGGTACGAAAGGGCCATTAGGGACCCCGCGAAACGATAGAGCCATGAAGGACCCCGCGAAACGAATGAGCCATTAGGGACCCCGCGAAACGAAAGGGCCATTAGGGACCCCTCGATATGTGAGCCAAATCGTGTGTTGTTTATTGAGGGCCGCCTTACAACGATTTCGTACGATATACGAAAACAATTTATGTTATAGGACCAGTAATTATCCAGCCAAATTTAGTATTTTGAGCGAGCAGCGATCCAGACGAAAGTCGAAAACTATGATTTTTTACGATTTGTGGATATAAGTCTGCTCCTATCAAAATATCTACTGGACGAGATTCAAGGAAATCGGTATCTGCCAAAACTATATTTGACAAATCCGATTTAAGATCCGAAGTAATCGAAATGGATGGAAGATTTCCCGATATGGAATCTACTACCAATGCTGACGTTTCCAAACTGTGAGACCTATTACGACAACTACCCAGTTTAAATGAACATATTTTTCGACAAGTTGTGGCAACAGTACTATTTACTCCACGAATTGTCGAAATTGTGGGTTTAACCGGCAATTTCAATTTCTTCTGAAGCCGTTCAGAAATGAAAGACGACTCAGAAGCCGGATCTATTAACGCCCGAGCAGGAAAACAAGCACCATGGTGAACAATATTGACCATGGCTGTTCCCAATAGAACTGCTTTGTTCTGCGCAGCGTGAAATGTCTGTCGAATAGCAGTGACCGCCGATGCGGGTGGACCGATCACAGTGGAAGAGGACGAATGACTACCATTAACATTTAAATTGCGTGGTCGAAAAGCTGGTGCCGAAGACGATAAATTAGAATTTACAGGAGTCACCATCTGACTCGGAGTGCTCACAATAGAGCTATATCTGTGCAATAGAGTGTGATGTCTCTGATTGCACTTTCGACAACAACGACTATTACAATTTTTGACTTCGTGTCCCCTACGAAGACAATTAACACACAGACGATGCTTTTTGACCAATTTAAATCTATCGACAGGTGTACAATTTACAAACCGATAGCAATAATGTATTGTATGTTGCTCTGAACAAAGAACGCAACAAGAATCAGAGGACGAACGAGGAGTAGAAGTTAGACATTTACGAGATACGGAACTCTTTCTATTATTTGAGTTTGACACAGTGTTAACGTTTCTCATTTCATGCAGACACAGAAGAGTACGAATTCTCTCTGTCAAGAATGCATCTAACTCTTTCCAAGATGGAAGAGACGATTTTGATTTTACACTTTGCTCCCATAAAGCGTGTGTCAATTTGGGTAATTTTTGCAAACAAATAAATACCACAATCGGATCCCAATTATCCGTAGGTATATCATAAATTGCCATTGCGGAAAGACAACTATTAATTCCGCGTTGAAGTGACTTAAGTCCTGAACTACTTTCCTGATCCAGCACAGGAAGGCCAAAGAAAGTTTTCAAATGGCTATGGACAATCAATCGTGGATTATTATAAGTGGAATTCAAGGCATTCCACGCAGGTTCAAAACTCCGATGAGTTAGAGGAAATTTCGAGACGATTTCTCGAGCCTCACCACTAGTTTTACTCAACAGATGACATAGACGCTCAATGTCTGTCAATCGGGAGTTATTAATATAAACCGCACTAAACAAATCTCTGAAAGTGGGCCAATGAAGTATATTTCCCCTGAAAATATCAATATTGCAAGGAGGTATTGCGAGATTGTGAAAGTTATCTACATTTGAATGATCAACAATAAAGCCGGTGTCTATACTAGGGTTCCCAATACTTAATATTGCGGAGCTAGATGTTTGTATTCCCACCTCACGAGAAGAGTGGGACGACGAGCTCTTATTATTAACGGAGGCATCGACTGACGGCTTTCCCGGAAGAATATTATCGGGATGTTCCGTTACTGAAACTACTGAATTGTTTGTAGAAGAATTCAGAGACGATCTATCAGAACTTCTAATATTTGATAACAATCTTTTTATAGCAGATGAACAACGCATAAATTCTTTAGACGAAACCTCATATTTACTATATACACTATCAAGATCTTCAGGATTTTCAATGTGGGAGAAACAATTATTAAAAGTTTCCTCAACCGATTTCCACAATTTTTTGATTTCATCACTCCTAACCTCAAGATCATAAATATCTAATTCGTCTTCCTTCAATGCATCGAAGTGTGCAGCGAATCTCACCATAGAGTTGGAAGCACGAATGAATAAGTCCAAAGGAGTGAAAGCCATTATTTAAATCTAACCAAAAATATTAAACAATTACAAGTTCAAGACAAATCAGTGAAACACACAAGAAATGTTAAATTCAAATAAAATTAACGCAAACAGAAAAAAACTTACAAAATTTCAAATAAAAATCCAAAGTTATTCCAGAGGGAACGAAATTGTCCA